>NC_071353.1:147188247-147494878 GCF_943734655.1 Sabethes cyaneus | reverse complement strand
AGAAGCAGATTCATTTTCCTCGGTTCATTAATTTCAATTTTCTCATAAACTAATGACAAAGAGGCAGGCCGGAATTCGTTTACGGTTCGCGTCTGTCAGTAGAAAGATAATCATAAATTAAAACCAATGAATTATGAGTGTAAATGGCACATTTCCCGCTGGTAACATGTTCAGTGACAGACTGCGAATTTCTGTCGAATCACTGTTAAAAAAAGCTGTCTGTTATTGACGTTTAAAGATAGAATAAATTCAACCAGTTACCCCCATTTTGCCAAATGCCTACCCGAAAAAAAAATCAAATTCTAAAACCATCTCCCGCATTTATTTACGGGGGCCCTCCTAAACTCATCGTAAACCCATCTCAAACAAAAACGGCACATAACCGTGCTACGTCTATCCGCCCCGCCTCGGCGAAGCTTGATTGGATTGGTCAAATTGAATTTCGAAAACAAATTACTGTTCCCCATGGCCTACTAGTGCAACGCTGTCCGTCCGTTCGTTCGTCCGTATTTTTAGTCTGCCTGCCTCCGACCCTTAGGATGATGGCATCGAACAGAATAAAAGAATCAGCGACTGTGACAAACCTTTCAGCGCTTCTGCCGCCGGTCGGTGGTGGTGACGGTTGCGACCGTCCGCGGACGTGGACGGACGACCAGTTCGGCCCGGCCCGGCCGAATGGTAGGTAGTTAATCTTGTGATATCTGTCCACTCGTGTACGGCTCATGGGGTTGGAAATTTGTTCGAATCGAAACCGACAGACCGGACTGGACCGCCCCGTGACCGACCGGTGAAGATGCAGTGCGGTATTTTTATTTTCTGGCTATCGAGTTTCGATGGTCCTACGGGGGTTGACTTTCATGAAGAATAACTGTTAACTTTTCGAATGGATGCTTTGGGGGAATGAAGTCGCTGTACGACAATGTTTGTTTTATTATGTATTCACAGCGAAGGTGACCGAGTGCATTTTAAAAGAGGTAGCCCAGTCCCAGTCCCAGTCCCAGTCCCAGTCCCAGTCCCAGTCCCAGTCCCAGTCTTACAGTCTACCCAGAACTTACATTGGACCTGACAAAGTCGTAACACAACCTGATTTGATATCTCTTTTTGACCCTGATTTGGGAGCTGTCTTGGAACTGAGTTTGAGAATTGTTTTAGGACATGAGACATGTGGTATGGTGCTTGTTTTGAGACTTGATTTGAGACCTGCTTTAGGCCTAATTTGGGACATGTCTTGGAACAGGATTTGGGACTTTTTTGTCCCTGTTTTATGGTTCATTTCCACCCTAACTTGGAACATATTTTGATCCTAGAGACTAGTTTCGACCTTGATTTAGCCCCTGACAGACTACTGACTCACCTGATTTGCTTAGAAAACAATTTCAACCCCGATTTGGAACTTATTTTGGGACTAGATTTGAGTACTGGTTTGAGATAGGATTTGAAACTTGTTTTGGGCAAAATTTGAGACTGGTTTAAGACGTGATTTGGGACTTATTTTGACATCGATTTGGACATTATTTTGACCCCGATTTGAAACACATTTTGACTCTGAATTTTTACTTGTTTAGGGAATTGATTTGACACTTAGTTTGGAACATGATTTGAGATTTGTTTCGGCTATTATATATTTACCTAATACTGGATCTGTGAGATCATCTAGATGAGTCTAGAGCTAGTCCGTTTCCTGCTGTTACTGGTGAAAAAAATGGGCCAGAACACGGGTAAAAACGTGACCAAATCCGTACTAATGGGATTGAAAAAACGAGAAAACGTGAGAAAAAAAGACCAAATTTCGAGTCAGTTTCAAGTAAAATTCCATGTCCAATTTAAGTCCAATTTCATATCCAATTTAATGTCCCATTTTAGGCTCAATTCTAAGTCAAGTTTAATTGTAATTTTGACTTGACCACCAATTTCATGTGCGTGCAACGTCAAGTCCAATGAAATCCATTCCTGGAGACCAGTTTTAGTTGCAATTTAATGTCGCATTTTAAAGCAATTCAATTTCAAGTCCACTTTCCTGTCCCATTTTCATTCCAATTTCAAGCCATATTGACTTTTTCAACAACTTTAGTATTAAATGAAAGGTCTTGCTGCCGCTAAAATTTTGGAAGAGTTTTATTTGAACCAAGTAAGTGGTTCAAAAATTGTACATAAAAATGTGTTTTTACTAGGTATCAATTAGTCGAATGTTTCTCAGAAATGGCCGAACCGATTTATGCACTATTAGTCTTGAGTGAGAGGAAATCTAGCCTGATGGGTCACTGATTTGTTGAGCTTAGTTGCAATTAAGGTTTAGCTCCGTTTGAGTTCAGCTGCGACTTCGTTTATTTCAGTTTTAGAATAATGTCAGTTCAATTTTAATTCGGTGTCAGCTAAGTTGTAACTCAGTTTCAGTTAAGTTTTAGCTTCGTTTTAAATCGGTTCAGCAACAGTTTCAGTTCAGTTTTAGCTATTTTTCAGCATCGTTTTAATTCAGTTTCTGACCAGCTTTGCTGCAGTTCAGTTTTAGCTTCGTTTTAGTTCAGTTTTAATTCAGTTTCATCGAAATAGTAACTCAGATTTGGTTCATTTTCAGAACGGTTTCAGTGCAGTGTTAATTCAGTTTCGGTTTAGTTTCAGTTCAGTTTCAGCTCCATTTTAGTCTAGTCTCAGCTTGGTTTTAGTTTGGTTTCAATTGCGTTTCAGTTCAATTTCAACTTAGTTGTAATTCAGTGTCAGCTTTGTTTTATCAACATCTGTTCTGTTTCAGTTCGGTTTCATTTTGGATTCATTTTAGCATTACAACTCAGTTTCAAATCAGTTTCTGGTTTCGTTTTGATTCAGTTCAAATTTTAGCCATTTTTCAACATCTTATCAGTTCAGTTTCAGAACAGTTTCAACTTTGTTGCAGTTCAGTTTTAGCTCTATTTGAGTTCAGTTTCACCTTCGTATTATTTCAGCTTTAGTTCAGTTTCAGTTAAATAATAAATTCAGTTTTAGTTTAGTTTCAGAACAGTTTCAGTGCAGTGTTAAATCAGTTGCAAACCCAATTTGGATTCATTTTTGCTCCAGCTTCGTTTTATTTCACTCCCAGTTCGGTTTAAATTTCGTTCCAGTTTGGTTTTACTTCAGTTTAGTTTCAGTATAGTTTCAGTTTGGTTTCAGTTCAGTTCCAACTACATTTTAGTTCAGTTTCAAAATGGTATCGGTCTTCAATTTACTTTGGTTTCCACTAAGTTCTAATTCAAGCTCAGTTTAGGTTCAGTTCAGTTTCAGTTTCGCTTTAGTTTCTGTTTAGTTTTATTTTAGTTTCAGTACGATTTCATTTCAGTTGCAGTTCAGTTCTAGCTTAGTTGTAGTTCATTTTCAGTTGAGTTTCAGTGTAGTTTTAATACAGTTTCTGTTTAGCGATTAGTTTCAATTCGGCCTTAGTGATGTGTCAGTTTAGTTTCAGCTTAGTTGAGGAGCCACTTTAGCTTCGTTTCACTTCAGTTTCAGCTCCGTTTGAGTTCAATTTCAGCTTCGTATTATTTCAGTTTTAGAACAATTTCAGTTCAGTTTTAATTCAGTTTCAGCTAAGTTGTAATTCAGTTCCAGTTCAATTACAAACCAGTTTCAGATTAGTTTCAGCTTCATTTTAATTCAGTTTAAGAATGGTTTCAGTTCATTTTTAGTTATTTTATAGCTTCGTTTCAGTACAATTTCAGCTTAGTTGTAGTTAAATTTCAGATCCATTTGAATTAATTTTTAGAACAATTTCAGTTCAGTTTCAACTAAGTTGTAATTCAGTTTTAGTTCAGTTTCAGAACAGTTTCAGTTCGATTTTAATTCAGTTTCAACTAAAGCGTAATTTGGTTTTGAATCAATTTCAGTTTCTGTTCTAACCGCGCGTAGCTTTCGACAAATTACTTTATCCATTAAGATCGATCTTTATCTAGCTCCGCCCTTTCACTAACAACAATTTGTTTGCCGAAATGCTTGTGAAGATGCAGAGGATTCCTTGATCTTCAGTTGCAACAAATATTAAACTAATCTTCCTTTCCATGCCACCAGGATTCGCATCCGGACGTAGCCAGCGTTGGTATTGACAACCATCCGATTTGCTGACACTAGAATTCAACCAATTCCCTTTTATTTCTCGCCCAAAATACACTTTCTTTTGGAATTTTTAAGCCGTATAAACAAGTAGATTATAAAAAATTAACTCAACCGGAGAAAAACGTAATAAAACACTTTTCGAGTGGACACCTGTTTATTGTAAACACTTGTTTTTGACAGATGCAACGAACGCACGGTCACAGTAATCCATGCTTCAATAGTATCAACAGAAGCACATTGGTTAGGTTATGTACATTAATTTCACCTAAACGTGATGTTCGTTGTGCTGCCAACGAAATTGTGTTAAAGTTCAATTTAAATTGAATTCCCGACCGGAATGAGTTAAGCGAAGCGTTCAAACTTACAGCTGATAACCCTGGCACATATCCTTTGAAAGCACAGAAGCAAAATATATCACCAGTAAATAGAAAAATCAATTTTCTGATTCCGCCGCACTCGATTTTCCCGTTTTCCTTTGAAAAAGCATTCCACCCTCACGGTGAACTTTGCTTGCGGTTCTATTGAAAATGAAATGATTGATGGCAACGTGCGGTGAGCCGCTGCTGTCGTGCTGTGCGCAATGTTGTTAGTCAATGGAGCGCATTGCAATTTCATCTGGGATAGACTCCATTGTATTGTCACTTTAACATCATTCTCACTCACACCCGCTCCTTTTCCCTTCTTCTTATTTAACAGAAAACTGCGACGAAATCGAGGAAGACACGCTGAGTTCGAGTGGCAGCAAGCAAAATCTCTCCTCGAAGATGACAAAAACAACCACCTCCTACTGCTTCATGCGCCATCATCAACAACAACAACAACAACAGCAGCAACAACAGCAACCACATCAACCTACGAGCAAACCACCGCACCACGGAAGAAACAATTCCCTGCGGGTGCATCGATCAAACGCCTCCACCATCTCACCGTCGGCTTCGGTTGCATCGATGTTCGCTGCCGGAGGAGTAGGAGGAGGAATCAACAAAAGCACGCTCGGTGGTTCCTGTTCCTCGTTCACCGGCGTACCGACGACGACCATGGTCAACTGCCCAACCGGGAAGTGTCTGCAGCTGAACAGCTGCAGCTGTTGCAGCACCAGCAAAGTAAGTCTAAGTTCCAGAGTCAGAGACCCAAAACTTTGAAGTTTGTTAAATTGTGTCCATTTATAGGATTTTATGAAACACCAAAAGTCACCGGTCTTCAACCGGCAGCGGTCGTCGTCCATTAGCGTTGCCCGGCCCACGCCCGATCTGCATCGCTTTCTGAAGGCAGAAGCACCCCCACAGCAACCGCTGTCCCCCGGGACAAGGTAAGTACCCAAGGTTTGCACAACTAATTCCAAAAAGGAGGGTCGCTAGCCTAAGCCAAAATTAGGACTAAAATGGTGCAAATTTATCAGACTTACGGAGATCATTTATTAAAGCCGTCCTCACTCCGGGGTTCGAGCTATGACCTACTTATTCAATCCGTTGTCACCACATTTTCAATCCACTCAACTTTTATTTTCTTCAACGCACACGCTCGATAAACCGCACGTCACTTGGAAACTCCGTGCCAATCCATCTTGCGGCATTTTATACGCTCCACTTAGCACACACATTGTTTGTACTACGTACCTTAGAGTGCGCGTACCACACGTGTCCTTGGAAGACTTTCCCGAACCCTTTCCATCCACTGGTAAACGATGGATGGTGAAAGGAAAAACTGCTCCCGAAATAGATGGATTGTTTACGGAATCCCTTCGTTCCCGTCCGTCCGTTAGTGTAGTACGGATACATTTTGACAGCAACAATCGTTGAAATTGCAAACCGCGCACACATACCTACATACATAAGCGTATCCATCAAAGCATCAAAGTAAGCGAGGAGGAAGCACACTTCTATTTTACATTCCATCGGTTCCGCCGATTCGTGCTGCGCTGCAGAATTCGTTGGCAACCAAAAAAACATTAGTTGAGTTGTGTGCAAGGCACGACCGCATGGTTAACGTAGGATTATAGTGGCAGCACCTACAGACCGACCGGATGTGGGCACATCAAACTCTCCAATGAAACTATTTTGACTAAACAATGCTTAATAATTGCTCAAAAGTTTACAAGTTACTGTTTTGCATTATATTCATTGATATATTTATTAATCTATTGAAGCAAAAACCTTCAAAATAAATTGGTTTCTGTGATTTTCGATTCAAAAATGTCGATTTAACTTTTCAATAACAAATGTTAACAGTTCTGATAAGAACTGATTGGCTTAGTGAAGTTTGCATGAGCTAAATGTCATAATATGTGCTCTTTCATTTGTGACTTTCGCTTCATATTTCCACGACAAATTTTGATGATGAAAGACTAGGAAATTGACTTTAAAATGCTTAGCAATGGTGAGCCGGTGATGTCAGATCAGATCTACGAATTTATCAAGCAGGACGTATCGACGGATTTTCATTAACTTCCCTGAAATTGTTGAAAACTTCTTTCAGTTACAAAATTCTTGTTCTACTTACTTGAATTGGCTTTAGTCTTTTTACGCGACAATCGAAAACGGTTGGACAGTTAAGCCTTCAGAGAACACAACAATAAGGCGACGAATAGAAATCTTGATTACGTAAAAACGGCAACGAGGAAACGCCGTGAAGACGACGAAAATGCAATAAAAATAAAAAGTGATGAAAATACGATGAGAAGTTGAGAAAGAGACAACGAAAAGCGACAAAAATACGACGGTAACAAGATAAAAATGCGATACCACGACGCCAAAACAGCGACAAAGGGTCGACGAAACATGCTCAATGACAATTAAAGAACGATGAAAAGATAGTAAAAAGGTAACAATTTTATTGTCAAAACATGGACAAGAGTGACAACGAAAACACGGCGAAACGACGCCAAAGCCCTAGCCCTAACCCTAGCCCTAGCCCTAGCCCTAGCCCTAGCCCTAGCCCTAGCCCTTGCCCTAGCCCTAGCCCTAGCCCTAGCCCTAGCCCTAGCCCTAGCCCTAGCCCTAGCCCTAGCCCTAGCCCTAGCCCTAGCCCTAGCCCTAGCCCTAGCCCTAGCCCTAGCCCTAGCCCTAGCCCTAGCCCTAGCCCTAGCCCTAGCCCTAGCCCTAGCCCTAGCCCTAGCCCTAGCCCTAGCCCTAGCCCTAGCCCTAGCCCTAGCCCTAGCCCTAGCCCTAGCCCTAGCCCTAGCCCTAGCCCTAGCCCTAGCCCTAGCCCTAGCCCTAGCCCTAGCCCTAGCCCTAGCCCTAGCCCTAGCCCTAGCCCTAGTCCTAGCCCTAGCCCTAGCCCCAGCCCTAGCCCTAGCCCTAGCCCTAGCCCTAGCCCTAGCCCTAGCCCTAGCCCTAGCCCTAGCCCTAGCCCTAGCCCTAGCCCTAGCCCTAGCCCTAGCCCTAGCCCTAGCCCTAGCCCTAGCCCTAGCCCTAGCCCTAGCCCTAGCCCTAGCCCTAGCCCTAGCCCTAGCCCTAGCCCTAGCCCTAGCCCTAGCCCTAGCCCTAGCCCTAGCCCTAGCCCTAGCCCTAGCCCTAGCCCTAGCCCTAGCCCTAGCCCTAGCCCTAGCCCTAGCCCTAGCCCTAGCCCTAGCCCTAGCCCTAGCCCTAGCCCTAGCCCTAGCCCTAGCCCTAGCCCTAGCCCTAGCCCTAGCCCTAGCCCTAGCCCTAGCCCTAGCCCTAGCCCTAGCCCTAGCCCTAGCCCTAGCCCTAGCCCTAGCCCTAGCCCTAGCCCTAGCCCTAGCCCTAGCCCTAGCCCTAGCCCTAGCCCTAGCCCTAGCCCTAGCCCTAGCCCTAGCCCTAGCCCTAGCCCTAGCCCTAGCCCTAGCCCTAGCCCTAGCCCTAGCCCTAACCCTCCAATTCAGAACCAAGCTCAAGTTTAGATCCAAAGCCCAAGTTCACATCCAAACTTAAGTTCAGATCCCAACCGATTCCAAGTCCGAGCACAAGTTCAAATTAAGTCGTGTCTAGATCGCGACGCTCCACATTTTTATACTGTTCTATAGTTTTTTGTTCGTTTTTCTAGCCAATATTATGGGGGTAAAACTGTGTCAATACAATACAGGCCGCCAAACCAGCAACAAAAAGTCGACAAAAACAACCCAAAGCAAGAACAAAAATGCGACAGAGAAATGACAACAATACGAAGACAACGACATGAAGAAGGACAACAAAAGGACGACGAAAAGAAGCCAAAACAGCGATAAAAAACACTACTTAAATACGACAATGCAAACAAGAAACACGACAGAAAGACGTTTAAAAGTGTCTAAATAAAGAAGACGACGAAAACGGCAAAATTCGATGAAAAAGCGACAAAAATGCCAATAGTAGACTTCAAAAACGATAAACAGACAACGGAAATACGGTGAAATGGTGGCAAAAAGACCATAAAAAGACGACAAAAATATGGCAGAAAGATGACAAAAAGACGACGTATACGAATAGAAGAATACAAAGATATGCCAAAAATAATCGAAACGGTATCGAAAAGACAACAACGAGATGACGAAAAAGAGACGATAAACAAAGACAAAAAATCAAACAATCAAAAAGTTTCAAAAAGAGACAGAAAGACGATGAAAGAACGACGAAAAAACTGTAAAAAGACAGCTTTTCATTGTCTTGATAGCAAACAGGACGGCAATAAAACTGCAAAACAGACGAAAGGCCCCCAAAATAAACGGTGAAACGATAACAAAAGACGACCGAAAGATGACAACGGAAAAAGGAAGAAAAGACGACTGTAAGATTGCAAAGCAGCAACAAAAACACCGAAAAAGCGCCGAAAAAATCAACAGAAAATGCCGAAAACGAAGTTCGAAAAAACGACGAATGAACAAACGGCTACATGAGCTACATGCTGAAGACAATGAAAAGCCGACAAAAAAACTCGATAAAAAGACGTTTAAAGATCGTTAAAAACATGACAAAACATGCCGAAAACAAGATGAAAATATGACGAATATACAGAAGGCAGAAAGCCGACAGCATGACGACGAAAAGAAGCCAAATCAGCGATAAAAATGGCAAAAAGCCGTCAAAAAAAAACAACAAAAACAGAAAACACGACAAAAAATAATTCAGAAAGCGTAAAAAGACGACAAAAACGACGAAACGACAATGAGGAAAACAACGTTTTGGTTGCTTTTTTTCAGTACGCCAGCTTCTGGCTTTGTGACGGTTTTAAAGACGATCGTTTTTTGTGGCAGTTTGGGTTGTCTTCCAAAGGTACAGGACAGCGAGAAAAGGTGCCAAAGGGTTATGATGAAAATACAACAAAAAGCGAAAAAAATCGACAAAATGACAAAGCCAAAACAGCAACAGAAAACATGACAACAACGATAAAAAGTCGTTGAAAAAAGTAACGAAAAACAGAGTAACAAAATGACAAAAAGACGACGACGACGAATGTGACGTAAATATGGCAAAACGACTACGGAGAGGTGACAGAACAAGACACCGAAACGTGTCGAATAAACAACAAAAAATAACCGAAGAGAACATAAGAACGACGAAAAGACAGTAAGTAGATGGCAACAAGGCGGCAAAAAGATAACGAAAAAGTGATGACAACTAGGCGAAAAGCTGATGAAAATAAAAGACGAAAAACGGGCAAAAAATATGATGAAAGGACACCGAAAAACGCCAGAAAAATGAAAAAAAATATGAAAAAACGACGAAAATAATTTTAATAGATATAGAAATGGCGATAAAGAGACGAATGAATGACAGCCAAAAAGCGACAAAAGATGCTAAAACGGACTCCTATTCTCTGTCACATTTTTCTCCTTTTGCATCTCGTTTGACCTCTTTTTACTGTTCCTCACTTCCACTATCGATTTTATTTTTTCTCTTTCGTTATTCTTCTCTTCCTTTTTGATTTCACTTGTTTTCGGTTTCGTTTTCCTCCGCATTCTTGTCCATTTTTTATATCTTTTTTTTTCTGTCCCGTCTCGTCTAAAATTTATCTCGTTTTCCTTCCTTTTTATCCCATTTTACCTTTTTCTGCCCGCTGATTTCTATTTCTTTGTTTCTCTTCCTTTCCTAACCCGATTTTTAGCCCTTTTTTTGTTTTTTCCTTCCGTTTTTTGTCATTTCTTCTTATTGTCACATTTCGCGTTTTTTCGGTGCCGATTTTTGCCTTTTCCTCCCTTTTAACTCTTTTTCTATTTTTTTCATTTCCGTCCATTCCGTTCATCCTCTTATTATGCCCTCTTTTTCCCATCTTTCTTTCTCACCTTTCTCTATTTACATCCCTTTTGACCTCTTTTCCCCGTTTTTCTTGTTTCCTCTATCCGTTTTCTTTTTTCTCTCGCTATTCTTCTCTTCCTTTTTGATTTCACTTATTTTCTGTTCAGTTTTCCTCCATTCTTGTCCCTTTTTCCCGCTCCCCACCCCACTCTTATACTCTTTTCTTTTCTGTCCCATCTTGTTTCAAAATTATCTCGTTTTCCCTCTTTTTAATCCCATGTTTTCTATTTTCTGTCCGCTGGTTTCTCTTTCTTTATTTCTCTTCCTTTCCTAACCTGATTTTTAATTGTTTTATCATCTATTTTTATTGTTTTATGTCATTTTTTGTTTCGTTTCGTTTTTTTCTTTTTTTCGGTCCCGGTTTTCGCCTTCTTCCCTGTTCTTCAACCTATTATGTCCTCGTTATGTTTTTTCTTTTCTGTTTTATCCCTTTTGTTTAGACGATTTCATATTTTTCTCTCCATTTTTCTGTTCGTTCTCCTGCTCCCGTATTTCCTCTTTTTTCTTCATTTTGTTCTCTATTTCTCTCCCTTTTTTGTCCCGTTTTCCCATTTCCTGTCCCATAATTCTCCTTTTACATCCCATTTGACCTTTCCCGTTTTCCGCGATTCCTCTATCGGTTTTCTTTTTTCTCTCTCTCTCTCGCTGTTCGTCTCCTCCCGGTTGGTTTCACTTGTTTTCCCTCACGTTTTCCACCTTTTCTGTAAAGTTTTTCCCCGATTTCTGCCCGCTATTTTCCTCCTCTCGATTTTTAGCTCTTTTTTGTCTTTTCCTTCCCGTTTTTTAGCATTTTCTGTCCCATTTCATGTTATTTATTTTTTCCCTAACTCTTTTTCTATTTTTTTCGTTTTCGTTTCTTCAATTCTTCCTCTTATTATGTTCTCCTTTTCCATCATGTTCTGTTTTACTTTTCTGTTTTATCTTTTTTTCCTACCGTTTTCAGATTTTTCTCTTCATTTTCGTCTTTTTCTGCTCTCGTTTCACCTGCTCCCGCATTTACTCTTTTTCTTTTCCTCTTTTTCTATCCCCCTTTTCCTCCTTTTCAGTTCTTTTATCATCATTTTCTTTTCCGTTCTCCGCGTTTACTTTATCATTTTCAGTTCTTTTATTCCTCGTTTTGGGACGAACCAACCACCGGCTTCGTTCTCTCTTTTTTGTCCAGCGTTCTCTTTTTCTTCGGTTCGTTTTTCATGTTTCTCTTTTCTTCATTTTTCCGTTTTCTATCCCATCTTTCTCTTATATCCCCTCTTTGACCTCTTTTAACCGTTTTCTCGTTTCCTCTATAGATTTTCTTTTTTCTATCGCGCTATTCTTCGCTTTCCTTGTGTTTTCACTTGTTTTCCTTTCCGTTTACCCATTCGTGTCTTGTTTTGCTTCTTTTTCTCTCCCGTTTTTTACCTTATCTGTCCAGGTTTTTTCTTGTTCTATTCCGTTTTTCCTCTCTTTGTCTCGTTTTCCCTCCTATTTATTCAATTTTTTCTTTTTTCTGCCCCTGCCCATTTCTGTTATTTTTCAAATCTGATTTTACATCGTTTTTGCAGTTTTCTTTCCCGTTTTCTGTCATCTTTTGTCCCGTTTCGTCCGTTTTCATTTTTCAGTCCTGATTTCCGCCTTTTTCCCCTTTATAACTTTTTTCTATTTTTTTCATTTTCGTCTGTTTCGTTCTTCCTCTTATCATGCCGTTCTTTTTTATTACGTTGTACTTCTTTTCCGTTTTATCCCTTATCTCTACCGTTTTCCAATTTTTTTTCTCCATTTTTAACTTTTTCTGTTCTCGTTTCGACGGTTCCCGTATTTTGTTTTCCTCCTTTTCTGTTCATTTTGTCCTCGTTTTCTTTTCCATTTTCTGTATTTTCTTCGTCGTTTTTTTTTCATTACGACTTCTTATATTTTTCGTTCTGTCTCGTTTTTGACCAACCGTCCCTTTTTTGTTTTTGCTTCCCACTTTTTGTTCTCATTTTATGACCCGTTCACCCCCCCCCCCCCCCCACCCCCACTCTCCCCCTCTTTCTCTACTTTCACGTTTTCTTCGTTTTTGTTTTTTATGCCAGTTTTTATCTCTCGCATTTCCGCCCTTTCTATCCTGTTTGTGCAGTATTTGTCACGTTTTTCTTCGTGCTCGTTTCCATTTTTTCTTTTTCTGGAGCGCAGTTCATCATCTGTGATTATCCTTCGTACATTTAGTTACATTTTCATAAGAAACAGACGTCAAAATACGACGCCAAACAGACGTAGAGATGACAAAAATCATGAATCATGAAAAGCTAACAATAATACGACAGAGAGGTGACAAAAATACGACGGAAGGGCGTAGAAAAGACAACAATTAGAGAACGAAAAGACGAAGAGAGCAGCAATTAAACGAGAAAAAGATAACGAAGAAGCAACGAGAAGACAGCAAAAAATGTTTTTTTTTTGTTTTGATTATAGTCACTTTAACAGCTTAGGTCATTCGTGACTTCTGCGAGTCAACAAAAAATGATAAACAGATGCAAAAAAACGGTAAAGAGACGTAAAAGACAGCAAAACAGCGACTGGAAGTATCAAAAAAGACTACAAATAATGATAAAAAGAACCCCTTAAGAACAATCTAACGCCTCAAAAGACGATAAAAAATAACGGCAAATCGCTGTATTTGAAAACGAGGTAAAGATGTTAGAAAGCTAGTTGTTAAAAAGAATTAAAAGAACGAAAAATGACTGACAGAAGTTAAAAAGGCAACAAAAACACGACAAGACGACAGGCGACAGTGAACACAAAAAAGAAAAAGATGACAAACATACGATAAAGAGATTACCAAAACATGATGAGCATAAAAAGCAACATAAAAAAACAAAGAAACATGAAAAAACAACAAAAAACATCAAAAAGGAGACAAAACATGCTAAAAAACTGTGCACAGATGTCAAATATACGACAGAAAGACGACATAAGAACAACAAAAAGACGGTTATTTTATCAACAAAAAATGGCATGATGAAAGAATGGCAATAAGTAACGAAAAGTCAACAACAAAAAGGCGACAAAACGACAAGACACCAATAAGAAAAGGAAAAGACAGCAAATAAGCTACAAAAACATGACGAAGAAAGGGTGAAAAGACAACTGAAAGATGACGAAAAACGATGACAAAGAGCCGAAATGGCGAGGAGAAAAGACGGTCGCCACAAGCCACAGCTAAAATGCCAAAAAACACAAATAGATGCTGACAAAGCGCTGAATAAAAACGGGAAAACAGTGACAAACAACGTTAAAAAAGATTACAAATGACGATAGAATAACGCCATTAAGAGCAACCAAAAATGGCACGAAACTCTGAAAGCCCGTGCCGGTTTTTCTGAAGATGGCCAAAAGTATTCAGGAGGCCGAAACGCGTCACGTAGAAAACAAACACAGCACCTTTATTTCGTCGAAAAGAATCCAAAAATCCCATATCATAATTTATTACGGTGCTTTAACGTCCAAACAGACGATAAAGATGCTAACAAATCGCTGAAAACGTAGTTTTCAGCCTTTTCTTTGGTGTTTTGTACCATCAACTTAACTTAACCTAAAACTGAAATGAATTGGTTTTAAATTGGGCTTTAAACTAGGCTTGAAATGTCACCCTATTAAAGTAAGCCGTAGTCCTACGTCAAAAATGTACTGAAAATAGGCGGTGAACGTTGCAAAAACGGTTGGAAAGGTGCGGCCGCGATTGTGCCAGCTAGCTACAGAGGTGATGGGCAAAATCGGCGTACATGTTTGGGTGCAAAAAAACCTGCTGGAAAACACCGGAAACGGTGTGTAACAATGTTGGCAACGAACGGGGCGAAGCCGCCGCCGCCAACGCCGCCTGCTGTGTGTGTTGTTGTTTAGATTTAGCTCACGTTTCGGCAATGTACCTTTCTTCCAACCGACGCCGACGGGACGCCACCGACTCTTCGAAAGAAAAGCGAGAACCGAACCCCTGGCTGGGCTCCAGCAGACGAACTCCGACTGCAAATTGTTTATTGAGAAGTCAGATTCGTCTTTATTACCTTGGGTTTTGCTTTTTTTTTATTTTGGGGGTTTATTTATAAGATTTTCATACTGCGACGTGTTTTGGTAGCGTAATTTTTAGGCATTTCGGCATCCGATGGAAACGCACGGTTGCCTACTACGATGACGGGGACGGCCGTGGCCGTCAATCCAAGCGAGCGCACGTTCAAAACCGTCAAATCACGGAAAAGTTTACAAATCACTTTCCGATGATGATGATAATGGTTGTTTTTTGCTGCCCAGCAGCGAAGCTGCCAGCAGAGAGGTGAATGCTTTGTTTGCACTTCACCGGGCACCGCGCACCGGTGAGGTTTGACCCCCAGAGCAAGAGAATGGCGCCACATCGATTGTGCGATTCGACTGACGAAAGACCTAATTTTAGCCCCGTACAGTCCAGTCCAGTCCAGTCGTACATACAGGTCGGCCCACAAGCGAAAGGCTAATCCAAAACAGAAAAGCGCAGTGATCGACTGGCTACGGTTCGTTCCGGACGACCGACGGTATTGGAAAACTTGTAAATTGTAAACTTCCGCTGAGATTTCTCCGTTTCGGTTCCGTTGGGGCATGCAGTGCAGTCGGGTATGTTTGCGTTTCGGTCCATCAGAACCGGCGGCGGCGGCATCGTGGTAAGCCTACAGGCTGCTTGTAATGCAAAAGTTGCCATCAAAAAAGTGAGGTTAGTGAAGATGGTGTCCCAGTCCGGGTGGTATAGTGTAAGTGTGACGACTAGCAAGCACTGCAACTGAGTAGCTTATAGCCTGTTTGACGAGTGGTGTTTATTGTGCTGAACTATTTTCATTACTATTAATCCGTTATTCAAGCTCTAGCGCTAGCGCTAGCAATCATGGCATGATATTAAACAACTTTCCAGAAGATGTGCCGGAAGCTTTTTCTAGGTTTATAGAAATCAACAGTTTTATAACTTATGCCATTATGCCGGAACTCAATCTCGGAAGGAACGTCCGTTGTCCAGACAGCACAGTCTGAAATAGACTCGAGTGGGAGCAACTGTTACGGATCGATAGGATTGCACTATCCTCGCAATTACACTTACCATTGGTTACGATCTACGAAGGTCAAATTCTTTCATGAACTTTTACCGTGAGTCCGTCAAGAAATAATCCGAAACTTTACCGAAATCACCTGCTTGAGTTATCTGGGTGAATTCTCCAAACAAGTTATAAATCAGGTCGGTTCTTTCTGAAACTAATAGAGATTATATTATTTTATTACCACTAGTTATTTCCGTCTTTTATCTGAACACATCTTTTATATAATATAAAGATATAACAAAGCTTACGTTCACTCACAGGCGCGGCTTACTTCGATCTTCTGGCATGCTTTCATTCCAAAACCAATACGTTCTCAAATGGGTAGATATTTTACTGATTATTACTGAAAAGAGAAGCTTCTAACCTCTTGACGTCAACCACCAAGGCTCGAATGTGACGTAAGCGAATTGAATTTCGATGATAGGTTCAACTCACTTATCCACTCTCTTCACATGTTTAATATGCAGCTGTTTTTAACCCAACGATCCATCTGAAAGCTCTACAAAGTCGAACTTTTACGGTTATAGCTTCCTAAAGCAAAATGGTTTTTATGTTTGTTTCTTCCTGTTGCTTGAACCGATAGACGGGGCCAGCTGCGTTCAAGGTTGTAGCCATGCAACTATGTTGAGGAAGAAGATATTGATTATTCATCGAAGGTAATAGCAATTTTTGACGGGGGACTACCTCTTACAAAAAAGTTTAGGTGTAAAAAAGGAGTAAGGTTTTGAACGCAAATAAATTCAGCCATTTATCAATCAATTCAAACGATATTTAAATCAATCGATCTCAAATTTTTGTACGATCTAAATAATGTAACAAGAATAATATATTTTTGGAAATTCATTATTAAAAATTCCAAAAACGTCAAGCATTTTCATACTTGATGAGTCTAAACTGATGAGTATAAATCTTAAAGCGTACTTTTGTTTCCCAGCCAAGTGACGACAACTGTATGCAGCAACGATTTTATTTATTTTAGTGTTTAATCTCAACTTTCTCTACTCAACTCAACTCAACTACTCTCTACTCTCTACTCTCTACTCTCTACTCTCTACTCTCTACTCTCTACTCTCTACTCTCTACTCTCTACTCTCTACTCTCTACTCTCTACTCTCTACTCTCTACTCTCTACTCTCTACTCTCTACTCTCTACTCTCTACTCTCTACTCTCTACTCTCTACTCTCTACTCTCTACTCTCTACTCTCTACTCTCTACTCTCTACTCTCTACTCTCTACTCTCTACTCTCTACTCTCTACTCTCTACTCTCTACTCTCTACTCTCTACTCTCTACTCTCTACTCTCTACTCTCTACTCTCTACTCTCTACTCTCTACTCTCTACTCTCTACTCTCTACTCTCTACTCTCTACTCTCTACTCTCTACTCTCTACTCTCTACTCTCTACTCTCTACTCTCTACTCTCTACTCTCTACTCTCTACTCTCTACTCTCTACTCTCTACTCTCGACTCTTCACATGATCTTCCATAAGACCTTTGATTTCACCTTTTAAGGAAATATAGCCACACGTGTATTCTCATCGAAACTGAACTTATTTTATGTGAGAAATATCGATTAATTGTTATTTGAATTACCTTTACGTCCGGAATAGCAGCAATCGGTTTCCCAATCAAAAAATATCCAGGAATAAATTGTGTACATCTCTACGTGTGGTGTTTAACGCTTTTTATACCATCCTCCCAGGTCCCACCAGAGTTGAGTAAACGGGGAGCAATTAAAATACGCACTTTGATAGCTCCACTAACCATGATTTCGCGATTTTGCTAATCGTAGGGCCTTTCTCAACCGGAATGACTCCGTTTCTGTGAAATGATTTGCTGACAGAATTTTGGAAAGAATGCAAAAGTTTCCGTCTTGAATCTCAAGAAGTCATCCATAATCCACTGGATATCCATCCCAAATCCATCCGTAATTCATTCAAAATCCATTCAAAATTCGTACGGAATCCTCTCAAAATCCATTGTTTATTGTAAAATCCATTGGAAAGCCATTCCAAATCCATTCAAAATATCCATTGTTTTTTTTTTTTTGTTAAATCCATTCGAAATCCATTGTTTATAAGAAATCCATTCAAAATCCACTCGAAATCCATTCAAAATCTATTGTTTTTTGTGAAATCCATTCGAAATCCACTCAAAATTCATTCGAAATCTATTCAAAATCGGTTCGAAATCCACTCAAATTCCACTAATTATTGAGAAATCCATTCGAAATCCATTGTTTTTAAGAAATTCATTCAAAATCCATTCGAATCCATCGGAATCAGCTTTTTTCTGAGAAATTTTTTCCAAATCCACTCAAAACCCATTGTTTATTATGAAATCCATTCGAAATTCACTCGAAATCCTTTGTTTTTAAGAAATCGTCCATTTAAAATCCACTCGAAATCAGCTGTTTTTGAGAAATCCATTCCAAATGCACTCAATCTATTTTTTATTGTGAAATCCTTTCGAAATCAATTCGCATTTCAGTCGTAATTCATTCAATATACCTTCCAAATCTATTTCGATCCATTCAAATTCGAAATCCATTCGAAATCTATTCAAAATTTCTACGGAATCCCCCCGAAGTTCATTGTTTATTGTCAAATCCATTCAAAATCCATTCGCAATTCATTCGAAATCCATTGTTTATTGTGAAATCCATTCAAAATCCATTGTTTATAAGAAACCCATTCAAAATCCACTCGAAATCAGCTTTTTTTTTTGAGAAATCCATTCCAAATTCACTTAAAATCCATTGTTTATTGTGAAATCCATTCGAAATACACTCAAAATTCACTCCAAATCTACTTAAAATCCTTTGTTTTTAAAAAATCCATACAAAATCCATTCGAATCCACTCGAAATCAGCATTTTTTTAGAAATCCATTCCAAATCCTATCAAAATCCACTGTTTATTGTGAAATCCATTCGAAATGCACTCGAAAATCACTCAAAATCCATTCTTTACTGTGAAATCTCTTCGAAATCTTTTCAAAATCTTTTCGAAATCCACGCAAGTTGCGTTTTTGTTTGTAAAATCCATTCGAAATGCATTTAAGAAATCCATTCAAAATCCACTTCAAATTCATTCCAAATCCTTTCAAAATCCATTGTTTTTTGTGAAATCTCTTCGAAATCCTTTCAAAATCTATTCGAAATCCACTCGAGTTCCGTTGATTTTTTCTCTTTTTTATGTAAAATCCATTCGAAATGCATTTGAAATCCCTTGTTTTTAAGAATTCCACTGGAAATCCATTCTAAATCCTTTCAAAATCCATTGTTTTTTTTTTGTAAAATCCATCCGAAATCCGTTCAAAATTTATTCGAAATCCACTCGAATTCCATTATTTTTTTGTGAAATCCATTCAAAATCCACTCGAAACCCGTTCAAAATCCACTATTTTTCGTGAAATCCACTCAAAATCCATTCGAAATCCGTTCAAAATCTATTCGAAATGCACACGAATTCCACTGATATTTGAGAAATCCATTCGAAATCCATTTTTTTAAGAGATTCATTCGAAATCAGCATTTGGTTTTTAGAAATCCATTCCAAATTCTCTCAAAATCCACTGTTTATTGTAAAATCCATTCGAAATGCACTCGACAATCACTCAAAATCCATTCGAAATCCATTCAAAATCAATTGTGAAATTTGTGAAATCTCTTATTGTGAAATCTCTTCGAAATACTTTCGAAATCCACTCGAGTTCCGTTGTTTTTTTTTTTTTGTTTTTGTTTGTTCCGTTCGAAATGCATTTCAAATCTATTGTTTTTAGGAATTCCACTCAAAGTCCACTCGAAATCCATTCCAAATTCTTTCAAAATCCATTGTTTTTTGTGTAATACATTTGTAATCCATTCAAAAGCTATTCTAAATCCACTCGAACTACATTATTTTCTGGGAAATCCATTCTTCAAAATCTATTGTTTTTAAAAACAATCCATTCAAAATCCAATGTTTTTCGTGAAATCCACTCAAAATCCATTCGAAATCCAATCAAAATTTATTCGAAATCCATTCAAATACCACTGATATTTGAGAAATCCATTCGAAATCTATTTCTTTTAAGAGATTCATCCGAAATCCAAACGAATCCATTCGAAATCAGCATTTTTTTAGAAATGCACTCGAAATCCATAGGAAATTCACTCAAAATTCTTTGTTTTTAAGAAATCTATTCAAAATCCATTCTAATCCATTCGAAATCAGCTGTGTTTGAGAAATCCATACAAAATCCATTCAAAATCCACTGTTTATTGTGAAATACATTCGAAATGCACTCGAAAATCACTCAAAATTAATTGTTTATTGTGAAATCTCTTCGAAATCCTTTCAAAATCTTTTCGAAATCCTCTCAAGTTCGGTTGATTTTTTCTTTTCTTTTTTTGTAAAATCCATTTGATATGTATTTGAAATCCATTGTTTTTGAGAAATTCCATTCCAAATCCTTTCAAAATCCATTGTTTTTTAGTAAAATCCATCCGAAATTCTTCCAAAATCTATTCGAAATCCACTCGAATTTCATCATTTTCGTGAAATCCACTCAAAATTCATTCGAAATCCGTTTAAAATCTATTCGAAATCCACTCGAATACCACTGATATTTGAGAAATCCATTCGAATTCCATTTTTTAAGAGATTCATCCGAAATCCATTCGAATCTACTGGACATCAGCATTTTTTTTAGAAATCCATTCCAAATCCACTCAAAATCCATTGTTTATTGTGAAATCCATTTGAAATGCACTCGAAATCCGTTCAAAATCCACTCGAAAGCCATTCAAAATCCATTGTTTTTCGTGGAATCCACTCAAAATCCACACGAATACCACTGATATTTGAGAAATCCATTGTTTATAAGAGATTCATTCAAAACCCATTCGAATCCACGCGAAATCAGCATTTTTTTAGAAATCCATACAAAATCCACTGTTTATTATGAAATCCATTCGAAATGCACTCGAAATCAATTGTTTTTCCATTCATTTCCTTTCAAAATCAATTGTTTATTGTGAAATCTCTTCGAAATCCTTTCAAAATCTTTTCGAAATCCACTCGAGTTCCGTTGAATTTTTCTTTTTTATTTTTTTTTTTTTTTTTGTAAAATCCATTTGAAATGCATTTGTAATCCATTACTTTTAAGAATTCCACTCAAAATCCACTCGAAATCCATTCAAAATCCATTATTTTTCGAGAATCTGCTCAAAATACATTCAAATTCATTTGGTTTTTTTGTGAAATCTATTCAAAATCCATTGTTTTTCGTGAAATTCATTCGAAATCCACTCAAAATCCATTCGAAATCCACTCGAATTTCACTGATATTTGAGAAATCCATTCGAAATCAGCGTATTTTTTTTTAGAAATCCAATCCAAATCCACTCAAAATCTATTGTTTATCGTGAAATCCTTTCTCCGGCAGACACTTCGTACTGTACCTTTCCTCGTTCACCGCAAGCCGTCCAGTGTCAACTAGGCTTTGTCATCCGTTATGACCACGACACCGCGCATCACCAGAAAGATGTTCTTCATAAGCACTTTCAACCGCTCCTTCTACCTAGGAATAGGTGACCTATTCCTGCTCAAACACGCATAAAAATGTCCATTTTGGCCAGGTACTTCTTCACTGTTTGGCCGGTTGCTTCGATATCCCAGTGCAAGGAGCAGAATGAAAAGGCCTCCTTGTTCTCGATCTTCAGTCTCTGCTGCATTTTACGGTCGGACGGCCGAAACCAGGCTTCCGTTCGTCGATCTTACCTTTCTCCAGCAGAGAGAGAAGGTTGTACAAGCTGGATCGACTATATCCGGCGGATACGAAGTACCACACGATGTCCAACTTCTTTGCTCCGCGGTCGAGCTGGCAGTGTGTGAACAAAGCATCCAGCTTAGCGTAGCTGCTTGACTGTTTTCTCCATGGCCGCTGCAAATCAAGTGAAAGCGCTGTTGATTTTTTCTGTACGGACCGGATGCAGAGGGGAATTCACCACCAGGTGGCAGGGTAATCGCATTATAGATCTCTAAAATCAGTCAATTTTTTTAACGCTATTTGGTTGGGAACCAAACCTTTTGATTAAAATGTAGGAGTGTTTGTTTGAGCTATATAATTAAATGTTTAAAATTGGTTGAATTAAGCTAGTCAACCAATAAATAAAGTTTTTGGGGTTCTAATGATAAGTGAAGCGTATGTATTTAATGTATTTATTTTAACAACAATCATCAAAGAACACACATTTTCGTTATATGACTTATTTTTATTGATTTTTCTATTCCTTTTCCTCTCTTTTTTGTTCCATTTTTCCTCTTTTTCTGTGCTGCTTTTCTTTTTTTGATTTTTCCTCCTTTCCTGTCCCTTTTATCTGTTCCACTTCCGCTTCTCTGCTACTTTTTCTTGATTTTTTGTTCGCGTTTGACCTCTTTTTCTGTTTTTCTCTTGCCACCTGGTCTGTTTCTTTTCTCTTTTTTGTTCCGTTTATTTCTTTTGCTTCGTTTTTTTGTATTTTCTTTTTTTCTCACTTTTTTTCTAATTTTTTCCCGTTTTTCGTTTTTTCTGTTCACATTTTACGCCTGTTCGTTCGCGTTTTTCCTCTTTTATAAAAACCTTCCTTAGCTTGTTTCAGTTCTGTTTTTAATTTCCAGTTGTTATAAAGCAGTTGTGGCAACTGATTTAGAACCAATTTCAGTCGTAGGTAAATAAGTTTCTCCAACTAAAAGCACCACAAGTGTGCTGCTTGGACTTTTTCTGTCACGTGTTTTCTCTGTCTCTATCCCACTGTTCCTCTTTTTAAGTTCCGTTTTTCTACTTATTTCTCTTTCCCGAGTTCTCTTTTTGCTCGGTCATTCTCATCCACTCTTATCCTGTCCCGCTCTTTTTTTCTTCTGTTTTTTTTTTGTTCTACTGTCACATTTTTGCTCAGGTTTTATCCACATTTTCTGTTCTTAGTATATCTCTTTGTGTACTCATTATTCTTCCTTTCTGTTCTCTCCTTTTGTGTCATTTTCTTCTTGTTACGTGCCCTCTCTTTCTGTCACGTTCCGATTTTTCATGCCGTTTTCCTCTTTTTTTCCGGTTTCCCTTTTACCTGTCTTACTTTACTTACCTTTCTTTTGTGCTCCTGTTTTCTCTGTTACATTCTCTGCTCTGGGTATTTTTTTGTCACTCACTTCACTTTGTCACTTTCCTCTTCCATATTCGCGTTTGTTCCCATTTGGTGAAGAACCAAAAATGAATTAACTTCCCAGGCTTGTGACAACTGTATGCATACGATTTCATTTATTTCGTTCTCTACTCTCTACTCTCTACTCTCTACTCTCT
The DNA here is from genome assembly GCF_943734655.1 of Sabethes cyaneus. Lineage (NCBI taxonomy): Eukaryota > Metazoa > Arthropoda > Insecta > Diptera > Culicidae > Sabethes > Sabethes cyaneus. Next base: position 147,472,180 of record NC_071353.1, on the reverse strand, counting down.
ACTCTCTACTCTCTGCTCTCTGCTCTCTGCTCTCTGCTCTCTGCTCTCTGCTCTCTGCTCTCTGCTCTCTGCTCTCTGCTCTCTGCTCTCTGCTCTCTGCTCTCTGCTCTCTGCTCTCTGCTCTCTGCTCTCTGCTCTCTGCTCTCTGCTCTCTGCTCTCTGCTCTCTGCTCTCTGCTCTCTGCTCTCTGCTCTCTGCTCTCTGCTCTCTGCTCTCTGCTCTCTGCTCTCTGCTCTCTGCTCTCTACTCTTTACTCTCTACTCTCTACTCTCTACTCTCTGCTGTCTGCTCTCTACATAATCTTCCAAAAGTCACAATCTACTCTAGAAATATCTACCAAACATAACCTTCAAAAGACACAATCTTCCAAAAGCCACAATTTTATAGCTAATCGTTTGATTTCGCTTTCAGAGGTTAACAGAGTATAGCCACATTCTCTTGTATTCTCTTCGGAACTGAACTTCATGCAAGCGAGTTTTTCAAGCAGAAAATATCCAGGAATAAAAGGTGTACTTGAGAAGGGTAATCATCTTTTTGTCATCATTGATCCCAACACTCTATACGTTAGGTGTTTAACGCTTTCTATACCAGCCTCCCACGTCCCACCAGAATTGAGTAAACGGGGAGCAATTAAAATACGCACTTTGACAGCACCACTAACCATAATTTCGCGACGTTGTTGATCGTAGAGCCTTTCTCAACTGGAATGACTTCGTTTCGGTGATGTGGATTTTGGAAAAACTTCAAAAGTTTCCGCCCTGAATCTCAAAAAGTTACCCATTTATCTCATTTTTTCTCCTTCTCCTCCGCCCGCTTTTCGTCCTCTTTTTCACTTTTCTGTCTGCATTTTCCCTGATTTTTTATTCGCATTTGACCTCTTTTTCTGTTTGCTTATTCTGTTTCTTTTCTCTTTTTATCTCCTCCCTTTTCATTTCGGTTTTTCTCTCCTCTTTTTCTCTCCGGTTTCTCCTACTATTTTTTCTCCACTTTTCCTTTTGTCCTCTTCAACTATTTCCCTTTTTTATTTTTCTTTCCTGCAATTTTTTTCCTCTTTTCCTGTTATATGTTTCGCTGTTTATGCATATTACATACGTTTCGTTTTTCTTCTTTTTCCTTTTTCCCGCTTCCTCTTTTTCCTCGTCCATTCTCCGTTCATTCGCTCTTACTCTGTTCTGTTCTTTTTCTTCTCCGTTTCTTTCTTGTGCTGTCCCATTTTTACTCAGTATTTCTCCACCTTTTTGTTTTCATTATACCTCTTCGTGTATTCTTTATTCTTCTTGTTTTGTGCTGTTTTTCCTCATTTTCTGCAACATTTCCATTATTTGTAACACTCGCTTTTTCATTTAGTGTTCCCCTTTTTTGGGTTTTCGTTTTTCTCTTGCATTTTCATCTGTTTCTAACTTCTTTTTCCTACTTTTCTGTTTCCTTTTCCACATTCCCGTTTACTCCCGTTGTGTGAAGAATTAAAAATGGATGAACTGGGAAAAAATATATGCAAACCGTGAAAAATAATTCACTAGCAGGTTCTTCTATACCAGTAAATGAGAGATTCTTTCATTTAAGGACAAGGTCGTCAGAGTCCATTTATGGCAGTCAGTGTGGCACCGAATATCACCCTTCCCTTCCCTTCTTCAGTGTATCAACATGCTCCCATAGACTCGGGAAACCATCACAAAAAATAAAATTAGTTCAACTAACCTGCTAGCTGTAATCAGATCTTGCAACTGTAAGTTCTATACATTGCATTCTATAGGTTCTGTTACTTTTTGGGGCATAACTTACACTAAATACTGAGATTTCTGCCCAATTAAAATTCATCACTATATTTTCACTTTTTCGCCGTCGACTTTTCTTTAATTTTTTTCGGCCGTTCCATTCATCACATCACTCGCGAAACTTAACTTGATACACAGAAAACTTAAATTTACCACCCGAACAGTTATTTAGTAAGATATTATAATGATTTTTCCCAAACTGTTCACTTGAATTGATATGAAAAACTTTACTTCGTTCCGATTGCAATTCCGAATCCGCGACCGTCGTTGTTGATACGTTACCAAGGAAACGGGAGTGATGCCATATTTACGTTGAGCATGAAATTGGCCAATCATTTTCGCTATTAAATTAACGGTCGTAAAGTATCGAAAATATACTTATAAAATTCTGTGATAATAAAATTCACCGTAAACAACATTTTATGTGATAAAATTACTGTCGGATCTAGTTCGACAGCAAAAAAGGATACCCGATTCTACGTTTCATAATTGTTCATAACAGATTGTTTCCTACTACTAGCAACTTGGCATAAACAAAACGATAGTGGAAACAAGTACTGAAATCAGTAAAAAAGCAGCTGGCCTCTAACGACCTTCACCTTAATTCCACTACTATGGAACTGGTAAATTATTTTCCTTCAAAGTACTCGAAAACTTAGAGAAAAATAAGAAGAGTGTTAACTCAACATAAATAATTCTTTTGGCAATTTTATTTTCCCGTTTTAACTCTTTATCTGAATGCCTTTTTCTTCCTTTACTGCTTCGTATATCTTCTTTTCGGTCCCGATTTGTCTTTTTATCTATCACATTTTCCTACCTTTTCTGTCTCTTTTAATTTTCTTTCTTTTTTATTTTAACATTTTACCTTCCTTCCTGTACACATTTAACCTGTTCGCTTCCGTATTGCCTCTTTATTTGTTCTTTTTCCTAAGCCGTTTTCATGTTTTTCCTGCGCGTTTTAATCTTTTTCTCTCCTGGTCTTTTTCGATACTATTTTTTTTCTTTTCCTGTCCGTTCTTCCTCTTTTCTCCCATCAATTATTGTGAACTAACTATACGCATTTCACTCACGCCTTGCAGGCTTTATCAGTGTTTGTTTTCCTAAGTTATTGACCAGAAGAATAACTTTACGCAAAACTCCTTCCATACATGCCCAATATCAATCGTTATAATTTCACACTTTTATTGGCGTTCCAGCAGAACAAAGAAAACTTTCGTACCACCTTTTGTTACAATAATAGAATATGATTCGAAAAGCTCCCACAATAAATTTCAATAATAGCAACTGTATAAGATCATTTTCTCCACGAACCGCCCATGCGTTGAAAAGATATATAAAACCTAACCTGAAAAACGCGCCCGTTACTGTCCTAACGGTCGCTGTTCGTTATCGTCCTGTTGTAGTACCTACCCGCCTAGTGCATCCTTGAGAATCTCAGCACGTCCAGTGGGAGATTACGACGGCCACTCTACTGCTGTGCGCTGTCCGCCCCCACTCCCGGGCGGGGGCGAAACCGAATGCTAGAATGTTATTGCTATGCTGGCTGCGCTAACAATCATCTCATCAGCTTTCTCCTGGACGATGATGCTCTTACGGTGTGTACGGAGTGCACACATCCTGGGAAATTATACCCCATTCATTGTGCTTGCGGACCACCGCAGGGCGCGCACACACAGATGTGCAGTGCATAAAGTGGCCAGCCCAGCCAGCAAGGTACCGGGGAGTAGCGAACACACGTGCCGAACACGTTCTGGCTGGAATGTCCGCGATGTGATGCGGTGGTGCGGTGGCAGTCCACCGCTTGCTTGGACCCGCTGCTGGCTGGAAGGTGAAAGGTGGTGGTAATTTCCTATCTGTAGAAACTAAACCCCAGCAGGTGGCAATCGAAGCGTGCCCGGAATTGTAAAGTGCATGTAATGCTTACAAGCCATTTGCCTTTTTTATCCATCAAAATATCATCACAATTCGCCACTTGATAGAAATGTTTGAGATGGTGGAAGCTGAGCGAGCCACTTATCACCGGAAAGCAGCGATACGTATACCGAATGACGTCGGAAAATCCAGTTGCGGTTTGTGCATTATCTTTCATCTGACACCAGCAAAAGTGGGATGGTGAAGCAAAACTGGATGTCACGTCCAGAGGTTTAATGCGCATCAAACAGACAAAAAGTGTTGTTTTTTTGCAAGAAATTCCTCCAACTGCTGATAAATGTGACGATGTTTGTGACGTGTTTGGTTTAATGTTTAAGAAGACGACCTTAAACAACAAAGTTTAGAAACAGAAATAAATTAACCTCATCGTAGAGCTGTCAACCGGTCGTGTTTTTCATCCTGTCGGGAAGCTAACATCATCCGACACTCTTTGACTGAGTAGCAGTTTAGTTTCATCCACCGGCACCGGCTCGGATTCACCCGCTGGAAGATAAGACCTGGGGGGCTCGTCAGTTCAGAGCAACTTGTTGCACTCTTCACTGCATCATCGACCGACAGACCGGTTCGTGGGAAGCTGCTTATCATCTTACCCTCGCACAAACTGGTCCGAAGTGGGTGAAAACTACGGGCGCACTCGATGTCACGTGCAATGGATTATTCGATGACAGAGAATCAGTTTCAAATCTCTTCAATCTCCATCAGAATGACTCTTTTGGAGTGTAAATATAGTTACTATTTCACGCTTTTTGTTTGGATTGTTTTTTCCCGTGTTTCTTTAACGTCGACGTATTGAAACTATAGCGGCACAGCCTACTTTGATACTCAAGTGTGGTTGTTGTTAGGAGCAACGCAATTTTGATCCATTACGATACCAAGTCTCGATAAACAGTTGAAAAGAGCGAATCAACCAAACGTAAACAAACCGAGTGAGAGGGTTTTTTTGCTGGAGAATGATAGGAAAACGAACCCTCACTCGGTTTGTTTACATTTGATTGATTGGCCCTTTTCAATTGTTTATCGAGAAGTGGACTCCACGTTCCTGTGCGTGGACAACCGTGGACATTGACTCAACACCCAGTCCCCTCTCATATTTGTCCACGTGGATATTTTCTTATGCAAAATTTAAGGAACAAAAAAAACAAACCTATATTGTAAACATAAAAAAACGAAGTAAGAATGATGAAAACTGAAGAGCAAAACGAAATACGATAAGTATAGAACGAAAAACGATTATCGAAAGATCATAAACTAAAGAATAAGAGCTACTAATAGCGAAAGATGGAAAACGAAGCATGGAATATAGCAAAAAACGAAGAAAGCTGGGCAAAAAAACAAAAGTTAAGGAAGAAAGACGAAAAAATGGCGAAAAGATGATAAACAGGAGCCAAAAATTGGACAAAAAGACGGCGAAATAAGACAAAACAAAGTAAAACCAAGCCACAAAAAGCCAAAAACGACGACAAAGAAGGCAAAAAGAGGATGAAGAAATAGACAAAAAGACAACGAAAGGACCTAAAAAATGCCATAAAAACAAAAGAAGCAACAGAAAGACAAAGGCAAGACGAAAAATTGACGAAAAACCGACGAAGAAACGGTGAAATGACGATGAACTGGAGACGCAAAAAAAATTTAAAAAGCCAAAAATACAAAAAGACGTTAGAAAATTGTCAAAAACAAACTGCAAAAGGACGAAGCATAGACCACAAAACGACGACAAACAATAAATAAAAGGCGATGACAAAGATAGCGATAAAACGATGAAGGACCGTTGATGAACGGACGACGAAGAAATGGCGACGAATATATGATTAAGAAACGACAAGATGAGAAGCGAAGAGACGACAGCTTGAGGACGACAAAAATACAAAACGACAGCAAAATGACAAAAAAAAATGCCAAAAAACAATGAAAACGACGTTACAAAAAAAACGCCAAAAAACGACGGAACGACGACGAAAGAATGTCGAAAAGAGAATAGAAGGGCAACGAATAGACAGCAAAAAGACGTAACCAAAAACCAAAAAAGTAACGAAAAAATAGTGAGAAGACGACGACGACGGGCAAAAAGACAAACAGACGACGCCAATACGATAGCGAAACAGCAAAAGAATGATTAATAAACAGCAAAAAGAAGCATAGACAACAGAAAGACAAAGACAAGACGAACAAATGACAACAAAACGACGAAAAAACGATGAAAAAACGATGAGCAAGCGTCGAAAACTCACCAAAAGAAAGCGAAATACGACAAAAATAGCTTTATAAAAAGCCGAAAAACAAAAGGCGACGAAAAAGAAGTTGGAAAATCGGCAGCAAAAAGACGAACCATAGGACACGAAACGGTGATGAGAAGAGAATTAAAGGTGACAAAGATGGCGAAAAGACAATGAAAACACAACGAAGAAACGGCAAGAGAACGTTGCAAAACGAAGAGACGACAGCGAAAAGATGTCAAAAATTCCTCCAAAAAAACAATGAATATGACGTCGAAAAACCAATAAAAACGACGGAGAGGCGACGAAAGAGTGGCGAATAGACAATAAGAGGGCAACGAACAGACAGTAAAAAGATGGAGAAATGACGATGAAGAGACAATTGCACGGCGATGAAAATATAATGAAAATAATAATAAAAAGATGACGACAAGGCAAAAAGACAGCAAGACGATGCAAATACGACGGAGAAGCGACAACAAAAAGAAAAAGAGATAACATCAAGAAAAATAAACAAAAAGAAAGAAGACAACAGACAGACGAAGACAAGACGAAAATGACCGACGAAGAAACGGTAAAAAACGATGAACAGGTGTCCAAAATTCGTCAGCAAGACCGTGAATTACGACAAAGAGACGAAGTATAGGCCACGGAACGATGACGAAGAGAGAAAAAAAATGCAACGAAACGATGACAAAGATGGCGAAAAAACGATGAACAGACAACGAACGGTAAGAGAACGACGCAAAGCGAAGAGACGATAAAAATGCGACGAAAGACGTCAAAAAACGATGCAAAACCACCAACAAACGACAGAGATACGACGAAAGAATGGCGAAAAAAACAATAAGAGCCGTCAGCAAAGACGGCTTAAACACGACGAAGAAACGGTAACAAAATAACGATGGATAGACAACACGACGACAAAAAGGAGACTGAAAAGCGTCGAAAATATAACAAAAATGCGACGCAAATACAGCAAAAATACGGCGAAGAAACGACAAAAGAACGACGAAAATACAGCGAAAACACAGCAAAAATACGACAGAAATACAATTCAATACACCCAAAAAAAAACAATTAAAGAGACGTTGCAAAAAACAACCGAGAGATAACGAAATATTAGCGAGAACACAGCAAAGAGACGACTATAAAAGGAGAAAATGACGAAAAAAAATTGATGATAAAAAAGCATTCCAAAAGACCAAAAACGATGACGGAAATCAGACATTGGGAGTAGCACTATTCTTGTCCACTGCGGACTACTATCGACTACAAGAAAACCTGTTTGAACTAGACTTTCGCTTGACGAAAATCACAACACCAATTTGCATGTGAGTTTAAGAAATGCATACAAAAAATACAAAATTAAAAAAAAACTTTATTGTTAAAGTAAAGAAAAAAACGAAATAAGATTAACAAAAACCGAAGAACAAAAAACGAATGGTGAAAAACAACAACGAGATACGAAAAGTGTAGAACGAAAAACGTATATCGAAAGACTATAAACTAAAAACAAACAAAAAGACGAAGCTGCGACGAAAATACGGCTTAGAAACGACAAAAGAACGGCAAAAAGCGAAGAAACGGCAGCAAAAAGGCAGCAAAAATATAAAAAGAGAGCAAAAAAAAGTAAAAATATCAAAAAATAACGAAAATGACCCTGCAAAATCATCAAAAAACGACGGAGAGACGACGAAAGAGCGGCAAAAGGACAATAAAAGGGCAACGGCAGCAAGAAGACGAAGAAAACACGATGAAAGGACAATGCCACGGTGTCAAAAAAAAATAATGAAAAGATGACGACGAGACAAAAAAAAAGAAAGACGACGCAGATACGACGCGGAGACGACAAAATAAGGATGAAGGAACAATAAAAAGAGAAAGACAAGACAGAAAAATGGCGAAGTAATGGTAGAAAGACGATAAACTGGCGTCAAAAATTCGATAAAAAGGTAGCGAAATACGAAAAATAATTAAGTAAAAGGTCAAAAAACAACAAAAGACGATGAAAAAGACGTTGAAAAACTGACTGCAAAACGATGAAGCCGATAGGCCACGAAACGATGACAAAAAGAGAATAAAAAGTCGATGAAATAACGACAAAGATGGCGAAAAGACGATGAAAATGCTGCAACGAACAAAAACGACAAGAGAACGATGCAAAACGAAGAAACGACAGCGAAAAGAGGTTAAAAAATGCAAAAAAAACTACGAAAATGACGTTGCAAAACCAACAAAAAATGACGAAGAGGCGACGAAAGAGTGACGAATAGATAATAAAAGAGCAACGAATAGACAGTAAAAAGATGGGGAAATAACGATAAAAGACAATTACATGACGACGAATAAAAATAATGAAAAGATGACGACGAGACAAATTGACAGAAAGACAACGCAAATACGACGAAAAGCCGCAGAAGAACAATGAAGAAACAACAAAAAGAAGAATAGACAACAGAATGACAAAGACAAGATGAACGAATGACGAAAAACCGACGAAAAAACGATAAAAAGACGATGAACGGGCGTCAAAAACTAACCAAAAGAAAGCAAAATACATCAAAAAAAATTCTAAAAAGCCGGAAAACAAAAGGTGACGAATAAAAGGAAAATCGACGGTACAAAGACGAAGCATAGACCACAGAATGATGACGAAACGACGACAAAGATGGCGAAAAACCGATGAACAGACAACGCAGAAATGGTGACGAAAATACGACGAAGAAATGGTAAGAGAACGATGAAAAGCAAAGAGACGCCACCGAAGAGACGATAAAAATGCGTCGAATGCTCGAACAATAATATGAAAAGACGTCAAAAAACAATGCAAAACTACCAATAAACGACAGAGAGACGACAAAAAAGTGGCGAAAAGACAATAAAAGCCGGCAGCAAAAAGACAGAGAAAAGACTACGAAGCGGCGACGAAAAATGACACAAAAAATAATGAAAAGGTAACGAAAAGACAAATAGGCTGAAAGACGGTGTAAATACGATGAAGAAACGATAAAATAACGATGGATAGACGATAAAAAGACAACAGAAAGGCGTTGAAAATATAACGAAAATGCGACGCAAATACAGCGAAAATACGGTGTAGAAAAGAAAAAAGAACGACGAAACGAACAGCAAAAAGACGATGGAAATACTTCAACTCAATATACTCAAAAAACAATTAAAAAGACGTTGCAAAAAACAACCGAAAGATAACGAAACAGTAACGAAAACACAGCGAAGAGACGACTATAAGATGAAAAATGAAGAAAATACGATGAAAAACACCGAAAGTAAAAAAAAGAATGATGATGAAAAAAGCGTTTCAAAAGACCAAAAACGATGATGGAAATTGACGAAAACATAGAGCGATAACAACGAAGAGACGGCGGGAAACGCCGAAAAACGATAGAAATACGACAGAGCGACAACGACGGCCAAAAGACGGCGAATAGAGCGACAAATAGGCTAGAAAAAGGATGCGAAAAGACTACTAAAGCTCGACAAAAAGTTAAACAAAAGACCATGAAAAGACGGCGAAAGACGACAAAAATACACTCAAGTCACATTTTACGTGAAGGATACGTTCCACGTAAATCAAAACCGTGTAAATTCTGAAATTCGCGTAACAAAAATGCGTAAATAAAAATTCCGAACTTCGTGCAGAAAAATTGCGCGAAAAATGCCGTGTAAGAAACTAACAGCGTAAAAAGAGACTTCAGTGTAAAACAACATCAGAATGGTAAAATGACGACGAAGAAACGGTGAAACGGGTAACGGAAATACAATGAAAAACCTGATTTAATCCACCTAGTGGTGAAAGGAACCTTTGTTATACGGTCTTACTTGCTATTTGAGATAGAAATCGACACGTTTGGTTTACATGAAATTTTTGGAAATTGAATAAGTGTACAAAATTTAAACCAAATAGATGCACTTATAAATTTTGATAGTTCCTTTTCTCATGAAATTTCTGAGTAAGTTGTTACTAATGAGGGTAAGTGCAAGTAAAAGTAAGTTGTAAGATGAAATATTATTCTTTAACATATACATTGCGTAATAAAGGTCTAGTTAATAGGTTTTTGAACTATGCATAATTTCCTGTAACTCCATTCTATTTGATTCACAACAATAAAGTTTTCTTGAATAAATTTCATCAATTTTTATTAACCTTCGGTTACTCACGCTGTTGTATTTTGTACAACATGTGTAGGTTTTTGAACGCCATATTGTTATAAAGTTACAAATCGTATATTACGTATATACTAACGTATATTCTTCAGTAAACTTGTTATGAGCAAAATGTCAGAATTATTCAATGCATTAATATTTTAAATTGTTAGGAAACAAGATTAGCATAAACCGACATCACAGAAACGAAGCAAGTAGCATGTGAGGTGTACCGCAATTGACCCCAACTGGAATTTTTTCTCGTTTCTTCATATGGAAAAATGGTGTCGGTATGCAGCAAATCTACCAGCAAATGTAAAATGTTTAAGATGTATCCGTCTGTTGGTAATCGAGTAATTCGGGGTCAAAATCAGGTTATTTTTTACAATTAAAGTTCTACAGTTCCTAAACAAGCAAACATAGAGGTATACTAAATTCAGCAAAGTTGTGTATGTTTATTATTTGTACAACTTTGTAATACATGGAAATGTCATGCAACAATTACAAGAAGAGTTAGAATAGAAAAACTGATTTTACAAATTCATGTACAATAAATAAGATTTTTCTACCTTCACTGAAGAGATAGAAGGTTACTGTTTTAAGTAAAATTTCTTGTAATAATATGCACTAAAAGTTTGCAGAACACATCAATGTGTTGTATTGAAACTGAAGGAAAATAATTTTTTTTATTCACTTTTAGGGGGATTAATCAAAATTCAAATTCTACCAGACGATAGAGCTTCCAATTTTAAGAAACTTTTCCAAAGGTTCGATAAACTTAAAACCAAGTTTTCCTAGTCAAAACTCTAGTGCGCACGTTTTCTTTGGTTTTGGGCTATTGTGCGTGCGAGTAACTGTGTTATAAAAGTTGGCGCGAGTGTTCGAGGGTTAATATCTTTTGACCGGTAAAACCAATTCTTATGTAATTTTGCATATATATTCGTAGTGTGAAAATCTCTCGTTTGATATTAAAATAATTGAAATTAGGTAAATTATCTTGGTTAAAATCATTATAAATTATTGTTAATTTTGGTATGGTGTATAGTGATGTCCGTTAATCGTTCGATTAATTCAACTAATCGAATAACTATAAAAATATTCGAATAATTTTTAATCGAATACTGCCAGCACGAGTAATTGAATTAATCGAATAGTTCAAAGGAAATACTATGAATGCGAATAATCTCCGAATAATGGCCGCTAATCGTTCATAATCGTTCGAGTAATCGAATTAATGAAAAAAGTATTCGAATATTTCTAATCGAATACCACTAGTACGAATAGTTGAATTAATCGATTAGTGCAGACAACGCTCGCCGATTAATCGGTAATCGAATAATTGAAAATGTCGGACATCACTAATGGTGTATTCAATTGCTCATAACTTTCAAATTAAACGTCCAATTAGAAAACCATTCAATAGTGATCTATCCGGCTATATTACCTGCCAAATGAAACTAATAGCGCGTAAATCGGTTTGGCCATCTCTGAGAAACAGGCGTTCATTTGTACCTAGTCAAAACAGGTTTTTCAAGGCTAACTTTTAAACTGCTTGTCCGTTTTCAATAAAACTTAGCAAAATGTTTAGTAATAGTAAGAGCTTTCGTTTGGTACTAAGATCGTTAAAATTGGTTGCGTGGTTCCGGAGAAAACCATGTCACGTAGTTTTCACATTTTTGCTTATAACTTTCAAACGAAAAGTCAGACTACGAAACCATTTAATAGTGATATACTAGGCAATAATACCTTTCAAACAAAAGTAATAGCGGTCGAATTAGTTCAGCCATCTCCGAGTAACAGGCGATAGAAAATTCGGAGCGAACACACATACACACATACACACATACATACACACACACACACACAGACATTGCTCAGTTCGTCGAACCCTATCGATTGGTACATGTGACTCGGCCCTCCGGGCCTTGGATCAATTTCGTGTTTTTCGACCAATTTCTAAACCTTTGTTATATAGTATAACAAAGGTAAAAACGACATGAGAACGATGAAAAGCGAAGAGCTGACAGCGGAAAGACAAATCAAAATTGCCAAAAAACGATGAAAATGTTGTTGCATAACCACACAACAAAAAAAGCCGGTAAGAATGGTGAAAAGACAATAAAAGAGCGATGAATAGATAGCAAAAAGACGAGGAAAAGACGATGAAGAGACGGCTTGAAAACCGATGAAAAGGCGACGAAACGGCGACAAAAAGATGACGAAAATGCAACAACGAAGAAAAAACTTCAAACAAGCAACCAAAAACCAACCGAGACATAAGGAAACAGTGACAGTGATGCGACGACTAAACGATGAAAAAATGGAAATGTAAGTAAAAAAACAAAGATGGTGGAAAAAGCGTTACAAATACACCAAAAAAGGCAATGAAAATTAACAAAAATTTAAAGCGAGAAACGAAAAAAAACTACTGCAATACGACGGAGCGACAACGAAAAAACGATTTAAAAAACAACAGCCAAAAACGGACGGAGATAAGCGATGAACAGGCAAGAAGAAGGTTGCAGCTGGATGATCAAAACGCGATAAAGAGACGACTGTAGGACGATAAAATAACGACGGCAGGACGGTGGAGGGCAACAAAAATACAACGAAAAGACGATAAAATGGTGACAAAAGATGACGATAACGAAATAGCAAACGAAATACAAGAATTTTTATTGTATTGACAACAAACTGGAAGAAAAATTATGAAAAAATGATAAAAAAAACGAAGAATATGGGGCAAAATGTCGACAAAAATTCGCCAAAATAGCAACAAGAAAACGAAACAGAAGGAGCGCAAACTCGCTTGAAAACAAGCGACAAAAATACCAAAAACAGACGTTAAAAATACATACAGATATGAAAGAATTGAACAATACGAAGAAAAGGTAACAAAAGATGACACAAAGCCGACGGTAATATTACAAGAACACGACGAAAGACAGCAAATGAACAACAAAAGGATAGTGAAAAAACAACGGAAATACGACGAAAATATGACGAGGAAGCGAAGATAAGAAGGCGAAAAGAAAATGAAGAAAAGATGCAAGAAGTTAAAAATACAAAAGAAAAACACTGCAAAAACGCCAAAAAAGCGACAAAACGTACCGAAAAATGCCAAAAAGAAAAGGTAATGCCAATAAAAGACAATAAGAAGACAGCAAAATGACAAGACAAGTTTAAAAAAACTACAAATAAAAACGCCATCAAACCAAAAACTCCACAAAAGACGATAAGAATTACAATAAATCGCTGAAAAGAAACAATAACATGATGCAAAGATACAATGTACGATGTAAAGAAAGCCTATCTAGCTTTGCAGTCCTGTTTTCCTTTTGTATCTGCTGTTTTTCCAGTTTTTCTTTGGTCCACTTTTCCTGTTTTTCTTTTCTCATTTTCTTGCTCATTTTCCCATTTTTGTACCATCTTTCTTCTTTAACTTCCTGTTTGTCCTCTTTTTCCGTTTTCCTCGTTTCGTTGGTTTTCATTTTTCTCTCTCACTATTTTCTTTTCTCTTTCTTTTTTCATCTTTCCACCTCTCCAATCACGTTTTTTTTCGTTTTCTGTACCGTTTTCCCTCTATTTGTCTCGTTTTTGCTTCTTTTACTTGTCCTTTTTTCTATCCATTGTTGCCCCTCTTCTCTGTTCCTCTTCATTTCCTATCGCGATTTACGTCTTTGTTTTTCCTCTTTTCTTTCTCGTTTTTTTGGCACTTTCTGTCCCGTTTCGATTTTTTTCTTTTATTCGGCCCCCTATTTGAATCTTTTTCCATTGTTTTCGTTTTCGTCTGTTCCGCTTTTCTTCTTATTTTGTCCTTTTCTCCTTTCTTTTGCATTATGTTTTTACTTTCCGTTTTATCCCTTTTGTCTGCTGTTTTAATTTGTTTCTCCGTTTTTTTTATTGTTTTCTTTTATGTTGTTCCGGTGTTGCTTTTCTTGTACTCATTTATTTCTCGTTTTCTTCGTTTTTGTTGTTTTCTGTTCAGTTGCTCTTTTGCCCTCTTTTTCCTTCTATTTTCTTCTTTTTCACTTGAAATTGAAGTAGACTTGCAATTTAACTTTAAATTGGATTAGAAAATAAACACAAAATTGCTCTTTTGTGTTCAATATGAATAAAAATGATCTTTTTGCTACAAACGGTGATTTCTTTTTTTTTTCTCGATATTCCTCTTTTTCTCTTTGCCTTTTTTTTCTTGTTTCGTTTTCCCACTTTTTCTTTCACGTTTCCGCGCCGTTTTCTCTCTGTTTGTCCCGTTTTTCATTTTTTTCTATCCGGTTTTCCTCTTTCTCTGTTTCTCTTCATTTCCTATCCCGATTTGCGCTTCGTTTTTCTTCTTTTCCTTCTCAATTTTCTGTCCCGATTCGGCTTTTTTTTTCATTAATTCGACACCAGTTTTCGCCTTTTCCCTTCATCTCTCCTTTTCTATTTTTTTCGTTTTCGTCTGTTCTGTTTTCATTTTTATGTTCTTCTTTTCTTTCACATGCTGTTTTTCTTTTCAGTTTTATCTGCCGTTCTAATTTGTTCTCCCTTTTCTTTCGTTATTTTCATTCTTTTATTTGCGCTCGTATTTTCTCTAATTCATTTCCTCCTTTTCTCTCGCGTTTTTTTCTTTTTCTGTCCCGGTTGTCCTCATTTTCTTTCTCGTTCTGCTCGTTTTATTTACAATTTTTCCTTCTCCACTCTCATTTCTTCTTTTCTCTTCTGTTCTTCCTCTTTTTCAGTGTTTGGTCTCCTCTTTGTTACCTCTTCCCTCTTTTTACGTCCTTTTTCTTTTTTTCCACTTGATTCCTTTCTTTATGTCACGTTTACCCTCTGTCAGGTCTTTCTTTTGTTTAGATTGGAAATTGGCATGCAAGAAAAAATATATCAAAACATTCCATGTAATAGAATATAACTTTCCGAGTTCTCATTCGGCGTTTCCACCATTACTTTTTAACTTAAAATAGGTCTTACAATTCAACATTTTTTTCTGTACTTTTTTTTGTAGCCAGTATTTTCGTTATAACTTTGAGTCTAAATTTTTATTGCCTGGGTAAAAAATGACGAAATTTTGGGTACAACTAATTTAGAGTACAATGTTTACATGTGCAAAATTTGGCCACAATCTGTCACAAGTGGTTATCGAGATGGCTTCCAAGCAAAAAATACTTCGACAAAAAATTATGGGCGCTGTCGTGAAAAATCCAAGCTGATCCTCCCAGCCGGTGGATCGCAAAACAGTTGGGAATCGAACACTAGTCCTAGCAGCAGCGAGCTGGGCAGCAGAAGAAAAGCGAAGACGACCGGATCCCGAGAAGGCAAGGAAGGTGAGGGTTTATTTCAAGCAAATTTCGAACCTTTCGAATAGGGGCATGACCAAGAAGGTCAACTCTTCCGTCTTGCGGTTCGTCCAGCAGACAATGAAGCGGGCCGGATTTCATGTCTTCAAGGTAAGGAAGGCACCTAACCGAAGTAGTTCCGTGCCAGGAAGCTGTACCGCGCGAGATGAGATGGATGATTAAAGCGGACGCCAAGCAGATTCGCGGCCTGATGTTTTTCGTCGACAAGTCCCGCTTGGATTGTCCGAAGAAGTCCAGGAAGAAACTTCGGTGTGGCAGGTGACCTGCTGGCGCGGCAAATTCAGTAAGCCGTGCTTAACGACCGGCACCATCTATGGCCAAACATATAAAGCAGAGTGCCTCCAGAAGCGCCTGCTGCCCTTCCTCCGGTTCCACGAAGATGACACTCTGTTTTTGGTCGGATCTGGCATCGTGCCATTAGGCGAAGTTGGTGATGGAATGGTAGGAAGCCAACGATTATGCAGGGTATGTTCCGGAAAACAGAGTCTTCAAACACGACCAGGATTTGAATAAAAAGAGTGGATAAAAGTATATATCAAAGATGGTGGAAGTGTTGCACAGGATTTGACAGGTAGCGTAAAGTCCAAGATCCGGGCATTTAGCCTAGAAGAGGAGGTTGAATAGACCTGTTGGATCTAGGTTTTAGATTATTAAGACCACTATTTATCTTAGCCTGAGTAAAAGAGATTAATTTTATTGGCAACACATATCGCAAGTCTTATTTCCAGGGGTGTGAAATTGTCAAAATTTTACGGGCTAAACATCCATGGACGGCGACAACTTGGAACCAGCCAGTATATCGAAAATAACAGCTAATATTACTTAAATTATAGCTAAAAGGCTGTGTTTAACTGCTTTCTAATTAATTTCGGTAGTCTTAAAATGAATAAACCTTTAAGTAGGCACCAGAACCAAAAGTACCAAAATCAATGAGTGGGACATGTACAATGTATGTAGTTTGACAGCCACACCACCCCGCTGCTTATTTCTAGGTTACATTCTATTAGTGATGTATAAGAAAACAATATTTAATTAAACCTAAACACATGTTTGTGCGTCACTGTGTTGCCGCTCGTTATGACAGCTAGCAGCATCTGACAGCTGACGTTATGTTGACAGCTTGATGTTCTGCTGGAACCATACAATGGTCAAGCGTATAACAGTTCCCATGTCCTACACTGAACGACAAATTGAAACGGTTTATTCCAACAAAACTAACTTTGCGAAAACATAGCTAATATGTGTTTATTTATTCCCTGAGAGTTTCAAAAATATCCGATTTAAAATGATTTTTTTGATGACGCCTTCTTTTTGAGAAGGCGGCCGGGCAATCAACATCTTAAAGTACTAAAGCAGGCTTAATTCCGAATAGTAAAGCTCGGTGCATGCGTTTACGTCAGCACATGCGTCAGGAGATAAAACTTTATGGTATATGAATGGCCGCTTTTTATTGTCTCATTCAAAGTGTAATTTGCAGTAAAACACAGTGACGTTCTTAAAAACCTTACGTTAGAAGAATAAAAAGTTTATTTCACTGCTTGTACCAATTTCCTGTACAGAAAACAGTGAAATATCACCGTGGCACTAAAACCAATTTAGGTTCAACGCCATGATCGTAACGGAAAACATATCAGATTCTCATCTCAATTCTCGTTTTCCACCCGACGACGACGATGTGGTATGAAAAGGAAAATGTTTGATCTCTACGCCGGCCGTACCGGCTTCTGTCGTTTCTTTGGCATTCGAATGCGGTACGACTTGAAGGTGCACTTCGTTCCTGCTGCTGCAAGTTCTGCAAAGAAAAGTTGCTGCCTTCAAATGCATATCATATGTTTTGCCCGTCGGCACAAATCATATTCAGTAGCATACCGCGGCAGCGGTCTGGAAGTTTGCTCACATTGAATTAGATTGCTTGTATGCGGGGTCGGTACAGATGACATCCGGCGTCTCCGTATTTGATCCTTTTCTCTGCCACGCTCTAAAGCCGTTTTCTTTTTTTTTCCCCCTATCCGTTACAATTTCAGATTCGAACCACGTGATAAGTTCCCATCGCTTGGGGCAAACGCCAGCGGCACCAATCTGGGTTCGTCGACGTCGACCCTCTCGACGCTGGTGGAAAGTGTAAGCGGCGTCAGCACCAGCACCGTTAACAACGGACCGCTCGACCAGGACGCGGCACTGATGATGGCCGATAGCGGTGGAGGCAACAATAACCACAACAACAACAATAATACCAAACAGCAGCTCAATTTCAACCTTGGCATAAATAGCGGCACCAGCAATATGTCATCGTCATCTTCGGGCTATCGGTTGAAGTACGGCGGCGGAGGAGGTAGCGGCGAAGGCGCTACCCTGGTCCCCGGCATCAAAGCGGATAGTCGATACCAGAATGGCGAGAACGATGCCAATTTCAGCAACCACCAGCACCAGCACCAGCACCAGCACTCGGCGGTGCCACATCGAACCGTCAGCATCAGCACCACGGCCATCGTTTGCGGTGGTGGCGGCGGCGGCGGCGGCGGTCGGGACGGCAGCCGAACGCCGGCTCCGGGCCGCGAAGGACCGCCATCGGAGGATGCCAAGCAACAGCGGCTGCGGACGTCCAGCATGCCGGTGGAGAATCGAAAGGTAAGTTCGAAGCTACGCCTTGTTAGCGCAGCCGGCTAGCTGGCGAAAGCTTTTAAGCTGCTTTTACAGATCGGTGGATTTCTTTCCTTTGGAAAGAAGAAAGTAGAGAAGGCCATTACTGTTCATTTCAAAGGTTAAACGAATAGAGAAAACGAAGCGCTTGTCATTTGACTTCGTTTCGCAATGGAAAAATTTAATATCAATTTTGTGCTTATCCCTTTGATGGTAAGCAAACTATGCTTTCTCGGATCGAAATTTCATTATTGTTGCACCCAGAGAATGCAAAAGTTTCGCGCTCTATCTCATTACAGGCTAATTAGTTTTACTACGTAGAAGCACCTCAAAAATGTATCAAATTGCACTGTAAAGTTAGTCCCAGTTTGTACGGAGCCCTGCAAGTGCAATATTCCATTAGCAGAATGGAATAATATTACTCAACTCTATCATTAAAGTTTGTCCCACCGACTGCTTCAATTATACCGTCAAATGACCTTAAACATCACCTTTTTAATTTTATTTAAGCCTTAACAACAAGTTACGAATGGATAAAGCAACAAACTGCTTCATTCGAAACAAAACCAAAATTGCCAAAACAAAACCAAGTTGCACTTACCCGGTGTGATTAGTTCTTCCAGTCGCACGCGTCCCCATACCGACGGGCGGACGGACGGACGGACGACGAAACTATGAAATTCAATCCGACAGCCCCCAGTCGTCCCCTCGCCAGTCTGTCTCTCCAGCCAGTGAAGTGCCAGTGGAGAAAATCCCATAGAAAACTCAATCCGGTAATCGAAGCATTTGTGGCACAGACATTTTGAGTTTAACGTTGCGGTTGCCGGATGCCGAAAGCGCTGCACCACTACAGTATGTTTAAGGGTACCTGCAACATCTGTCCTCCTCGTCTGTGCTGTTAATGCAGAGGAGATGCACTCAAGCAGAGGGAGAACTCAACTAATATGATGTGTACTTCTCGGGCTTCACGGGCGTGCCCAGGGGCGGAAGTTGTCTTTAAAAAAATAAATTACTAGCCATGTTTGTTAAACAAAGTCAGGATAAAATTTGTCAATGATCTCTGTGGTGGGGAACCCGACCTTTTAGATAAATATCTTGGAGTTGTCGTAGGATGGCGAATTTATTATTACTTATCACCAAAATACCGGTTGATTAGGTTCAAAACTCCGAATGTTCGTGTGCAATTCGAGTTAAAATCAGAGTTGAAATTGAACTGGAAATCAAACTTCGAACTGCACCAGAAAATAGAGTTCAAATTGGACTTAGTATCGGACTTGACATAGGACATTAAATTATACTTGAATTTGGAATAATTTGAACTTGAATTTTAACTTCAAACCGCTCATGGACACGAAGTTTTACCGGAAATTAAATTGACATTGACGTTTTACTTCTTTTCTGTTCAGTTTTTTCACTTTTCCAGTCCAGTTTTTCATCTTTTTGTCTCGTTTTCCATTTTTTCTTTCCTATGTTTCCTGCTTTATTGTTCTGTTTTTCTCCGTTTCCTATCTAATTTTGTTCTTTTTGTTTTTCTTTCGTTTTTTTTTGTTATTTTATTTTTACTTTTCTTCTTTTTCCCCAATGTATGTCCCAGCTTTCTCCTTTTATATACCATTTGATCTCTTTCTCCCGTTTTCCTCGGATCCTCTATCGACTTTTCTTTGGATTTCTCTTGTTTTATGCTCCATATTCGCTTTGCTTTTCTCTGCTTTTCAACCTCCTTATTTCTTTTTTCCTGCCTGATGTTTCCTCTTTCCCTGTTTCTTTTCTTCTCTTCCGCTTCCTAAGCCCTGTTTTTCCTCTGTTCCGTTTTTCATCATTTTTCGCATTTTTCATCATTTTTTGACTCATTTTTCCTCTTTTTCTGTCGTTTTTTATCATGTTCCGTCCGACTTTCTACTTTTTTCTTCTATTCGGTCCCGGTTTTCGTCTTTTTTTCACTTTTCAGCTCTTTTTCTATTCTGTTGCTCGATTTCGTCTGTTCTGTTCTCTTTTATGTCCTGCTTTTCCCACCTTTCTGTCACGTTTTGTTTTTCTTTCCCGTTTTATCCTTTTTAGTCTTTTAATTTCATTTATTTATTTTCTTTAATTCAATTTCAGTCAGGGACAAAACCAAGACGGAAACGGTCTTAAATAACCCTTGTCTCAATCTCAAGCATAAAAATCCCTTGAAAGAGTTTTACATGAGCTTAACCACTAGTTACAAAAATCATGGTTTCTTCCCCTAGCTAAAATTACAATGCAGTTAGGTTTGGTTTATGGACCTCAGGCAGTCATAAGACTGATTCGATGGCTATTTGGTGATATGAGAGTATACATAGCTCTTGTGTTTATATAAGACTAGCTGACCCGACAAACTTCGTATTGCCACAAATTAACCTGTGTTGTACATAAATCATGAATCTCGGATGATCTTTGTCACTATCTCGAGTTTTGCAAGCCCCCCAGTGGGCGGCGCTTCCGACGGCGGGTCACCGGCAACACTCGCGACCGGCTCGTCCTGAATAATCTAGTGTTACTATAGATAGTTTTTGTGGTCTTGTTATTGATTAATGTTTTATGGAAGAGCCTCGAATTTCTCGAGTTGGATTAGTTTTTGAGTTTCGCAAAAATTTCTGTTTTATTTGTATGAGAGTCATATCCCCCTACCACAGGGGTGAGAGGTCTCTAACTATCATAAAATAAATTCAAGACTCAAAAATCTCCTACATGCTAAATTTGGTTCCATTTGCTTGATTAGTACTCAAATTATAAGGAAATTTGTATTTCATTTGTATGGGAGCCCACCCTCTTAAAAGGGAAAGGGGTCGTAATACACCACAGAAAAAAAATTCTGCCATCTAAAACTCTCACATGCCAAATATGGTTCCATTTGCTTGATTAGTTCTCGAATTATGAGGAAATTTGTATTTCATTTGTGTAGAAGCCCCCCCTCTTGAAGTGTGGAAGGATCCTAATTCACCGTAGAAAATATTTTTGCCTCCAAAAACCTCCACATGCCGAATTTGGTTCTATTTGCTTGATTAGTTCTCGAGTTATGGGGAAATTTGTATTTCATTTGTATTGGACCCCCCCTCCTAAAGTGGGTAGGGATCCCAATTCATCATAGAAAATATTTTTGTCTCCAAAAACACCAACGTGTCAAATTTAGTTCCATTTGCTTGATTATTTCTCGAGTTATGAGGAAATTTGTATTTCGTTTGTATAGGAGCCCCCCCTCTTAAAGTGGGGAGGGGTTCTAAGTCACCATAGAAAATATTCATGCCCTAGAAAACTTTCACATGCCAAATTTTGTTCCATTTGCTTGATTAGTTCTTCAGTTATGAGGAAATTTGTATTTCATGTGTATAGGATCCCCCCCCCTCCTAAAACGGGGAGGGGTCCCAATTCATCATAGAAAAAATTTTTGTCTCCAAAAACACCCACATGCCAAATTTGGTTCCATTTGCTTAATTACTTCTCGAGTTATGAGGAAAATTGTGTTTCTTTGGTACAGGAGCCCCCTCTCCTAAAGTGGGGAGGGGTCCTAATTTACTATAGAAAATATTCTTGCCCTCGAAAACCTTCACATGCCAAATTTGGTTCCATTTGCTTGATTAGTTCTCGAGTTATGCAGAAATTTGTGTTTCATTTGTATGGGAGCCCCCCCTCTTAGTGGGGGGAGGGGTCTCTAACCATCACTAAAACCTTTCCTGGCCCCAAAAACCTCTACATGCAAATTTTCACGCCGATTGGTTCAGTAGTTTTTGATTCTATAAGGAACACAGGACAGACAGACAGACAGAAATCCTTCTTTATAGGTATAGATAAATCAAATTGATCATGATTATCTGACTTATTACCGGCTTAACGAAATTGGTCATGAAAACCACTAGAGTAACGCAATAAAACTTAAATTGCTGCTTGGGATGTGATTAGTGATTACCCTGCCACCTGGTGGTGGACGCATCGCCAACCGTTGCAACCCCGTTGTGTACAGCAAAAAATTTGAAAGCGTTTGATCAGTTGATTTGTAGCAGCTATGGCGAAAATAGTCAAGCAACTACGTTCGATGCTTTGTTCGCACTGCCAACTCCACCCCGGAACGAAAAAGTTGGTAATCGTGAGGCCGGATATAACCGATCCGGCGTTTTCAACCACCTCTGCCTTCTGCAGAATGGTGAAAGCGTCGCTCAAATGTTCTGCGGAGAATGGCTACGCATACCTGCGCTCTTTTAACATAAAGCCCCTTAAAAGTTGGTTGAAAATTAGACGAAAGCTGCAATAGCTCTTAAACCCAGAAGGGTAGAGCCCCACTTCTTTCAGCAAAAAAATGTATTTTCACAGTATGCTAAACGTTGTGGAACATTAAAAATTCGTCGAAAAGAAAATACCCATAGAAAAATTAGAAAAACTGTTATTAACGGGATACATTAGTTTGTATAGCACTATAACTTATTTACCTTAAGAGATAGAAGATTTCTTTCTTCAACAAAACTTTCTTAAATAATATTTTGTATTACTTTTTCTTAGGCATTGTTAATTTTTAGCTTCAAATAAACAAGTTAAAGTTAAAACACAAATGCAAAAAACTTAGTAGTTTCCCTGCAAAAGCTGATGTCCGCCTTTTTTTGAATCCGTTCCACTGTCCGTCGTGATCAAACTGGATGACAAGACCTACTTGACGCTGGACAGCAACGACTGGCAGGAGACCAGGTACCTTACGTCCCCGATCAAGGAGATAAGCAAAGCATCGAATATATCTCCCACATCAAGTTCCTAAAGAAGGTCCTTCTAGGGCTGGCAATCAGCGAGAAGGAAAGCTGCTGTTCTTTTTTTCGGGGCTCCTGGCGACTAGGGATATATACAGCATGAAGTATCTGAAAAAAGCTGTCACCTTCATCAAGAAGTGTCACGCGAAGAAGGATGTGGTCTGCGATCAATAGAAAAATTTCCGGTGGTCCTCAAACGGACAATCTACTCCGATAATTTTGTGGTCTAAAGCGAGAAGCCGCTGATCGAAAAAGCTAAAAAACATGCCGACATTCTTTTTTTTTATCGGTCATGGGTAAAGATCCAGCCAACTGCCGTAACGCCGTCTGGCAGAATGTCGAAGCATTCTTGTAGAAGGCTTTAAGGAAAATTTAAGGATTTGAGGAAAGGGAAATTTGTTCCACGTTGGATTTGGATGCCACGGGCCTTGTAGCTTAAAATGACAGATTAACGAATACGGGCGAAAGAAATAATTGAGCATGCAGTTTAGTTAAGTTGCATCAATCTCTTGCCAATGACATATTGCAGCAAGCTTGGAGCGAATCTTGAAATAAAACTTCATATTATCGACTAAGGGTGAAATTATTTAAGTACGCAGTTGTCATCATTGAAGTACAGCAGAAGTTTTAACGGTCCCAAATGACTACTATGAGGGATTCAACACGAGGGAGGAAATTATCGTTCAAAATCTCCAAATGTCACAATCAATTTGCGACCTACGAAGTAAATAACCGAACCAGCGTAAAACACTGTTGCAAATACCGAAACTTTCCACTTTGGAAGCCACAATAGTATGATTGGTTTTATCGAATGTCGCTGACAAATCAGTACGCATGACGACATGATGATCACACAGTATAGGCGGGTAATTGAAGCTTTCAAGAGGAATCCAGACAGCTCAGATATGTGGCGAAAAAACTGAACTTCAGTAAATCTTTCGGGTAACATGCAAAAAAAAGACTACACACGTTCAAAGTCCAAAAGTCTATCTGTAGCACCTACTTTCCACGTCTATATATTCGAAAACACACCTGGAGGCATCCAAATGGAGACTCTAAAACTTCTGAAAGCCAGGAACAAGCGGCCGTAGGAAGTAATCGAACCGGATCATTGTCAGGATCTGGCCGGAGGAGTGGTTGAATGGCCTCATTTGCCCAATTTTTAAAAAAGGATATCGACTAGCGGGTAAAAACTATCGTGGCATTATATTACTTAATTCTGTCTATAACGTGCTCTCTGGTATCCTATTTTGTAAGCTGAGACTATTTGCGGAGTCCGTCCTTCGTCGACGAGTACCATGCTGGTTTCCGCTCCACAACGGATCAAATGTTTTCCCCGCGTCAGTTACTAGACAAGGTCCAGGTGGACAACTGGCAGACTCATCAACTGTTTGTGGACTTTAAGACGGCGTACAATTCAGTCAAACGAAATGAGCTGTAGCAGATAATGCTAGAACATGGTTTTCCGACGAAACTAGTTAAGCTGATCCGTGCGACGCTCGATGGGTCCAAATCATGCGCCAGGGAATGCCAGAATCAACCATAGAGCAATGGAAAAGTTCAAATAGTGTTGGTGCCAAAGAGGAGCTGAATGGGGAACGATATGAAGTAGTTGAGGAATTCATATACTTTGGTACACTCGTGACATGTGACAACGATGTAAGCGGATTCAAAAACGGATTTCTCTGGGCTCCAAAAACACTTTCCCTCATTGACTGGAATATTAGACAACGCAACCGGTGTTAACGCAGCAGTAGACATTTTCTCGAACACTCTAATTCAGCAATTCAGAACATTTTTTCCTCCCTCCCGCCCTCGACCGAAGCCGCCCTGGTCGAACGGTCGCTTACGGCACTTCGCAATAATACCAATCGGCATGATCCCCTGACAAAACGGGAGTTCGCTTTTGCCAGCAATACAATCGCTTTTGCCAGGTACAATCGATTACTCTATTCTAAACATGCGATATGTACTCAATTAGATTTGAAACGAAACCCCAAACGCTTCTGGTCTTTTGTAAACGAGAAGCGTAAAGAGAACGGGCTTCCTTGCAGCATGTTTCTAGCAGACGAAACTGCCAGCAAGCCGAATGACACTTGCAATCTCTTTGCTAAACACTTTTCGAGTGTAAGTATTTGCAACTGCTTCAGCTAATCCGACTCAGGTCGAAAGTGCTATCCGTGACGTTCCGAACAATGTGCTAAGCCTTAGAAACTTCCGCTTCTCAAAAGAAGATATCTCGGCTGCACTGAAAACTGAAAAAATTGAAGTCTTTAACATCAGCAGGGCTGATGGAATCCCGTCGATAGTGTTAATAAACTGTGCGAACGCCCTATATGCTCCGTTGAAAATACTACTTAATCAGTCACTGGCGCAGGCGATATTCCCAACGCGCTGGAAAAAATCGATTATGTTTCCAATTTTTAAAAAAGGCAATAAACAAAACATAGCAAATTATCGAGGAATTACGTGTCTTTGCGTGGGCTCAAAGCTGGTGAAGTGCTATTCCGAGAAGCTAAAGCATACATCTCAACAGACCAACATGGCTTTTTTCCAGGCAAATCAACTACGACAAATTTAGCACAGTTTACTTCGCACTGCATTAGGGCTATGGAAAGCGAAGCTCAAGTAGATGCCGTGTATACAGATATAAAAGCAGCATTTGATCGCGTAGACCACCTCATCCTATTGGCGAAAATCGAGCGTCTTGGAGCCTCTTCCAACATAATTGAATGGCTGAAATCATACCTAATTGGCCGAACCTTATCTCTAAAAATAGGCGGTCGTGAATCACAATGCCTCACGAGCTTGTCGGGCGTACCACAAGGAACCCAAGTAACAAATTCAGTTTCAAGGTGCACTTGAAGATATTTTTAGCACTAGCTCTTTAAAACCGAACGTAAAACTTGTAATTTTACAGAACTTCGATAAAACTGTTATAAATCTTTGATAAAACTGTAGAGGCCCACACTAAAGACGGTTCTCAAGAATATTTCTAAAGGTCCTCATAAAACTTGTAATTTTTATCGATATCTATTTATAGTGACTATTAAGAGTCATCTTAAACTATCTCAAGGGTTGATGGTTTTAAGATGCTCATCTTAAAGAACACTTGCAAGACGTCATAAATATTTCATAGACTTTATTACTTGAACCGATTTACTTTGCCTGATACAGGTTTAATTTTTTGTACTGGCTAAGAGCTATACAACTTATATAAGAGAAAAAAGTATCCAAAGTCATTGCATTTCTAAAATGGATATAAATGAAGCATAACAATAAAAATTAATATAAAAGCATTCACTTTGTACCAAATTAATAATAAATTTTTCATGCCGTGTTCAGTTTGTCGATGTTTTATGACATAAAAGTTAGTAAATTTTAACGCGCCGGTTATTTCTGCTAGATTATTCAATAATTTAATTTAATTTAAAAAATCAATAATTTTATGAAGAAGCTGATAGTTACCAAATTTTAATGAAGTTGTGGTAAGAAGCTTCTTTTATGTTGAAACATTTATTCAAAAGTGTAAAATCACTTGTGATATTAGAGAACACCATATTTTTTAACGCCCATATGTAATATTGGCTACTATTACGAAAGTAATCAAACCAGCCTTGAACGCCATTTTTTCAATGGTTTCAGCCTAAGCCACCATAAAGCGCTAATAAAAATAATATTTCTTGCACGAGACAAAGAAGATTTTTCCAAGAGCGCGATAAGTTCATCAATATTTATTGTATTCTTGAAGAAGACAAGATGCGCTTGAATAACACTTGTTTGAATTATTCAAGATAACCAAGTTTTTCGTGAGACAGGCATAAGCTCTTTTCTTCCAGTGTAAACAAATAAAACGTCAACGCGGAGTGTCAAGTCCACAAGAATAATCGTTGCTGATTCATTCCAGTGAAATAGGTCACATAGCACATTGCCACTCTTTAAAAATAAATCTCAGTAGGCAGAGACTTATTTTTCGTTTGACATCTATTGCGATTATTATCTAAAATTTTTCTTTCGTCGGTTTAGTTGTGCGCCTAACAGTTGCGCGCAGCTCTGTTCTGGTTGCTCGCAGTCAAAGTATCTCTTTTACACTCTTACGAAATCTCGTAAGAAACTGTCAACGCAAGAGTGATGAGAAAAACAACAATATTTCTCTCTCGCTCATCAGCTGAATGCTAGGGTAGCTTGCTTCGTGTTTACCCGTTCAAACATGGACAAATTTTTCACAAACGCAATCAGCATTTAAATTTTATCATTTTCGGTTAACGTAAGACATTGTAACTGTGTTGTTTTGTAAGTCTGTACGTAATAGGACAAAACAAATGTTATCTAAGCAAAGAATAAGAGCATAAACATAAAAAACTTACACGTGCTTACACTGTCAATAATATATGATTTACCTTTGCGCACAACTATATTAAACTGGAAAACGAAATATTTTCTCGGGAAGCACAATACTTAGTTACGGTTGAAAACGGTACACGGAAACGGCAGTTACGGTCTTCTCGTATTTTCACTGTTCCGCCATTCGTTAACAAAGATTGCACCGTGTAGGTATTCCTTTTCATCATTATTTACCTTACCAGTACTTTAAAACTTATTCGTCAACTTTCAGTATGCCTTTCAAGATTGTTCAGACGATAGAAGACGGAGAAATCTGCCTCTGTGTCGTGCCCAGTGGCTGGGAAACCAAAGGAATCCTTCGATGGCCAAAAAAACATTTGGTAGGAAAGTTGTCCCAAATAGAAACATCTGTTCCAGATGATAAGTGGGAAAAATTGAATTGCGTCAAGAAAAGAGAATTCCAGACACGCAAGGAAGCTGATATTGAGCTTGATCGAATGGAGGCACGGTCTGATACAGAAATTGAGGATAATCCGGTAGCACCTCCAAAAAAACGTTTTCGTCAAGGAATCCCTCAATCGTCAGTATATCCAGCAAAGGATTTTAATAGTTTTGTTGGACAATTAATGACAACGGAGAAAGTTGAACCCAATTCTGAATCCAGTCCAATGGTAAGTAGCCCAAATTTCTAGTATGTTTTTAAAGTTCAAAGTAACCATTATTGATCGTAGATCACCGCTTCCATGCCAGAGAATAATGATCAAGTGCTCTACGTGACAGAAAACATTGACCCAGAAGAAAGAGAAGAAGAAGACGACTCATCCCAAGTCATTATTTTGTCAGGCAGCGGTCAAACGTTCAATCACACCACTAATTTTGACACAATTCTGGAAAATCAACGTACCATTCTCCAGAACCAGTCAAAAATTATCCAAGCATTGGCAAAAATTCAAACCAATCAGGAATACGCTGTGACTCATTGTTATTGCCGCTCGACCCCAACAGCTGCTGTTTCGACCCAACAGAGAAATGAGAAGAATCTATTGGCACCAGTTAACTCTGTGGAAGAGTTGGAAGCTTTGGAAAAATCGCTTGAAGACGGAAGTTTAATGCAGCAGTTTTCATCGGAAATGAGCTTTATATGTGGGATAAATGGTAAAGCTCAAGGAATGGACTGCTGCTACAAGTTAATCGACTACTTTTTTACCCGTCATTTTCTTACCTTATGTTCCTGGACAGGAACCGTGCGACAAGCAGCTACAAATTCACAGCAGGAGCCATCGACCGATGTTAAAACCAAGGTGCCATTAAAGTTCTATAAAAATATTCGTATGCTGTTTTTGAATTTAATCATACAAGCTGATAAGGATTTCTCTGTACTCGATTGCGAAAAATTCTTCAAAACTGTCCTTAAAAACAGTAAGCAACGGCTCTCGGCGAAGGTTTTGACATCAAAACACAAAAACAGACCAACGAATATGCAATACTGAAAGTCAAGGACTGAATACGGAGCTGCTAAGATTTCTTCGAACGATAATTTGATTCAAATTACTAACGAAATTACCACAGAGACATGTGATGTATCCAATGAATAAACTATATGTACGATTAGAGGTTCTCGATTCTCGATATACAATATGTATAACAAGTTAATTAATAGTTTTATTATAAAAAGAGTACAACACAATGATTAAACAATGCATTTCAACTGATTGTATGAAGTAAGGGAATAAATACCATATCTACGCTTCTGTTTGGGATTGGTATTCCTACCATTTTACATCTTATGTCTGTTAGTGAGTATTGAGTATTTGCTGCTTTTTCGCATTTAGAATAAAATACGCTTAAATGACTTGAATTTACAGGAGTTGTAAAATAATCGCTGATATATATCAATGGGCTGCCTATTACAGATATATTTTCATTTCGTTCATTAGCATAATCGAACGAAACTATCTTATTACTTTTAGCAAGGAACCACTTATTAGCCATGTTGTTATATAACGAATAACTTTTAAATTCAATTTTAGCAAACTTATTAACGGATTCAGATGTAGTAATAGGTTTTTTTAATAATGGAATTTCAGATTTGAGACATGTTGGATTGCAATTTTCTTCTAACTGGTTAAGTTCACTTAAACGTTTTGCCACCTGAGCTAATGGTTTATTACCACTTCTAATTAAATTTTTGATCTGGTACAACTTATTTTCGAACGGGTACGCACTGAAACTTGGGAGAGAACCAAAACGCTTTACATCTTCTGTTAGATGACTTAGATTATGTACATTACTTGTAATGAAATCTTCTCCATATATATCAACAAATCGTTCAATGTAATGTTGAAGTAACGTTTCAGCTAAGTCGATTAAATTAGAATGAGAATCGGATGTGCAAATAGTAATGGCACAAAAAAAAATTAAAAAATGTTCGTACACATCTTCTGGTAGAAAAGGTTTCAAAATCACTATGCCTATATAAAACAAAAAGCTGCGAAATTCTGTTCCCTTCCAGTGACTTAAGCAGTCAAGACCTCTCATATTTCTGTGTATTTCAGCTGGTAGTTTTAGCTTTGTCAAATATTTCGTGATATCTGATATATTTTGTGCTGACCATTTGATTCTGTAATTTCCAAATTTGCCATCTCTCCACCCAATGAGACATTTTTTCATTATCCCCAAATCAATCAGATGAAGTGAGTCACCAATTGGAAAATCGGCAATCATGTCAATTGGTAAACGTAGCAATGGTGTGTCCACTTTATGATGTGATCCATAAGATTTAGTTCGGAAATTTGCATCCGTCCTTTTTAGACTATTTGACAAGGGAAAATAGTTACAATGAGATAAATAAGAATACTCTCCAGATGTTGTGCATTTTTGGCAACCATTTTGTGCGTTACAATATGCTACGCCTGGAATAAGGATGATGATTTTACCTATAAAATTGTATATTTTCACTTTTTTACCTTTAATAAATGCCCTTGCAGGGGAGTCACATATAAAGCACCGAAGTTTTATCAATATTCTGTGACTATTGATAGTAATACCATTTTTCAGAATATCGTTCAATTCATTAACAAATTGGTCCAAAAAAGCATTCAAATCATTTGGCTTACTTTTCCCATAGTAAATACCTATCACCATAGGGTCTACGTGAGGCAAATCATGAATATTGAAAAGAATCGGCCAGAATTCGTCTTTAGAACTTCTATAAAGAGGTAAACCATCGAGGTTGACGTTGATGGCAATTGTCATCGACGCATTTGTGTTTGCAAAAAGATTTTTGAGGCATTGTTGTAGACCATGGTGCCAATATTGACCATCTCCTACTTGCTGAATGGACACAGTACGCGCAGTTTGTAGCAAAGTTCTTGGATCTTTTGGCAAAACTTTTGGAATGCGATCGTTGATAATTGTAATCAGGTTTTTTAGTGCATTTTGCTTAATATTGTGTGTTATTGACCAACTCCTAAGTGATGATAATAATGCTTCATTCTTGCTGTCCTCGTCATCCTCCTTGTCATCTTCCTCCTCTTCCTCCTCATCATCATCCTTCTCATCCTCTTCTTCGGCAGGCTCAAACTGCCATGCCTCATCTACGGAATGCGGCCACTCGTTATAAGATGCACTAGACTGCCATAACATGTCCTCTCGTACTGTCGTTAAATCTTTCGGGACGTCTGAGGAAATGTTTGATTGAAATTCATTCTTGTGACACTGCGCATCACTATCCTGTACATTGTCGTTTTTTTGCGACTTTGCTGACTGTTCAGATGAAGGAATGTTCAAAATATTGAACAGATTTTTATTCAGTTTTCGTTTGAAAGAGCCACTATTTTTTAATTTTCTCCAGGTGTTGGCGTCCATTCTGACAGATCAGTTGGTTATGCTAGAATGTTCTTTCTTAAGAGTATGATTTGTTTTTCAAGAATATCCGGTTTTAAGAGAGTTTTATGGCAGCATTGTGAAGATAAATCCATCTTATAGAAGAAGGTGATACAACTTTGTCAAAACTATTGTCAAGTTTTAAGGAAGCTATGTAACGACGTTTTGAAACTGGAATCAAGTATTTTTTGAAACCACTTATAAGTTGAATTACCCTTATTAATAATGCGGTTTTATGGGTGTTTCTTCAAGTCTTCTTCAATCATACTTCAGAACTGTTAATCAAATCAGACAAAATTCACTTGAGGCTAACCATTATAAAATCCGATACACTTGGCAATGCTCTGATAAAACTACTATAAGAAATGAATAAAACCTATTTGCTATTGGATTGTTACTTGGGAAGTAATCTGGGACCATTTCTTTTTTTATTATTTTTCAACGATGTCTGTAAGATAATTCCATCAGGCCGATATTTAATTTATGCTGACGATCTAAAGCTTTATTTTGATGTACGCTCGACAGCTGATTGCATCAAACTTCAGCGACATCTGGACGACTTTAGCGATTGGTGTGCTCAAAATTTGCTTTATACCCTGAGTGTGTCCAAGTGCTCTGTGATCTCTTTCTCACGCAAAAAGAACCCAATTCGCTGGTATTATTTTATAACTGGAGAATCACTCAGTAGATTAACGGTAGTTAAGGATCTAGGTGTTCTTCTGGATGATCAAATGTCCTTCGGGAATCACTATTCCCATGTCGTTTCAAAGCCGAATAGAAATTATTTAGGGTTTATTATAAGACTCGCCAAAGAATTCACTGATCCGTACTGTTTACGAGCATTATACTATTCCCTTGTTCAGGGCCGGCGCTAGCCAATTTGTCGCTCCTCGCAAATTCTCAAAATGGCGCCCCCAGAACAAACGAAAAACAGCCAGCGTTACTGTGTGCAGACATTTTACTACCTACACACTCGCAAACGCACAGTCTCGTAGCGCCTTTCTACATAAGCACTCACGAGGCAAACAACTCGTCAGCAGCCAGCTGCCCGTGCGGGCTAGCAGCACACTTTTTGTTTTCTTCTTCATGTTACGCCCTCGATTCCACACGCGGGTGGGAGTGCGAGCCCTCGAGAGTGATCGGTATCAGCTGCTCAAGCTGCAATGACGTGCAAGAGCGACGACCGTGGCTGTTAGCCATTTGCAAAAGTCATTGCAGTGCCCCTTACACATAGGCATATGTTGAGTTGGAAACGAATAAAATGTTGGCAGGTTATTCAGGTCGAGCGGCAAGCCCAATATCTTCTTTTGCTAGCTCGGTTCGTGGCGCTCATACACAGGCGAGAGTGTTGACCGAACATGAATTTACCAACATTTTCGGCCAACATCTTCATAAGTGTTTGAGGGCCTTTAGGAATAGAGAGACCCAACTTACTGGATGGCTCGACCAGGGTGAAGCTGATTTGCTTGTGTCGAGATGCTCAACGAATTGGCGGCAAATTGCCCAGGATCCAATACAGCGGAGAGTAACTCTAAATACACCACTTACCTACCATCCCCGCTTTATGCTGCTAAAGCAGAAGGAAGAAAGTTTTATATTAACCACTTATTTATTTAATACTACAGTTTTTTTTAACGTAGGCGAAATGGCGCCCCCTCGAAGTGGCGCTCCAAGCAGCTGCTTGTTTTGCTTAAGGGAAGCGCCGGCCCTGCCCTTGTTCGTTCCGTATTAGAAGCCTCAGCTGCCATTTGGAGCCCATACACGGCTATTTGGTCAAATAGGAGCGAAGCTATTCAAGCAAGGTTCCTGCGCTACGCGTTAAGAAATCTGCCTTGGAAAAACCCACTGGAGTTATTTCCATATGCTGAGCGCTACCGCTTGCTTGACACGAATGCTTTGGATAAAAGAAGAGATGATATATGTAGAGCAATTTTTGTAGCAAAGCTGCTGATAGGCGAAATTGACTCTCCTCTTATTCTTTCCCAAATCGACATCAACACTCCACCCAGAAACTTTAGGTCATGGGATTTTTTAAGACTGCAATATCAGCGCACTGATTACGGCAAAAACGAACTCATAAGGGCAATGTGTGACGTGTTCAGGCAGGAATGGCAGAACAAAATTATTCTAAATATCTTCAATATCAATATCAGATTCTCTCGGAAGATAATCCAACGAATATTAGCTCAAGACACATGCCATGAAACGTCATGATCTATGAGAAATGAACGAAAATGGGAAACTTATTACTGATTTTTACGGCGCTAAAATCGTCAGGGTGTAGGAATTGTATGGGAGGGGGAATGTCAAGGTGAAAAACGTGGGAAACAGTTAGAGATACACCTAGCGAAAGTCGGGAGGTTATGGTGGGCCGCCACGACGCAAAGATGCCGGACGACTGTGCCGCGAAATCTGTTCTCTTCAAGAGCACCACCGACACCAGCAATAGAGGGGCCCAGCGTCTTTCAGATTTCCTGTTTTCCAGGTCTCCGGTTTTTCAGTTTAGTTGGTTTAGCCGGTCTTCACCAGTAACTGTTCTGATCGGGTGTGCTTAACTTTTGAAGATAAATGAACCAATGATACCACTTGATCATAAAAGATACCAAATAGTGATTTTTTAGGATGCAGCGGTGTTTCGACTGTTCAGCACAATGCCGAATGGAGTTATTTGGGTCTTGCTTGACACTACGCTTTACAGCCGCAATAGCTTCGACACCCCACCCCGTTTTTCGGACCTAGCCACGCCCAGCATGGCCTAGCTGCAAACGACAAACGAAATACGACATCCGAACCCCACTGCCGCTGCGCTGCGAAACGGGTACGGTAGCAAGCAACACAGTGCAGTGCAGTGCAGTGGCGGCAAACTTTTCTCATCACGCTGCTCCCGTCCACGTCCACCAGCCAATCACGTACAAAACAAAACACGAACGGAGTGAGTGAGCGGGCGGAGTTTGCAAAAGTGTAATTAACTCAAAAATTTAATCTTTCCGGTAAAATGTACGGCAGCAGCCGAAGCAGCAGCAAGTTAAGAAGGATGTGCATATGCATCATCATCTCCTCCTGTCGGGAGCTCTTTTCAACAAAATCGTTACGCTCCACCCGTCATGGATCCGTGAGTTTTCCCGGTTTAGTTGGTGGTGGTCCGAATGAAAGTGTAAGTTTGTTGAGGTGGTTCAGCTGCTAAAACGAAAAACATACGCAATTGCTGACTGGAAACCAAAACACTAATTAAACTTTTACTCGGGGTAGCAACAGCAGCAGCAGCAGCAAAAGAAACGCAGACGGTAATAAAAATTGTAACTGTAGTTTTTTGTACAATTTAGTGAATTGAATTCATTGGACAGAATTCCGAGAGTACACCCCAACAAAGCTAGACAAAGTACGCAACGCAAGGATTGTCTTGCTACGCTGCGTGAGCGTGTGGAAGCAAAATAATTCCGGATTCCGAACATTGAAACATTGAAATACTTTTCTAAAGCTATTTGTTTACAAGTTGTTGAAAATGAACACTCAAGATAGATACGTACGTATGTAACGTACCTACAGACGTCATACGCTTACGTCAGAGCACGTTCACCATTCACAGTCACAATACGAGCTCAGTTTTCATGGCTTGCTACAACACATTTATGGTAAATGATTTTCTCCGAACGTACCTACATTGCTTTCATTGATTGAGCTTTTCAGCGTTTTGTGCGTTTTCTCTCCCCAATATTGAAAGGCAGTTGTTTCGTTGTAAAAATGGAGCTTTTCAATTAAAGCTCATAGAACTCGTTTTAGTTTTACAAAATAGTTGCAGCTTCATTCTTAGGTACGGTACTACAATTTGCTTTATAAAAAATATGACAACCATTACGATAACGAGTATGTTATGACCATTTGGAAACATTCGGATCTAGAAATGAAAAAGTGATTTCTCGCATCAGCTCGTTTTTTAATTAGTTCAACATGCTGCAACGTTGATTTGAATATTAGAACAGTAGGAATATTGGTATACACAGTGTGGTTCTGACCTGATGGAATCCTGATCGCAATCTTGTTATAATACGGACTTAGAGCTGCGCTTGACAAAATAATTGGAGATCAGTGCTTCGGAATTCTTAGGATAGGATAGTCAGGCACGTAGATCAATGATCATTGATCGAGCATTAAATATCTCTTCTACATCCGCGATAACGGTGAACAAAATCTGATCACTGACTCGGTTTACGATGATCGTCTTCTTAACGAAAGGCATCATGCCTTCCCATACTCCACCTATATGAGGAACGGATGCAGATTAAATGCAGAAACGCGCTAGTGTTCGTTAAGATGTTTATGTGTATCGCTCTTGCCTCGGTGGATGCTTCTAGAGAGATGCGGGTCCCGATGGACTGTCGCCGTTATTTTTGAAACGATCTGCTACAACATTGATGCCGCCACCTGCCAATGATTTTTATTAGCTCTCTCGACAGCGGAGTTTTTCCTTGTGTTTCAATTGCTACAGCAGTCCATCAACACGACTTGTCGGCTGACTCTAATATAATGAGTTCCCTAGCTAAAATTTTAAAATGCATAAAGAAACATACATGCATAAATAAATCCAACATACGCACATTTTTCCAAGGCCTGAGTCAAGGTTTGCACTAACTTGCTAGAATGGAGGTCTAATTGAATATCATCGCTTTTGTGATTCTAAGTGGATCCAAATCAAACTGCTGCGATATACCATCCGGGGTTCCTTACGGCAGCGTTTTAGGACCATTTATTTTTGAAATAAACATATCGATGTATAGTGTAGCCTTCAACATTTCACAACGGAACGGAAGTGAAATGAAACGTTATAGTTATGTTGAAGATTTGTGTGCTCACTTAACACAAATGTTTCGGATTTCAGTGTTATCCAGCTCCACTATAGGGGCGCCGTTCTAGCAATAGTTGTTCTAGCTCTTCACGACCTTTGTCCTCCTTTTGGCGTTTCTTCCTTCTCAGTATCGTGGTCAGCTCATTCCGCACTCATCGAATAGTTCGAGATGAACTTATTGTTTTCTAAGAAAGCATTACCATTAGCTGGTACAAAATATTCAAACTTTATAGCTGCAACTTCAATGGTAGTCTATAGAAAGAGTGACCCATAATTGTGTAAAACTTGTGAAAAATCGTATCACAATTATGAGGTAATTTTATTTTTCTTCGAATGTCCATAAAATTTTAAAAATTAAACTTGCAACTGATCTATAAATGTGGATTGAAATTAGACTTGACATAGGCCATTTAATTAGACTGGAATTCGGACCAATATTGGACTGAAGCTAACGCAAGTAACAATTCTGACACCACTTGGTTTTATTTGAATTTTTTAAAGGTTTTAATGTGCTATAAACCATTACGTCTGGTTTTATCATGGTGCTGCGCAGCACGCAGATGAGACAAGTCAAAAACAATTTATAGCCTGCTAAAAAACCTTAAAACACCTGTATTAAAGCCAATTTAGTGTGGTAGCATTTTCAAGAGGTTATAAAGGTCTGTCTGTCAGATTAAGACGTCTGTCTGTCTGTCTGTCTGTCTGTCTGTCTGTCTGTCTGTCTGTCTGTCTGTCTGTCTGTCTGTCTGTCTGTCTGTCTGTCTGTCTGTCTGTCTGTCTGTCTGTCTGTCTGTCTGTCTGTCTGTCTGTCTGTCTGTCTGTCTGTCTGTCTGTCTGTCTGTCTGTCTGTCTGTCTGTCTGTCTGTCTGTCTGTCTGTCTGTCTGTCTGTCTGTCTGTCTGTCTGTCTGTCTGTCTGTCTGTCTGTCTGTCTGTCTGTCTGTCTGTCTGTCTGTCTGTCTGTCTGTCTGTCTGTCTGTCTGTCTGTCTGTCTGTCTGTCTGTCTGTCTGTCTGTCTGTCTGTCTGTCTGTCTGTCTGTCTGTCTGTCTGTCTGTCTGTCTGTCTGTCTGTCTGTCTGTCTGTCTGTCTGTCTGTCTGTCTGTCTGTCTGTCTGTCTGTCTGTCTGTCTGTCTGTCTGTCTGTCTGTCTGTCTGTCTGTCTGTCTGTCTGTCTGTCTGTCTGTCTGTCTGTCTGTCTGTCTGTCTGTCTGTCTGTCTGTCTGTCTGTCTGTCTGTCTGTCTGTCTGTCTGTCTGTCTGTCTGTCTGTCTGTCTGTCTGTCTGTCTGTCTGTCTGTCTGTCTGTCTGTCTGTCTGTCTGTCTGTCTGTCTGTCTGTCTGTCTGTCTGTCTGTCTGTCTGTCTGTCTGTCTGTCTGTCTGTCTGTCTGTCTGTCTGTCTGTCTGTCTGTCTGTCTGTCTGTCTGTCTGTCTGTCTGTCTGTCTGTCTGTCTGTCTGTCTGTCTGTCTGTCTGTCTGTCTGTCTGTCTGTCTGTCTGTCTGTCTGTCTGTCTGTCTGTCTGTCTGTCTGTCTGTCTGTCTGTCTGTCTGTCTGTCTGTCTGTCTGTCTGTCTGTCTGTCTGTCTGTCTGTCTGTCTGTCTGTCTGTCTGTCTGTCTGTCTGTCTGTCTGTCTGTCTGTCTGTCTGTCTGTCTGTCTGTCTGTCTGTCTGTCTGTCTGTCTGTCTGTCTGTCTGTCTGTCTGTCTGTCTGTCTGTCTGTCTGTCTGTCTGTCTGTCTGTCTGTCTGTCTGTCTGTCTGTCTGTCTGTCTGTCTGTCTGTCTGTCTGTCTGTCTGTCTGTCTGTCTGTCTGTCTGTCTGTCTGTCTGTCTGTCTGTCTGTCTGTCTGTCTGTCTGTCTGTCTGTCTGTCTGTCTGTCTGTCTGTCTGTCTGTCTGTCTGTCTGTCTGTCTGTCTGTCTGTCTGTCTGTCTGTCTGTCTGTCTGTCTGTCTGTCTGTCTGTCTGTCTGTCTGTCTGTCTGTCTGTCTGTCTGTCTGTCTGTCTGTCTGTCTGTCTGTCTGTCTGTCTGTCTGTCTGTCTGTCTGTCTGTCTGTCTGTCTGTCTGTCTGTCTGTCTGTCTGTCTGTCTGTCTGTCTGTCTGTCTGTCTGTCTGTCTGTCTGTCTGTCTGTCTGTCTGTCTGTCTGTCTGTCTGTCTGTCTGTCTGTCTGTCTGTCTGTCTGTCTGTCTGTCTGTCTGTCTGTCTGTCTGTCTGTCTGTCTGTCTGTCTGTCTGTCTGTCTGTCTGTCTGTCTGTCTGTCTGTCTGTCTGTCTGTCTGTCTGTCTGTCTGTCTGTCTGTCTGTCTGTCTGTCTGTCTGTCTGTCTGTCTGTCTGTCTGTCTGTCTGTCTGTCTGTCTGTCTGTCTGTCTGTCTGTCTGTCTGTCGGGATGTTCCTTATAGAATCGAAAACTGCTGAACCAATCAGCGTGAAAATTTGCTAGGGGTTTTTGGGGCCAGGGAAGGTTCTTATGATGGTTAGAAATCCCTCCACCCACTAAGAGGAGGGGCTCCCATACAAATGAAACACAAATTTCTGCATAATTCGAAAACTAATCAAGCAAATCGAACAAAATTTGGCATGTGGGTGTTTTTGGTGACAAGAATTTTTTCTATGGTAAATTGAAACCCCTCCCCTCTTTAGAAGGGGAATTATGACTCCTCTTTCCTTTAAGAGGGGGGGCTTCCATACAAATGACATACAAATTTCCTCATAACTCGAGAACTAATCAATCAAATCGAACCATATTTGGCATGTGGGTGTTTTCGGAGACAAGAATTTTTTCTATGATGAATTAGGACCCCTCTCGTTTTTTAGGGGGGGGGCTCCCATGCAAATGAAATACAAATTTCCTCGTAACTTTAGAACTAATTAAGCAAATGAAACTAAACTTGGCATGTGGGTGTTTTGGGAGGCAAATTCTTTTTCTATAGTGCATTGAGACCTCTCCCCTCTTCAGGAGGTAAATTATGACCCCTCCCCCCTATAAAAGGGGACGGTCCCATGATGGTAATTAGTTTCGTCGCAAAACCATATTCTAGCATTATCTGGCACAGCTCATTTCGTTTGACTGAGTCGTACGTCACCTTGAAGTCCCCAAAACGGATGATGAGTTTGCGTCATGGAGCGAAAATCACATTGGTACTGGCCTACAAAGGACTCCGCGAATGGCCTCAGTCTACAGAACAGAATTGAGCAATTTGATACCTCGATAGTTCTTACAATCGAGTCGATGTCCCTTTTTAAAATTAGGGCAAATTCAACCAGTCCGCCTCATTATTGGATATTATTTTAACTTCAACTTGAAGTGCATACGGAAAAGACGCTCTAGCTGTAAATTGAATTGAATATAAAACACTTCCCAGCTCTCCAATGGATGTAAAAAGTGCACTTAAAATATTTTCGTTATCGCAATAAAATTCACACGCAAGTAAGGCTCTCCTTTCGGCCAACCCTGAGCTCTGAACCTGTAGCTATAAGCCTGAATTGAAACTTCAAAACTTATGCCAATATCCTGCCTCTCTGGTAAAGCGTGTATGGCAAATCAAATTTACCCTCGCAGGCATGGTTATTTATTCAGAATGCATTCCGTGATGGTTTCAAGTGGCTTATACACAGTCAGATATTGATTTTTAGCTTCACAGTAACTGCCACGAATGGTACGAGTAAATTGTTCCCAACAATGGCTAAGCTAAATTTTTAAAAAATAAATCATAAAAAGTCTATCATCTGCATTAAAATAAAAACATCAAAGCTGCCTTAGAATCAAACAAAGCTCACTCGCTCGCTCGCTCGCTCGCTCGCTGGTTGCCTTGGCACCGTGCCAAACAGAACCAGCAAGCACGGCAGGCACGGTAAAGGTTTACATTCGTCAATCAAACAGCACCTGCTAGCAGACCAACCAGCAGGCTCTGCCTGCTGGCTGACAATCATTGTTTGCATGTTTCCTGTCCATGTTGTTGTTGTCATCATCATCAGCAACATCATCATCACCGTCGGATCGGCTCGGATAGGATCAGCAGCGACGGAACATTGTCACATCGTAAATGTCCATCAAATCGTGTGCCCCCGTGAAACCGCGCGCACCTTCCAGGTGCTGTTCTGTTCAAACTGAACAGAACCTACAGGCGGTAAAAAACACAACACCTGTCGGTGGAGGGGGGCTCTTGGCGAGCTGGGAATGCAAATCAGGTGAAAAGTATAAACAATTTCGTGTCGAACATAGTAGCTAGTAGGGAAACGGCGTCCGCCGCTGCTGGGCACAGCTAGGTACAGTAGGTATGTAGTACCTGCTGACGTCTCTCCCGTCTCTCTTCAAGTGAAGCATAAATTGTTGAACAGATTTGCATTCACGCTTGCAGCAGGGCATCAGCAGGCACCAGCTGTCGATTTTATTGTGTTGCGCCTACCGACCGGTTACGATGCATCTCGCGGTAGCAGATTCGCTCTAACCGCGGAACCATCCGGACGAATGAATCGCACCCGCAAAGCGGTTTGGTTTTCTTTCGAAACCCTTATACCGATGATGGATTGCAAACTAATTTCGGTTTTTTTTGTTTGTTTGTATTTTCAGCCCCGTCTGGCGGACACCCGGAGGTCGGCCATCCACTGCGCGGACGTGGACATGGAGTACTACCGGTTGCGAAGTTTTAGCATCACTTCCCATGGAATTTGTAATCTAGGGGATTCGATGAGGTAAGTTGGACTGCGTCCAACTGTTAACAGCTAATAACAATGTGTTCTTATTGGTTTTGAGCAGAAGTCGTCGATCACGGTCGATCAATTCGGTAACTTCCACAGGCTCCGGAGGCGGCGGCGGTGGTGGTGGTGGTGGCGTGAAAGATCGCAAGGAAAGCAGTGGGTCGCAGAAACAAGACGCGCACATGGCTTCGGCGGAAGGCAGCGGCGATAACCTGTCGGCCGTCAAGGAAAAAGATCATGCCTACAAAGTGGCGATGCTGGGTGCTTCCGGGGTCGGAAAGACAGCCCTAACCTATCAGTTCACAACTTCCGAGTACATCTGCGCCTACGACTTGAGTTTGGGTAATTTGGAATAAGCTTGGTTTTGATTTTTAATAGTTAGTAAAGAATACTAATTGCTGTAAGTTTCAGATGACGACTACGGTCAAAAGACAGTTTCCGTGCTGCTAGACGGACAGGAAACTGACCTGGAGATAATCGATCATCCAGCGTGCGAGATGTCGGTAAGTTTCAAGGTGTTCAATCACTGGCTTGCCCAGACTGGGGCACGTGCTCCACCTTTGCCATAAAATTTATTTGATTGCGTACAAATAGTTCCCGTTTCCAATTTCTACTACTACTACTACTACTACTACTACTACTACTACTACTACTACTACTACTACTACTACTACTACTACTACTACTACTACTACTACTACTACTACTACTACTACTACTACTACTACTACTACTACTACTACTACTACTACTACTACTACTACTACTACTACTACTACTACTACTACTACTACTACTACTACTACTACTACTACTACTACTACTACTACTACTACTACTACTACTACTACTACTACTACTACTACTACTACTACTACTACTACTACTACTACTACTACTACTACTACTACTACTACTACTACTACTACTACTACTACTACTACTACTACTACTACTACTACTACTACTACTACTACTACTACTACTACTACTACTACTACTACTACTACTACTACTACTACTACTACTACTACTACTACTACTACTACTACTACTACTACTACTACTACTACTACTACTACTACTACTACTACTACTACTACTACTACTACTACTACTACTACTACTACTACTACTACTACTACTACTACTACTACTACTACTACTACTACTACTACTACTACTACTACTACTACTACTACTACTACTACTACTACTACTACTACTACTACTACTACTACTACTACTACTACTACTACTACTACTACTACTACTACTACTACTACTACTACTACTACTACTACTACTACTACTACTACTACTACTACTACTACTACTACTACTACTACTACTACTACTACTACTACTACTACTACTACTACTACTACTACTACTACTACTACTACTACTACTACTACTACTACTACTACTACTACTACTACTACTACTACTACTACTACTACTACTACTACTACTACTACTACTACTACTACTACTACTACTACTACTACTACTACTACTACTACTACTACTACTACTACTACTACTACTACTACTACTACTACTACTACTACTACTACTACTACTACTACTACTACTACTACTACTACTACTACTACTACTACTACTACTACTACTACTACTACTACTACTACTACGGTTTTTTCCTCTTATTTCTCTTGCTTTTTTCTCCCATTTTGTACTGTTTTTCTCTCGTTTTCATTCGTTTTATTTACTGTTCTCAAACAGAAAATACCATGAAAGAAAAAAAGAAATGATGAAAGAAAGAAATGTGACAAAAAACGGGATAAAAAAGAGGAAAATCGTGGGAGTGAAAAGAATAAAAACTGGCATGGAGAAAATGAAAGGGAAAACGTGACCGATTGGGAGAAAAAACGGGTCATAAAAAGAAAAAAAAAGTGTAAATGTAGAAAAGAAGCGAAAACGAGGAGAAAGAAAATGAGAATAAACTGGACAGAAATGGAGAGAATGCGACAAAAGCCAAATAGAAATAAACAAAAAAGTAAACGAGAAAGTACGGCTGCAGGAAGATAAAGAAAAAAAGGGAAAACGGAAGAGAAAGAGAACAAATAAAGCGGCAAAACAGAACGTGACAGAAAAGGATAAAATAATAATAACTGATGAAACCGAAAAATGGGATAGAAAAACTAAAAAAGACGAATGAAAATTAAATGAAAAATCGAAACATGTCAAAAAATGAGATATGAAAAGAGAAAACTCCGCACAATTGGAGGGAAAACGGAACATAAAAAAATGAAAAAGAAGAAAAGAAAAAGAGGGAAAACGAGAC
Organism: Sabethes cyaneus; assembly: GCF_943734655.1. Classification (NCBI taxonomy): domain Eukaryota; kingdom Metazoa; phylum Arthropoda; class Insecta; order Diptera; family Culicidae; genus Sabethes; species Sabethes cyaneus. The sequence goes on along the minus strand of NC_071353.1, from coordinate 147,429,287 downwards.
AAAAAAGAAGAACATTGGACAGAAAAACAAAGGAGCAAACGAGAATAAAGCAAACTAGAAAGAAAATGAGGATGACCTCTGGAACTGGAGAATAGACAGGAAATAGAATATTGGAGAGAAAAAATAAGAAAAGGAAGCCAAAAGGGATAAAACGGGACAGCATAGAACACTCGAAAAGGGACAAAAATGCCAAAAAACGGAACGACAGAACGGAGAAAACGAGGAAGAATATAGATGAAAAGCGGAACAGAGAATCAGAACACAGGAGTTAACAGGGGTTAGACGAAAAGGAATAAAAATAATGAGAGAGAAAAAAAGAAAACGGGAAAAAGAGGTCATATAAAAGGAGAAACACGCCATAAAAACGGAAAAGGGAAAATATTTATCCACTAAAAAGATACCAGACTGTGAAAGAAAATGAGAAAAAGCAGAGTTATAAATAAGAGAAAGAGCGAAACAGTCGAAACGGAAAAAAATGATAAAAAACAAGACAGGAAAAGAGAGAAACGGGACTGAAAAAGAGGAAAAATGAAACCCAAAAAGCGGAACAGAGAAACTCAGGCAAAAAGCGGGATAGAAAACAGGAAAATCGGACTAAAGAAAAAGGAAAACGGAAAACCGATGTTGTCATCGATAAACTGGAAAACCGAAAAGAAAAGGAAAAAGGAATACAAGTGAAAGAAAAGGTGGAAATAAAATCAAAAAAGGACGAAGATGAGTAAAAAAGGTGATAAAAAACACCATAGGAAAAAAGAAGAAACAACAAACAATTAACGACTGAAAATGGGAAAAACAGAACGAAACAGAAAAAAAGGAAGAAAAAGAGCAGAACATAATAAGAATAAGAACGGACCGGGTGTCGAACCGGGTTCAAAAATGACAAGAAATGGACAGGAAAAGAGTGAAAACAGGACTAAATCGAGGAATAAAGGCGAAAAGCGGAATAGCGGAAATCAGTCAAAGGACGAAAAACGGTACAGGAAAAGAGAAAGATGAAACAGGGACCAGAAAAAAGGAAACAAGAATAGAGAAATAGAGGAAAAACGATGCATGAAAAGGAGTAAGGAGCATACAACAAGAGAAATTTAAAGGGGAATGAATAATAACGAAAGAGAAAAAACAAAACTTACAGAGTAAACAAGCAAAACGAGAAAAAGTCAAACGGGATCTAAAAGAAGAAAGATGCCATAAAATCCGGAAAATGGGGCAGTAAACGATAAGAAAAATAGGATAAACCGACTAAAGAAAACAATAAAAAACGGAATAAAAAACAATACAAAGGAAAGGAAAGGAAAAAGGAATAACTGTGACAAAAAAGACGGAAAAATAAAATTCAAGAAAGTAAAGGCAGACGAAGACGATAAATAAGTAGAAAAGAAGATAAAAAACAAAAGATGGAAAAATGGGAAAGAAAATAACAAAAAATGAGTGCAATAAATGACTGAAAATAGATATTATTAAGAAGAAGAACGGAACAGTCGAAACGGAACAAAAATGATAAAAACGAGACCCAAAAAGAGGACAGAAAAAAGGAAGAAACAAGACATAAATAGAGGAAAAAACAAACATGAAAGGGAATATGGAACATAAAACAAGAGTAATTTAAAAGGAAATAAAAAGTAACGAAGGAGAAACCCCACAGAGGAAACGGGAGGAAAAAGAGGTAAAACGGGAAAAGTATAAATATGCAATGAAAATGGAAAAATGGAACAGAAAAAAAGAAAAGAACCAGGAAAAACCAGGACGAAAAACAAGAGATGAAAAATTAAAATCGAAATTGAAACGAAAAAGGAATAAACGTGACAGAAAAGGCAGAAAATATAAAATCTAAAAAAGAGAAACAGACGAAGATGAAAAACGAGAAAGAAAAGCGATAAAAAGAGTTGAAAAAAGGACTAGAAAAAGGGGAATAGGTGAAGAGAAAAGGCGGAAAACGGGAAAGAAAATGATTAAAAATGAGTGAAAATATGCGGAAAAACAGGGACTGAAAATAGGGACATGAAACGAAGAAAAACGGAACAATGAAACAGGAAACATGGGACAGAAAAAATGGAGGAATAAGTGGAGAAGAAAAGTCCACGGAAAAAGGAACTGAAAACGAGAAAAAAACGGAATTATAAAGATAAACTCTTTTAAAAGGCGAAAAATGGACGGGATAGGAGAAAGAGGGAACAGGGCAAGAGAAAAAATGAGGTATGAAAAAGAATAAGACATATAAAACATGAGAAATTAGAAGAATGAAAAATATTGAAAAGAAAACTTACAGAGTAAACAAATAAGAAAAACCTACTAAAGAAAACAGTAAAACGGAACAAAAAACACAAAAAAAACAAAAGAAACCCGAAAAAGAAAAAGAAGAGGAATAACGGTGACAAAACAGACGGAAAAATAATATCCAAAATAGGAAAACCGGTGACAGACGAAGACGATAAAGAAGATAAAAAAAACAGGAGGAGAAAAGGAGAAAGATGCTATAAAAATGGCAAAATGGAACAGACAAAAAGAAAAGAAAACAAGGAAAAATGAACTAAAGAAAAAGATAATAAGGAAACAAAGAAATAGACACAAAACAAGAGTTAAAAACTAAAACCGAAAATGAAGGAAAAGGAATAAACGTGAAAGGAAAATTTAAAATCTAAAAAAGAGAAACAGACGAAGATCGAAAAACGAGAAAGAAAAGAGATAAAAAGAGTAAAAACAGAAAAAAAGGGGAATAAGTGAAGAGAAAAGGCGGAAAACGGGAAAGGAAAACATAAAACAAAGAAAACAATGAACAATGAAACAGGAAACACGGGATATAAAACAGGAAAGCAAGAAAAAAAAAGAGAAAAACGGAAGGAAAATTGGAGAAGAAAAACCCACGGGACTGCAAACGAATAAGAACAAGAGAAAAATAGAAAAGAAAACGAGGCTTGAAAACGAATAAGCAACATAAAATAAGAGAAATATAAAGCGGATTTAATCTTCATTCTTTATTTCTATGCATTCTTCTACGAGAAACAAAGCCGAAAGAGGAAAACGGGAAAAAGAGGTCAAACGGGATATGATATAAAACGAGAAAGATGCCACAACAAAACGGGAAAATGGAACAGAAAAAAGCAAAAGAAAAACAGTAAAAACGGACTGAAAGAAAACGAAAGGAATAAATGTGAGAGAATAGACGGAAAAATTAGAATCAAAAAAGGAACAGACAAAGACGAAAAAACGAGAAGGAAAGAAGATATTTTCTTTTGTTTAGATCTTAGCCACTTTAACCAGCTTTGGTCATTCGTGACTTCTGCAGGGTTGGGATTTGAACCCGGGTCCTCGACGTGAGAGGCGTGAATGCCAACCGCTACACCGGGACTGACCCCAGGAAATAAGATTTAAAAAAAGTTAGAAAAAGATGAATTAAGCGAAAAAAGAGAAAAGAAAAGACGGACAACGGACTAGAAAATAACTAAAACCAAACGAAACACGAGGAAAAATGTGATGGAAAACGAAACAATGACACAGGAAACACGAGACAAAATAAAGGGAAAGCAATAGAAAAAAGGGAAAACGGAAGGAAAACAAATGCAAAAACCTTGATAATACAGTAAAAGATAAAAAACGGGAGAAAAATTGAAAAAAAGGACAAGTCTATGAAGAAATACGTACCAAAAAACGAGATAAACGGGATAGTAAAAAAAGAAGCGAGAAATAAACAGAAAAGAAACATAAAACGAGAACATTGGAAGTGAAAAAGAAGAAAACGAGAAAGAAAAAAGGGAAAGAAAAAGAAAAGAAAAATGAGAGTAAAGAAGAGTAATGAGAGTAAATCATAAAAAAACGAAGAAATTGAGGATAAATTGGACAGAAAACTGGAAAACTGGTGAAAAAACCGGGAAAGAAAAAGGAACAGAGAAAGAGGAGGCAACGGACAGAAATTAAAATAAAACCTGAAATGAAAAAAAAAAGAAAAACGAAAAAGAAAAAAAGAAAATGGGAGGAAAAATGTGACATAAAAAGAGAAAAAAGTGGAAAAGAAGGACGAAACGAGAGGAAAAAAATGAAAACGAGACAAACAAGGGAATACGTACCAAAAACAAGAGAAACCAAAAGGGAAAAGAAGAATAGAGAGAGAGAATCCATGAAGGAAACGAGAAAAACGGGACAAATGGGATATAAAATGAGAAAAATGAGACAAAAAATGAGAAGATGGGACAGAAAAAGAAGAAAAGCAAAATAGACATAGAAACATGGGTTAAAGAAATCGGTAAAACGGAGAAGAAAAAGACGAAAAACGGAATATAAAAAAAGAAAATCAAAAAAGGAAATAGGGAAAAAGGGAGCCAAAACATAAGGAATGTGACAGAAAAGAGGGAAAACGGGACATCAAAAAATGAAAAATGGAACAGGGGAACATGAAAAACGAGAAGAAAAGGCGATAAAAATCGTTAGAAAAAGACGAAAGCTGGAAACATAAAAGAGGAGAATGAAAACGGGAAAGGAAATAACAAAACAAAACGAGTAAAAAACATGAGGGAAAACCAGACTGAAAATTAGAAAAAATGGGACGGGAAACGAACAACGAAAGAGAAAACGCGAGACAGAAAAAAGGAAACCGAGAGAAAAAAGCAAAAATGGAAGAAAAGTGAGTGCAAAAATCATGAAAACTATAAAACAAAACAAAAAAAAATGATAGAAAAATTGGAAAAAACGGGACTGGAAGAGAGAAAAAACAACACAGAAAAGAAATAAAACGTTAGAGAATACGACGAAAAATGTCATTTTTACTTTCAAGTAAAACTTCGTGTCTAATTTCGTCTAATTAATCCAGATTCAAATCATATTTTGTCCTATATTAAAGTCCAGTTTTACCTTTAATTTCCAGTCCAGTCACGAGTCTAAGTTCTAGTCCCATTGAACCCAAAAGTCCGGAGGTTTCCACCTAATTGGCTGGTGTTTTTGTATTAACTAATAATGGCCGAATGCCCCACCTTTTGTCCCTTCAGTAAAACGTTGCTTTTTTTTCTTTTTCGGATTCACCCGACAGGAAGAGGCATTCTGTTCGACGTACCACATCGACATCTTCGTTGTCGTTTACTCGGTGGTCGATCGCGGATCGTTCAAAAAAGCCGAAAAAATCCTTCACTTTCTGAAGGATACCGAAATGCTGCTCACCCGGGGAGTCATCCTGGTCGGCAACAAAACGGACCTGGAGCGACAGCGGGAAGTTCCTACCAGTGCGGCTCGCCGGCTGGCGAAAGAGATCGGTGCCAAGTTTATCGAAACCTCCAGCGGAATGGACTACAACGTTGACGAACTGCTGGTGGGAATCGTTGCGCAGGTTAAGCTAAACCCGCAGCGAATCCATCGGCTAACGGACAAACAGCGGAACAGCATTGCCGGGTCGGTCATCCCGCAGCCAAAAACTCCCATCAAGGGCCGCAAGACGGCCATGTCGATGCGGGAGCTAACCGGCCGGGACGCCGCCAGTCGCATTCGGCGAATGGTCCGCCGAAGCAGCATCGGAAAGTTCGGTTCGCAGGATGACGACGACGACGACTACGAGCTGGGCGATAAGCGACTGCGTAAAAAGTTGCAAAACTACCAACAGGACCACCACCAGGACGATGACGGTGAAAGCGACGACGAACGGTCGACGGACAACGAGACGAATCTGCTGAATCGGAAGCGATTCGAGAGCGGTGTTGCCGGTTTGACAGGCGCAAAGCGCCTGTCCTACGACGAGCAGATGCAGCAGGATGCCGAGGGATTGCGATCGTCTCAGCAGGATCCGCACCGATCGCCACAGCACACCATCAGGCGGATCAACTTTATCGACGATAAAGCGCCGACCCCGGCCGGCGGGGCGTGCAGTACGCCGTCCTCGAACCGTTTCGCCAATCGCACCAAACTGCTGCTGACTTCGTTTCTGAAGTTCAAGCGCAATCTGCGCGTTAAACGGCGAAGCTCCGGCAGCTGCAGTGATTTGTTCGTAATTTAAACTGACTTGAGTGTAGGTCCGATTCCACAAAAAAGTTTCCTATATAGAGTTGATTTTTGACGTTTTTACGGTACACATAAAAAGTGCACGAAAATCAGATTTCGGAGCATCAAAATGGGATCAAAGCAAGCAAGGTTTTCATATCTCAGTCGGTAATGAGGGGACACAACGAAACCAAAACTAAAACCAAAACCAAAGTAAGCATTGGCTAGAGCGCGATTGAAAACACGAGTAGTGATAGGTTATGAAATCGTTTTTTACAAGCACCTCTGTTTAGATAGTGCGTGTACTAAGTATGTTGCATTAGTTATTATCAAATCATTACCTATATTGTATGGGCCGTTTTCGTTACGTTTAACATTGTGAACTATTTTTAAGCCAAGTTGTAAATCAAACTGCAAAATGGATTCAACCTAAATCAAAAGCTATATCAAATCGTAGACGTTTGAGTGTTTCTTAAACTGTTTCTAATTATTGATCTAATAATACTTAAAAAACGGACATTATAGTGAGTTATTCAGATCAACGCTCCAAGTACATGTACGCAGTAAGTATAAAAAGAATATTTAACACTATAAAAATAATGACCAATTTAAGACGGGAAGTGGACATGTAACGAAATAATGAAGCAAGATACAGTCAAATCCTAACCTCTTTTTTCGGTAAAAACTCTGTTAATCGCTAAAAACCATCAAATACGCGTGTGTGGCACGGAAATTAAAATGTGTCAAAGTCTTCCTACTATCAAGAACAACAACAAAAAAAAACGATACACCAAAAACGTATGCAACAGAAAACTTACAATTTACGAAACCAAACTTTAACTTGAACTATCCTTCAATTGCATGCATATCGAAGCTATCTATCAGACACACATATCCAAGCCAAACTTTCCAAACGGTCCCACTCGTCCTACTACTTTAGTATCCTTGTGTCATGTCACTGATTCTGCAGTCCCACACAGAGGACGATTGTACATACAGTACAGTAATGCAAGCGGACGGTATAAAAAAGCTCTGATGAACAATAAAATTACTGCTAGCCAAGCCAGCGCCACCGCTGGTGCGCTCGCTGAGAAGAGATGCTAATTGAAAGCTGCCGTGTTTTAATTTTTATACCTATTATTCCTCTGAGCCTGCCCGGCTAAAAGTCTATAAATATATGCTCGTACGCTACTGTGACGTTTTTTGTTGTTTCCGCGGAGGAGGCGGGGACTCCCGCCGCGGAATGATTGGCCCGTTCTCCGGTAATGAAAAAATGCGACACGCAATTTTTTGCATTTGCAATTGCATTTTTACAACCGTATTTTTCCATTATTCATCAGGCGTCGGTTAACTTTACTATACCTACATAGGTAAGTTTTTATTAAAATGAATATTCATCGATTTCGCAAAAATTTAACTAATTTCCTGGATGAGCTTTCGATAGCTGTCAGCGAGCTTTAAAAATAGCAAGCAGGAAATACCGTGGGATGGTACCAGCATGGTCAGCATACCTCCAATTACTAGGCCTACTATGTTTCCGTGTAACAAGACCCTAAAGAGCCAATTTGTCAACACGAAACGAATTTATTTAGGACTAGTAGGGTAACGGATCCATATTTCGCCACCATTATCCAAAAAATTTACGTGAAACGAAACAGAACCAGGTTCTATAAGTTCAGATATTTGATAACATGAAAATATTATACTTCGGACATTTCTCTTACTAATTTCGCCACTTTAGAAAAACCCGATTCAAATAGATTTTAATGTCAAATTTATAAATGAATTCTCTATGTTCTTAATAAATCCAGTTGTTAAATAGATTTTGCTTCGTTTTCAAGTGATTGTTTATGAAACGTTTTTAAAAACCAATAAAATACCAATAAAACCACAAATAAACCAATGAAAAGCAACAAAATAGGAGAAATATTTTTACATTTTGAATAAAATTCACTCATAAAGTAACTTAATTTTCTCTGTCTCCGGTACATATATGCTAATCGAAATTCCACTCAGGAAACTTGTTTGAAATCTGTTGATTTTTGTAACAATATCATCGACTATGGACATATCCGTTACTTTGCCGCAGTTACGAGTAAAGGGACAATTCAACGTCAGTAACCTTCGGTTACTCACGCTGTTGTATTTTGTATTTTGAACGCCATATTGTCATATGTACTCTATACTGTTGACATGTGGCCTAGTATCAGGCTAGATTGAAAAAGATCTGTTAGAATAGGTGTCGCCTTGCCCTTTTGTAGTACATACAGGAAAAAATTTCATCCCTACCTGGTGGTTTGAAGGGTTCAAAGGTGTCAATCGCCCATTCAACCTTGCTTCTAAGACAAAATTTTTAGCCAAAGTACAGGTATAATTAACCCTGTTTCTATCTATCCTAGTCATTTCATTCACTATTTCAGGGATATCTGTCCTGGTTTCAAGAGACAGTTCTTGATGCTGGTGTACCTTGGTTTTCACAAGAGGTAATGATGGAACTTGGAAAGTGGGTGCTCATCAATAACTCTATCGTTTCATTTGTAGAGCTGGTAAAAGAGCCATCCTCTTTTTTCAACTTACCTATCCCATTTGAGTGACCTTTAGCAAGAATTTTCTGCAAGCTGTCAGTCGATGGATTATTTTCTATGTTTTCACACGTATGCCTCCAGTTAATTCTCTTTGATCTCCGAATTTCCCTATTATAGGCAGTCGGGGGTCGGGGCTTATTTATATGTCTCCCACTGTTGTGTCTGTTCGGCCCGGTTGAACAACTTCCGGGTCTTTCTCCGAGATTTCTCTAAAGTTTTGTCCCACCAAGGCACATCTCTGTTCGTAGAGCGTTCCTTTGCAGAACAGCTTTCAAGGTAGGCTTGTTGAATCAGGCTAGAAAGTTGCTTTTAATTTTTTTCAAGTTCGTTTTGCATTTTCGCGCAACCTTTCAAGCTCTTGACTCCATTCCTGGGATCGCTTATGATTTCAATATGTTGTTGATTAGTCTCATAATCGAATATTATTTGCTTATATGATCGGACAAGGATTCTTCGTCCAATACATGCCAGTTTTTTATTTTATCAGTCACCGTCGGACTGCACAAAGTTAGATCAAGTAGGGTAACTGGTGGTAAAATGCCCAGTCGGGGCAAAATGCGCCGCTGTTATATTTCACGAAATACTAACTTTTAAACAGTAATTAAGATGCCAATCGCTTCTATTTTACGTTATAAACTTGTGTTGATCATATAAGCTTTCTATATTAGGTAAATCCTATGAAAAACGCAAAATAAATTTTCAGGCTTATTTCTTACAATTTTCAGAACTTTTTTCGTAAGACATTACTCCACCCATAAACAGTATTACGTACCTGTAAACTGCTCTTCTTATGAGCAATGGTCTTGGTATTCAGCAGCCAACGTAAAATTTCTTAATTGAATTTTTATTTGTATGATTTAAACGATTTTTTCAAATACGTTTTAGCGGGGCAAAATGCGCCAGTGCAACCAAACGTTCGCCGATCTAGTAGCCCACGCGCATCTAGGGACCATTCAAAAATGACGTCCATTGCTTATGGAGGGCGGAGGGGGGTGTCAATTTTGTAACAGGTTGTGACAAAGGGGGGGAGGGGGTCTAGGCAAATGTGACATCTGCCGAAGAAAATTTTAAGAAAAAGAAAAATTTGTTTCTCTGTCATTCATCACTCAGCGATTTATTTCGATTTTCGAACTTATCTTACTTCAGCAGCAGGGCCCGACATTGTCGAAACAAATAAATGAAACTGATTCTCTCCTACCTTTGCTTTACTCAAGAAGCGAGTTGTTTTGTTGAACAGAATCTTTCAAACAAGCTTCAATTGAAACTTGTAATTGCTCCAGCTGACGGCGCTTGAAAGCAGGCACAATTTGTCAATGTTAACTAGATAGACCACGCGTTACATTGAAGGATATATGTAAATCAAATTCAGTTCATTTGCTAGCAAAGTTTCTAGCCTTTTACTAAGTATTTCATAGAAAAGTACAATGAACTCTAAAAGTCACGATGTAGTGAAACCTTCGTTTCGCCGACGCAGATTGAAGCTTGATTTGAAACGGAGCGGTGCTACTTTAATTGAAGCCAAAGCTTCATTTTTTCATTGATTTGTGACGATTTGCAATTGATGGTTGTTAGAGCAATTGTTCGCAGTTAATAAATCGTGCCCATAAAAATATTTTTACTAATAAAATTACATACAAGCAAGTCAGCAATTCGATAAAAAAACTGTAAAAAAGCAGCAAATGTCTACTCGCTGGGTAGAGAAAGTTAACAAAACAAACGTGGAATTTTATAATTTCGTTAAAAAGATAACTCTAAGATCAGTTTATTAACATTAGCATTAGCATATGAGGTTGCAAACATCGTAGATGGCTATATAATCGCATTATATACCTGATGTCTACGTCCGAACAACCGCAGGGGAAGTGGGTAGGAATGTTAGTGATAGCATCTACTTTTGAAAGTGCAGGGAACCCATACTACTTTCATAAGTGTTACAGGAAAACAGAGGATATCGTGTTAGTAGGGCAAGGTAAACAATAAGAATCAAGAGGATTCAATAATAAAGTATATATAGTACATAATGAGTATAAATGGGTAAAAATAGAAAAATCTCACCAACAATCCATCGAGTGAAATATAATTGCGTCATTTGAATTTCCATCAGTTCATCTAATATCCAATAATTTAATTTTTCGTTCTAACTCTAAGATCAGTTTATCCGGAAAAATCTCGAAATTTATATTTCTGTTTTTCGAGAAAATACACGACTGTTATTTTCTATGTTTTTAAATTCATAATCTAACTCTTAAAAGGTTAAGCTATTTTTACAAACTGCTTTTCGTTTTCAACGCGCTGACTTGTGTGACGTCCAAAGGGGGGGAAGTTGAGTTTTGTGACAAAATCTGACAGAGGGGGAAGGAGGGGGGGGTCTAAAAACAGAAATTTGGTGGACGTCATAATTGAATCGTCCCCTAGGCAAATGTCAAAACGTTGGTAAAGAGCAGTGTTGTCAAGGGGTCGGTCACTCGGCACAGCCGTTTTTATGTTAGGCGACTTGAAACGAACCGAACTGTGCCGATGCTGTACCGAAAGTGCCGAACTGCAAGATTTGTTAAATTCGTTAAAATCTGATAGATCTGGCAACCGTGCGAGATGATTTTGACAACTGGCAGTGCTCCCATTTCATATGTAAAATTGAACCGGAGGTGTGTAAAGCCCTATAAATGTTATTTTTATAAGGCTTTAAAGGAGTGCCGTTTGATATCTCTGCAGTGCCGGGGCACTATGTGCTGAGTGTCCGACCCCTTGATCCTGAGTTAAGTTAAGTAAGTTAAGTAAAAAACTGTTCTACCTTAGGGCTTATTTTTTAATTTCTTGAAATGCATTCTGCATTGACGGATAATATGATATTTTTCTTAACGTGGGCATTATACCCACAGTCCCCCTACCTCTTGTCTTATTGCATTTACACTGATATGAAATCTAAAAGTATAGTTACTATATAAGTTCGGCGGATACAAAAATCGGGAGCCAATTAAACGTCAAAAGCGGAGCCAAACGTTTTTCAAAATTCGATTTGTGAGAGTAATGTTAATAAACACACTTTATTTTCATAGAAGTAGTCATTTTCAACACCAGCTACTGTTTTACCTGACTCACTGCGAATATGCGTATTATTGAAATAAAACGTAACCATACGTTTTATTCGTTTATAACGCATGTGCAGTTAATATCGATAATAAACGATTTTTTATAAGTTGTGCTTTTGTTATAGCATTTAATTTGTAAAAAGTTGCATAAATAACAATTCAGTTTCACAATACAATTATTGCGTACTACTCGCACTTGAAATATAACGTTTAAGTACGTTATTTTTAGTGATCAAAATTAACGATATTTTCGATACAAAGGCGATATTTTTCGAAACCTTTCGAACCAACACGATCCCGCGAACACAACGCATATTCGCAGTGAGTCAGGTAAAACAGTAGCGATTATTTTCCGTAAAAACCTGCACATTTCTCCATAATTTCAAAATTCAGGGATGCCAACTCGCCTGGTTTTCTATCCGCCGAACTATATATATATAGTAACTACATATAGTGTAAACCAGTGATAAATGATATCCCAGATTATTAATTTATTTTTTTCCGTTCAACCGTAAGTTGAATGTTCAATCACAAATATTTTATGTTTCGAGCAACCTCCTTAAACCTGTTAACATTAATTTCAAGTCAGTTACTTAAAGTTGACTAGTTTTCAAAATGCGATATCATCGCCAATTACCAGATGTAGCGTGATTGTAGACTGATGAAACTCTTAGTGGAACTACAAACTCTAAGAAACGGATAAAACTTATATACAGAGCACGGGCATTTAGGAAATTTAAGCTTGTCTTCTTGTATAAAATATATAGGAATGTTTCAGAGCATTTATTACAATACAGCAAAATCAAAAATTTGCGTGACAAACATTTGCAAACAGTTGCTTTGTCGAATTGAACCTGCCTTCGTAGTCCTACGTGAGCCCATCGTTCGGGCCCCTAGGCACAGACCTTCCTACTTTTTTCGTTTAGTAACGTGAGAATGTTGACAATAAAGCACTACAAAGCCTAGATGCTACATCTCGTTTTCGGAACCTAACCTTATGCCGTTTTATATGACAGATAACTCAACCAATTTAGACTCGAGATTCGAACATGCAACGACCGCTTTGTGTCGTACCTCGAAAGTCAACTGGAAGCCTCTGAAGTTGCCAACTGTTATCAGTATATACTGTTACTGTAGAACTGTCCATGGATATAATTGCTACTATTAGGCTATTATTACATTCGCATTATTATAGGCCTAAAATCAATTATTTAAATCCAGATTATAGTAGAATTGAATCAAAGTACACTGAAAAATTGTATTGTCAAGAAATGAATCATGAGTAAACATGCCTACTGTTTTACCTGACTCACTGCGAATATGCGTGTTATTGAAATAAAACGTCATCATGTGTTTTATTCGTTTATATGCATATTCGCATATGCAGCTAATATCGATAACAACCGATTTTTTTATAAGTTGTGGTTTTGTTATTGCATTTAACTTGCAAAAAGTTGCATAAATAACAATTCAGTTTCACAAAACAATTATTGCGTACTACTAGCACTTGCAATATAACGTTTAAGTACGTTATTTTTAGTGATCAAAATCAACGATATTTTCGATACAAGGGCGATATTTTTCGAAACCTTTCGAACCAACACGATACCGCGAATACAACGCTATGCGCAGTGAGTCAGGTAACACCACCCCATCGGCATGCAACCATGTTTTCACCGCTAACATCTCGTGTGTGCGAAAATGAGATAGCATATCAGCACTGCGGTTCACTCAACTGCCAGCAGTCTGATTTGGGCCCGCTGTCAAATTTTGAGCCCAGGACATGTTGTCGCTGACGTTTACTGCAGCTCGATATAGAGATGTCGATGGGGTGGGTAACACAGTAGCTCCTTTGCACCATGCAAAACATACAGCTTGGGTGTAACTTATAACCTTCGTTACAATACTTCGCCTAGCAGTTAAACCATATGACCAAAAATTATATCCCAATCATGCAACGTAACATCAATTAGCGCAGATCCCACCAGCCGATAAGCCGATATGTATTACATTTTTCGGTATGGTCCTAATAATCCTTGGTCACGCAACCGAAATCCAGTCATGCACTTCGGACGAACGCAATCGACCGTTCGACAGTAAGTGACCGACAAGCGACATAAAACTAGACAACAGAGCGACAACGACGACGAATGGAACTCAACCAGATTAACAATGGTTTGGATCCCAAATCGCAAAAGCGAAAACGTGCCAAAAAACCCAAAGCGAAAAAAGTGAAAAAGGAACGCAAACCCAAGGACCCATTCGGCATGCTGCACCTGCTGCGCAGCAGTCTCCTCTATCAGACGAAGGAGTTTTTCAAGAACTCCACCCTGCACGGAGTGCGATACATCGCCGAAGAGGGCCGCCCGTTTATGGAAAAATTCATGTGGTTCTGTTTCGTGATAACCGGTGCCGTCGCAGCCATCGTAATCATCTTCAGTTTGTGGGAAAAGTTCCAAACTAATCCGACTATTACCGGGCTGGACACGGACTTTCACAACCAGGAGGTAATCTTTCCAACGGTGATGGTCTGTCCAACCGAACCGTACGACGAGAAGAGTCTCCAGGAGTTGGCTTTCGTCACGCTTGCGAACTACGAGGACGATTCGGAACAGTACGAGCCCTTCCTACGGACCCTCACCCAGCTGACGTATGACAATATAGGCAAAACCTTTGCGCTAACCGAAAACTTGACTGACCCCAAAGTGCTAGCGAGCAAAGATCTCCGAAAGCTGGCCTTCAAATCGGCCGTCCATTGCAATGCGACGTTCAGCTATTGTCGCTATAAGGACGAACCAATCGATTGCTGTCAGTACTTCAAATCCGTATACTCCGAGTGGGGATTTTGCTATTCCTTCAACTCCCGCTTCGTTTCTCAATCCTATGTCGAGTAAGTCGAACTTTTTGTACACTTCTCTTCTAGTTCCACAACTTACACTTAATCTTTCCAACAATAGGGAACGCAACTCGGAGGTAAACTATCTGTACGAAACGGACAAAAAGTGGGGCTTGACGTTTGCCCCGCTTCGCCAGTCGCTCGTGTTTGTCCACTCGCACAACGAAATCTCCGGCCGAGACTTCCGGCCGCAGGTTCAGTGGGATCAGAACTTTGCGATCGATTTCCTGATCTCGATGAAGCAAACCTACACCACGGAAGACGCCCGGCAGCTGTCGATCGGTCAGCGTAAGTGCATCTTTCCCGACGAGGTGCGGCTGCACTACTACCAGGACGAGTACACCTTTTCCGGGTGCATGAAAGAGTGTCGCATCCGGAAGTTTCTCAAATTTTGCCGATGCATTCCGCCGTTTTTCGCTCCACCGGTGTCGCTGCCCTTTTGTGAAATCGCGCAATTCGAGTGTATGACTCGGTACATTGAGAACATTTCATCCATTGCCGAGTGTCACCACTGCGAGCTCGGTTGTCATAATACCGTTTACGATATTGAGAAGTATTCCAAGATGTAAGTATCGTCCCACTGCTTAATTTGGAGTGTTTATTGACGCATTGTAATTCAACAGAATGAACAGCGACGTAAACAAAGAACCAGTGGTAACCATCGAGTATCTCACGTGGCCTATAATCCGCTACAAACGGGAAGTACTCTTCGGGTGGGTCGACCTGCTGGTCTCCTTCGGAGGTATCGCCGGTCTCTTTCTCGGTTTCAGCCTTCTCTCCGGGGTAGAAATCATCTACTTCTTCACCATGCGAGCGTGCTGCATGGTGTACAAAAACCGTGACGAACTGATCGCCATCGAGCAAGAGAAACTGAAACGTCCCCCACCGCGGTACGACCTCCGACTCAAACCGGACTTCCGGTCCAGCATCGTTCCCCCAGCGCCGTCATCGTCTCCTCCGCAAACCGACCTAATAAGACGAACAAAACACGTCTCCACGATTGGGCTGATCGATCGGGAATTCCAAACCGTCAAGGTTCCCGACGGGAACGGAATGCTGCTGCTTCCCGGAGCGATCAGTTCGCGCCATCTGCAGCGGTTCGAACGAATGCGAACCCACGTACGGGCGAATATTTTCCGTCCCGTTCAGGTGGCTCCGTACAGCGATCAGATTATGCCACTCGATAGGAACTGGATTCGCACCAAGGAAGGACTGTTCTACAATGGTTATCTGCCCTGAGCGGGCACGGATACTGGCGAGAGTGTCATTAGTGTCCTTTTAGTCGTCCACTTAGAAGTTATCTGGCGCTTTGAATCCCTAACTCGTTTGGTTTGACTAGTAGTTGGGTAAGAGTTTTACACATAAAAAATTGTTAAAAGTTGACATAAAACATATGGATTCAACGTGTTTTGACGTTAAAACATTATCCGAATGTTAGTCTAAAGATTTTGGCATGAAAAATTTCAAACCAAATTTCAATTTTTTTTTTTTTTTTCAAAGGATCATAAGTATCTCGGAATACGCTTTTTAGACGTTTCTAACTCGAATTTATGTACGTTGCGTTTGCAATATTCGGCCAACAGATAGTAAACAAACCCCAAATAGATGTCAAATGGGCGAACCGCGTTCATTTGTGACATCACCGTGCAAAACCTTATTATACTCTATAAAATCTGGCGAAAGGCCTGCGCAGAATTCGTACTTTACGGTTGCGTTTGCGTTAACCTGACTGTTCTCCCATACAATTTGACAGATTATCTATCAGATCTACGCAAACGCTACCATAAAGTAGGGCACTATCAATATATCCGAAGAAATCTACACCAAAGAGCTCAAAACCCTCGCTAGGTTATCTTTTACAGTCTTTTCTATAATCTGTATGCATACTACTGTGTTACCTGACTCACTGCGAATATGCGTTGTGTTCGCGGGATCGTGTTGGTTCGAAAGGTTTCGAAAAATATCGCCTTTGTATCGAAAATATCGTTAATTTTGATCACTAAAAATAACGTACTTAAACGTTATATTTCAAGTGCGAGTAGTACGCAATAATTGTATTGTGAAACTGAATTGTTATTTATGCAACTTTTTACAAATTAAATGCTATAACAAAAGCACAACTTATAAAAAATCGTTTATTATCGATATTAACTGCACATGCGTTATAAACGAATAAAACGTATGGTTACGTTTTATTTCAATAATACGCATATTCGCAGTGAGTCAGGTAAAACAGTAGGTGCTAAAAGTTATAACGCATATCGAATATTCACGACCAAAAATTCATCGATTTTTGGGAATTTTGCCAACCTGCGGGCAGGCTTGGCATACACTTTTCGCTTCGATTTTGCTCTTTTGATTACTGCACCTCAGCCAAGCAAAATTTGAAAAAGTGATGTATGGGACGTTTGTAGAATTTGTTATTATCTACACTATTGCTGAAGTAAGCATTACTGTGCATTTTGTATTTATGGTGCTATAAGGCTGCTACTCTCTTGGTAGCAAAAAGAGCGCTCTTTTTGCTACCAACGGCATTGATGCCCTACAGCGCCGTAAATACTAAAGATAAAACTTCACTTTCTTCAGCAATATTATAGATAATTACTACTGTTTTACCTGACTCACTGCGAATATGCGTATTATTGAAATAAAACGTAACCATACGTTTTATTCGTTTATAACGCATGTGCAGTTAATATCGATAATAAACGATTTTTTATAAGTTGTGCTTTTGTTATAGCATTTAATTTGTAAAAAGTTGCATAAATAACAATTCAGTTTCACAATACAATTATTGCGTACTACTCGCACTTGAAATATAACGTTTAAGTACGTTATTTTTAGTGATCAAAATTAACGATATTTTCGATACAAAGGCGATATTTTTCGAAACCTTTCGAACCAACACGATCCCGCGAACACAACGCATATTCGCAGTGAGTCAGGTAACACAGTAGCTCTACAAATGCCCCATGCACCACTTTTTCATATTCTACTTGGCTGAGGAGCAGTAATCAAAAGAGCAAAATCAAAGCGAAAAGTGTATGCCAAGCCTGCCTGCGGGGCAAAATGACCATCCTTTTCAAAAGCTAATAAACCTTCATTGTATTTCACGTACAGTACCGCCCCGCTAATCCGACAAATTTATAGCCGGATTAGCGAATTTTGACTTGATAATCCGACAGTCAAACTGACGTCAGTGTGAGTTTGAAATGTGGTTTTGTTTACATCCATACGTAAACAACTCCGGAAATTTTTGAAAATATTTGTCGTAAGTACGCAATAACTATGTTTTATACGCGGTAATACTCAATTTCGTCAACAAAATACTTTGAAATTCTTAGTTAGTGTCGAAATAAGCACAAGCATATCAGCCTATTGAGAATAGCAATGAAAATATTATAGCCATGGCAAAAGTGAACGTAGTTAGAAGCAGCACCGTGTACCATTTCCATTTAGTTAGAAAGAGTGCCATTCTGACTTTAACGGAGAAGCCAAACGAAGGTAGTGTTCGATTGAAAGAAGTCAAGTACAATACGTTTTAATTCGGAATTTTCCGGATTAGCGAGATCCGGACTATTGAGTCGTCGGATTATTGGGTGTCGGATTAGCGGGGGGATACTGTATAATGTAAATAATAAATATTATGGATTCAAGCTGCTCATAAACTATTTTAAACATTTATTTAAATAATTTGGAGTGTTTAGTTAACCATAAAAAAGTTGTTCATTGAATGTACGTATTCCTCTGTGGTCATTATTAGACAGAAATATGTTAAACAATGAATATTTTAATCGAAAACAAATAAATATGCATGTTTATTCCGTTACAAATATTTTATGCAGCGATTGTTGCAAGTAGATGTATTTTTTAAAAGCAATTTGTGGTAAATACATTATCTGCATAATTGGTGCAATATCAACATCTGATTTATTGCTAAAATCAATGCCAATGAACGATAACTCATTCGTTAAATGAAAATTTTTAAAAATCATGATTATAACCTTATTTTATGGCTGCGCAGTATTGCACTCGTGAAATTCCTTTGTAGTTCTTTATGCAAAAATAAAGCTTGGTGACGATAAATCTTTACGTTTAATTTTCAATAATACAGTTGGATTTCGAATTTGGCATGGTTCGATTTTGGCATGCCTCGATTTTGGCAACAAAAGTATTCGTTTTTGGCAACACACGATATTTTACTTCCAAAAATATGCTTAAATATCAATTAATTTCCGCATACATGCTTTAAATGACGAAGAAATGATGCCCTCCGTATGTTCATGAAAAAAAGTTATGTGATTTCGAACAATAATATTTTTATTGCCGTAGGACTACGTCTTACCGCAGGGTGCCAATAACTTATTTGCACCGCACGGATAGCTCTTGTCGGACTTTTTAAACATAAAATGGTTGCAATCGTTGATTAATGATATTTAGTCAATTTCTAAAGCATTTACATTAAATTTTTTCATATCGAAAAAGGATCTCGATTTTGGCACGGTTTCGATTTTGGCAACATAGGCGACACGTATTTGTTGCCAAATTCGAAATCCTACTGTATCGATACGAATATTTGAACTCCTTCATAGATCGATACTCGCATTTAAAACATTTTCTTTGTCAGTAATTTGATAAAAATCTTTAAAGATATTACACTAAATTTCGTTCAGTATGAAAGTATCGCAAAAACTTTAATTTTCTTCGCAGATATTTATCTAAAACTACTTCTGTTTTGATATTTACCATTGTATCTTTTAACATTGACAAAGGATAATGAAGAATGGCATCGATGCGTATACATATGCATATATGATGTATGTTCAACTATAGTTACTATATATATAGTTCGGCGGATAGGAAATCGGGAGCCAAATAAACGTCAAAAGCGGAGCCAAAAGCTTTTCAAAATCCAAAATGCAGGAGTAATGTTAAAAAAACACACTTTATTTTCATAGAACTAGTCATTTTCAACACCCGCCAGTGATTATTTTTCGTAAAAACCTGCACATTTCACCATAATTTCGAATTTAATTTCATAAATCTGGGATGCCAATTCGCCTGGTTTTCTATCCGCCGAACTATATATATAGTAACTATATGTTCAACCCGAAATTAACCATATGTTGGCTGAATCATTTGAACTGAGCACTGAACCCAAACATCTTCCTCTGCCAGTTTCGCCAAATTAGTTCGCCACTCTCGTACATAGACGAATTCGCCAATATGTTAATACATACATGGGGTCCTTTAGAATATGATTGCCAGTTTTATCTAAGCTCCCCAAGAGTAGTCGTAAATCTGAAGATTAATGGTACAGTTTAGAAATTGCATGGGTTCGAAACTTGCCCGAGCCAAAAATAAGAACAAAAAAAATTCGTGAAGATTAATAACGAATTGGCGACAGAAATTGACATTTATTTTTGAAGATGACGGTTGATATCGATATTTTGGTGAGGATCTTTATAAAGTAAACTTTAATTTTCTATTATTATAAGTTTGTAGGAATTTGTTTATTGCGGTGGACGTATTTGTTTATTTGTATAAAAATATCAACAGGCCCACTGGCTCTACCGATACACTTAAACTAGCATCTACGTGCTAGTGCCAGGAAACGAGTTTTCAGTACAGACGGTAGATAATCTGCAGACGCGCAAAGAGAAAAATTACCACTTCGGCAACACTTTTTTTTTGTTTATTTTATTTAAACAGTTTTGGCAACCAGTCAGAATTGGATCAATCTTCCTATAATCAGCAGTAAGTTGCGTAAATCGCGATTCGTGGAACTTCGCGAATTACAACGCATATTTTCCAAATTGAACAAGCCAATTGAATTTTTTAAAGCATTATATTATATATTGAGGGTAACTAATCCATATGTTGTTAGTAAATCAATAGTTTAAGTTTTAACATTTCGGGTAGATTACAAAACTTAGTCTTCCCTGCCTATACGAAACACAAGTTTGTTTACTTTGCTCATTTGGAGCCTCTATTTGACGGTTCGATTGGTGTTTTATGCCACGCTCTTTGCGCGTCTGTAAAACGAAAACCCCAACCTATTCTGGATGTGTGACGAGTGCGTAAAACTAATGAAATTTGCGCGCTTCAAAAGTGTGGTTTCGTCTCTCGGAAATGTTATCTCTACCGTCATCGAGGGCCAAATAAATGGAATCTCTGAATTCAAAGACGAAATTGTCAGGAATAACCATCAGGTTGCAAAACTCGCTGACGAGGTCAATGCTGCAACCCCGATGCGGATACCTGACCGCGATCGTCCTTCAAAACGTCGCCGAGGTGACTCGGTGACTCCGAATAAACCGGCCACCCGAACGAGACCCGTCGAGAACCGTGATAAGCTTGTGGTCAGTTCCCCACCCAATTTATTCTGGGTGTACTTGTCGCGTTTCCACCCCACCGTGACCACTGACGCCGTCGAAGGACTAGTTCAGGATGGCCTACAGATTCGGGATGCCATTCGAGTTGTTCCCTTAGTAAAAAAGGGTACTGACCTCCAGTCGCTAAATTTCGTGTCCTTCAATGTTGGCATTCCCTTTAAGTACAAAACTGCGGCCTTGACCCCCGACTGTTGACCGCAAGGAATCGCTTTTAGGGAATTCGACGACGCTCGTTCGAATCCAGCGGTATGGCTTCCCCCTATCCCCACCACTCCACCTGCAACTCCAGCCGTTAAACCACCCGGTAACCCGACATCTTATCCGTGACTCCGATGGCGTTGGACTCTCCAGTCCCTTTAGAGCCGTCGACTTCAGACGCCTAGTTGCTGAAATTCAGGCGATACCGGAATGCATCGAGTACAGCACCATGGAAGACCGCTCTCAAGAAATTTTCAAAATATCGAACGTTGCCACTCCGTAACCAATACTTTGAACGATTGAGTCGCTCCTGTTTCCGGAACTACCTGAGCAACATCGAACGTAGACTAAAAAGGAATCCCAAATCCTTTTGGAAGCACGTCAACGAGCAGCGGAAGGACAACGGGCTTCCTTCGATAATGTTCCTGGGTACTGAAACTGCCAGTATCACAGAACAGATTTCCCAACTATTCGCGCGGAAATTCTCCAGTGTATTTACTGACGAAAGGTTGACAAGAGAAGAGAAGTAATTTCCGCAGCCGTCCAGTGCGTCCCCGTACTTAGCCATTGTCTCACCTTTCTATCGACGACGCGATGGTCATATCAGCCGCCGCGAAGCTAAAATCCTCTCGTACTTCTGGACCGGATGGTATTCCGTCTCATCTGCTGAAACAGTGTATCAACGCCTTGGCTGCTCCGATGAGCCACCTGTTCAGTTTATCAATCAGTACAGGTGTCTTCCCAACAATATGGAAATCGGCATACATGTTTCCTGTTCATAAAAAGGGGAATAGGAGAAATGTGAATAACTATCGCGGCATCTCTGCACTAAACTCAATATTAAAACTGTTCGAGCTTGTTGTGTACGCACCTGTATTTGCATTCTTTAAGCAATATGTCGTAGACGATCAACACGGCTTTATGCCCCAGCGGTCCACGACAACCAATCTTCTAACTCTTACGTCCGACGTGATAAAAAGTTTTGACGACCGGTCGCAGACGGACGTTATTTACACGGATCTTTCCGCTGCTTTCGACAAATTGAACCATCGAATCGCCATCGCGAAACTGGACAAACTCGAAATCGGAGGCTCGTTGCTACGATGGTTTAATTCCTACCTCTTCGATCGCCACCTAGAAGTTTGCATCGACGGGTTCACCTCCAGACCTTTCACTGCTAACTCTGGAATTTCACAAGGTAGCCATCTCGGACCTCTGGTTTACCTCATTTACTTCCACGATGTCAACTTCCTGCTTAAATGCCCGCGACTCTCTTTTGCCGATGATCTGAAACTGTATGCTAAAGTCGATAGCCGTCCGACGCCGCGTTCCTGCAAGAGCAGCTACTGATCTTTGCAAAATGGTGCACAGACAACCGCATGCTGCTAAATTCCGACAAATGTGAAATATTTACATTCTCAAGGAAATTGAACCCTCTCGTTTTCGACTACATTCTATCAGACGTGCCTCTACGCCGCGAAAATTGTGTTAAGAGGGGGAAACTTGGGAATACTGCTTGACTGATAAGGCCTGCAGGAATCGGGGATTTATCATGCGTATCGCCAAGAACTTCAACGACATCTACTGCCTCAAAGCTCTCTACTGTGCTCTTGTCCGGTCCAACCTTGAATACTGCGCTCCTATGTGAAGTCCTTACTACCAAAATCGAGTTGACCGAATCCAGTCAGTGCAGCGCCGATTCATACGTTTTGCACTTCGAAGATTGAACTGGAACGACCCCTCTCAGCTGCCCTGCTATGAACAACGCTGCAGACTCATCGATCTTGACCCATTGAACACTCGTCGCGACGTGATCAGAGCAATGGCTGTCGCCGACATGCTGACCTCGAGAGTGGATTGCCCATGTCTACTCGCGAACCTCAACATATACGCCCAAAGTCGTGTTCTACGCAACGATCCATTTCTGCGTGTACCGCATCGGCGAACCAACTATAGCACATTTAGCAGAATCATCGGTCTGCAACGCCATTTCAATCGATTTACACATAGCTTCGACTTAAACGTCAGCCGCGATGTCAAACTGAAAATGAACGAAGAACAACGGCCAGAGCATGAGAAAAAGAAAACCGTCTTCGCGACTCTCTTTCTCTCAGCAGATTAGTCATCACAAAAGAATTTCGCAATATTATAAAATGTTTCAAGCATTTGTGCAATATTTATGATATGTTACATAACCTTTTTGTTTCATCCTCTCTATGACGACAGGAATATCGATATTTTATGAAATTACTGCAATCTCCAACACTTGAAAAAAGAAACTGTAATGAGGGTTCACGGCGCGGTTCACATGCACTTTCACGGAAGCCGAAAGTAAATACGGCAAATAAATATTTATCGTTCCGTATTCCGTTAAACTTTCTAAAGTGGCATCTACTGTAAACATCTGGTTCAGGCGGTGTCACACGCGCAAACCAACATACCTTAGTTCGGTGTTCTTTGTGCATCATTCGATTTTCGCGTGATTTTCCCTTTTCCTTTCACGCAACCAACCGCACAAAACTTCAAAAAGTATAAAACGACAAACCCACACAAACAACGTTTTTTCACGCAAATCAGTTGCAGTTGGTTGTTGGTTGTGGATGGATTGGACGGGCAAGACGCAAAAGACAAGAGCAAGAGCAGTCTGCTGTTTTTTTATTGTTGAGTGTGTCTTTCTTCTCGCATCGTATCGCAACGCAAATTCGCAAAACGTCGGTTCGTTTCGTCGAACGAAAGATCTATCGGAATCAAAATAGTGCAAAAATAAAGAATTTAGATAAGTGTTACTAAATACGTTCAGTACTCTTCATTTGAGTGGAACGGTATATCGGTGGTATCGGTTGCTCTGTGCTGGAGCACCCAACAACCAAACGGAAGAACGGTCGGTTTCGGTTAGTAACCTTTTGGATTGTTGAGCAAAATTCCTGCCATATTTATTTTCTCGGTAGAATTCTTTTGTTTACACGATTGAACTGTTTGCTTCAGGTCGGCTCACTTGTGTGTTTTTTTTTCGCGTAGCTTGCTACGATTCCATTGGACCAGGATTTTTAAAACGGAAAAATTTTCGACTGACTAGATGAGACGGAGGTAACAGGGCTAAAATGGAGTACTACGCAATTTATCTGCCATACAAGGAACCCGAATTGTGTAAGTAACCATAACCTTTCTCGAATCCGATTCGAAACACTTACCTACTGATTTTTATTTAATTTTCAGCGATAAAAAGCTTCTACAATGATAAGGAGGAAGCGTTGAAGGTGCTCAAATCACACAAGGAAGCCCGACTGAAGGCTTTCCGAACGAGTGAAGAGGCGGTCTATTTTTATCTGAATGGCCCTTCCGATCCGCCTGCGGCGGCCACTCCTAAATGTACGTCCCACTGGTATTCGATTGCAGCTAAACGAGCGTGTTGATAAATTTAGTTTTTCTTTCCAGCACCGTCTAGCACACCGTCGAAGTTAAAACTAGAAAAGACTCCCTTCAAGGCACCGAAAAGTCAGGAGTTGGTTGCCTTTCGAAAGTTGATTGAGAAGAACGAGCTTGAGCAGGCGCGCAGCACGATGCAGCAGAATCCTCGCTACCTGGTCAGCTCGGGCGATATGCCAACGATCCTAAAGGAGGGCCCACGCTACAATGCGCTGCACGTGGCGGCCATGGAAGGGCACGGTGAGATGTGCAAGCTGATTCTGCGAACCATCGAGAATCCCGGCTTTATTGAGTTCCTGCACGGTCAGCGGAATCCTTCGACCGACGAGGTCAGCGCAATCCTGCTGGATCTGTACCTTAACATGCCGGACAAGAGCCGCAGTGAAACGCCGCTGCATTTTGCAGCTAAGTTCGGTTCGGTCAGTGCCGTCGAGGTGCTCATTTCCTATCCGCAGTGTAAAATGACGCGCAACTCGGACGGGCACCTGCCGAGGGATGTAAGTAGGCCATGCTTTTCTGTTACTAAGGAAATACCTAGGCGTTGATTGTTTTTTATGCTTTGTTAAATTTTTCACAGATTATTTGCAACCGTGCCAAGAGTAAGAATGACAGTCCGGAAATTCGGAAGGCGATTGCAAATCTGCTGCAGGAACGGTTTTTTGTGCCAGTGATTCGTGCCGTTGATAACAGTACACCTCCGGTCGTCGGCGAACCATTTACGTTGGCCAACCTTCCGAATCTGGAAGCAAAGGATAAGTTTAGTCCCAAGCTGGAAATCAAGGCGTTCGCCGGACCGATGGACAAGGAAAAGGCACAGGTGTTCTGCAAACGCTGGAAGACCCCGCCGAGGTTAATCCCCTCGCCACGGTTTATTTCACCGGTGAAAGCGTGGAGTTCCAGTAAGATTCCGATCCCGATCGGAGGGGAGGGACCGTTAAGCCCGGTGTCTTCGACACCGATTGGCAACAAACGGCTCGGTGGACGGCGGTCGCTGTTTCCCAACCGGTCGTTCGAGCTGGCGCTCGAGCGGGAAGAACAGGAGAATCACAACGGGATTAATAATAATTTCGAAATAGAAGTGGTCAAGGAGGATGTTGATTTGGAAGCGCAGGAGGAGAAGCGACTACAGGACGAAAGGAATGGAAACAATTTGGTGGCGGTGAAACCGATTCGGATGACCGGAGGGAACTTTGGAGGGATGCGGATGAGTCCGATAAAGAAGAAAGCCGGTGGCTTTCTGTTCCAAAAGTATCGTGAACAGTTGCAAAATTCCTTTGCCACCATTTACGACGACGATGACGATGGCGTTGATGGCGGAAATGACACCAAAGAGGGATTTGCCGAGTTGGATGCGCCAGAAAAGCCGTCCGGGAATAATGGTGATTCGAATTTTAGCTATTTTTGTGATGAAAGCCATTCCTTCTACGAAGGGACCAACATCACCGAGTCACCTTCGTTCAAAGAACGAAAACTGCGCGTGACCGACACGGAAAAAGGTCTCGAAATCATTGGCCGCACTTTGGCTGAAGATCATGCCGTCGGATGGAATGAGTATTGGAAGTTTTTGGAGACGTTTGTCGATCTCAAAAGCATGGATGGCCTGCGAATGTTTGAGGAATACCTACAGAAGCGTCGAAACGACGCTTCCGAGTCCCCATCGGTGGAGGAAAAACGGCCTCGACCAAAACAGTTGGATGTTCTTTCGACCGTGAATAATAACAAAGCCAACGACAGCGTTGGTTCCATATGTAACGCTCTGGAGCGCATGTGCTTGAAGGAGGGACTCCGAACGTCGTCCCCTCAAGTACCATCGGCCACACTACACCATCGTACTTCTGCACCGATCGAACCGACTCCCGTTCACTCAAACATCACCAATCCGTACCTCTGTTTGCACAATTCATTGCAAGTTTTTGCCAAAAGATTCGTCAAGAATCTGGACGAAAGCAGCACAACGACGATGATGATGGATTTCGCCACCTTCTTCCAGCAAGCGGTGGTCGACTCCGTTCGAAAGTTGAATACCCTCATCGACAACTACCGGAAGGATGCAGCGTTTTGTTCAATCGATTTCAGCAAAGTACACTCCCGCTATGCTCAACTGGTAATCATCAACATTGAACAGCAGTCGGAGACTGCACAAAGTGTGGTAAGTTACTTAACAACATCACCATTTAATGCCTAAAACTTTCATGGTTCTGTTTCCCCGCTCAGATACACCGCCTCAAGGTTCTCCTGGACAAAAGCCGCGAAGTAAACTCGGCTGGAAAGCATCGGGATCTGCAGGACAGCCTGGTCTGTCTGCAAGGCTATCTCGATTTTTACATTTACAAAAAACCGGAACTGATGCAAGACTGCCACCGGCTGGAGGAACCGCAAACGGAAGCAAGCTGCTGCCAAACTTGGACCGCAAACCCGCTGGTTCGCAGCTGCCACTGTCGGATCGACGGAGCGTACGCCAAGAAGGGCAGCATGGAACGACTGAACAAGCGCCGCGAGCAGCGGAGGAAAAATGCTGCCGTAGAAAGTCTCGCCAACCGACCGCCGCCGTCGGCGGCCGTCCTCGTTTCTAGTCCATTGTCCTCGTCAGCAGGCTCGAACTTTGCCGCTTACAGGAATCCCGTCATTCTGATTGCGGATCATTCGGGAGATGAGGAGGACGAGGAGTACTTTGTAGGTGACCACAAATTCCTCTATATTTCATATTTTAAAGAAAACGTTTTACTTTCAGAGCTGCAGTGACTCCGAGCTGGACACGGATTCGGACGGGGATGATCCCAACGTGAGCTACGAAACGCCTCCCTCTAGTCCGTCGTTCTTCTCCCAGCTTGAGGATACGCTGGACCTTAGTGCGCATTCCGCCGACGATGGTGCGGCCAGTAACGGCAACAGTGACAAGGAGGATCAATTCCTAGACAGCAACGGTGATATCAGTGAACCCGAAGAAGAAATCGAAGATCAGCCTTACACAAACTTCATCGAAGGAGAGCAAGCCAGCAAACAGGATGTCGACGTACTACAGGTGATCGAAAAGCGACCGATCGACCAGGAACAGTTTCCCTGCGTTTACGAGTGGCGAAGGGCGATGCTGAAACTGCCGGTCGAACTACGTCAGAGGTGAGCTCAAAAAAAACAAAACTCTTCCGTTGCTAGGTTACCACCAAACAAATTCACTTTCCTCCATCCGTTTTTAGTTTATCAACCAAACCGAACCGGCTGCGTTGGCGTGCGGCAAGCAACACGTCCTCGCAAGGAGGACTGGACTATAGTCCCCTCGCCGCAGGCGATTTGAGCAGCGTATCGATAACGGCGGCGGATGACGCGCTGGTCGGTGGTGGTTTCTCCGCTTCTCCACCGACCACACCGGTTAGTGCGAGAAAAATGCTTCGCTTCGGGCCGCGGGCGAGTTCGCTGGCGGCTGCGGCGAACGGCAGCAACGACAGTCTCAGCTCGCTGGACGGTCGTATCCGTTTGATGAATATCTCCGACTACAACAGCACGGTTCAGCGTGTGGCACCGGCACCGATTTCGTAGTTTTAACTCTGTTATTCTTTCCGTTGTTTGATAATCATCTATTTTAATGTTTCGGGGATATTTTCGTCTTTTACTCTTCTAATAGGCAAGGCGTCACACAATTTTTAAGCTAGTGACAATTAACAAATTAGCCAAGCCGTTCTGATTAGCAAGTTTTTGCCTGCCAAACAAACTGTTCCAACAATTAAACTAGCAAATGTAAATCATGCGTTGAATACTACTGGTGGATACGAGTCTCCACCGGAGACTCACCACCAGAGAGACTCGTGTGCGGGACTCGATTCGATTCGATTCGATAGGTTATCATTGCACTACTCAGAAATAAGTCACAGGGACGTTGCCCTTATTCTTTTATTACATTTTTATATCAAATCTTAAAATAGGCTATTATTGCAGGGCTAAATAAAACTGTCGCGTATGATGCAAACAAGAAATAACTACGAAATCCTACCTTCATGCTTGCTAAAACAATTCGAATAATAGTTCGATTTTTGGCTTGGTGTCAGTGTGAGTGGCTGCAATAATTTACAGGAATTCCAACCTCACAATTTCGAAATCTGCAGAAACTTTGTATTAGAGATCCTAGTAATCCATGAATTCGGTTAGTCAGTAAAGTTAACACTTTGTTCTACCGTTGCTATTGGACGTCTTTCAGTCAACAGTTCCCATAGTAACGAGCTGAACTGTAAAAAATTCGAATTTCGGCAAAACATTCTCCTAGAAACAGAATTGGATGAAATTCAAATCCCGAAGTTGGAGTGGAAGCATCTGGAGCCGCAGGAAAAGTTCAAACGGAACCAGTCCCCGAAACTATCACCAGCAAGTGGAAATGGTATGTTACCAGTAAAGAGGGTGTTCATTCGTGAAGGAAGATGTGAAAATTCTATTCAGTCATGGAACGCTTCAACAATCAAGAAGCACCGGTCCGCCCACCGAGCCACCCCAGATTCCTCATTGAATCGATGGCGTCCAATATCCATGAGTTTTGCTACGACTCCGAAAATGGCTATGTGTTCAACGGATGATTCCAGATATACGAAAACCTTTTCCTGAAACACGGCGCTAAGGTCCGGTTATAGTGTGACGGTGCACGACAGGTACGTAAATTTCGTTTTACCGACGTATCCCCGGGAGTTTTCATTCGAGGATACCGTGAATAAGTTGAAGTAGCTGTTCGGAATAAGGACCACCTTGTTCAGCAAACAGTACCGGTGCCTTCAAGTTTCCAAGCGCCCTGAAGAAGACTACGTAACGTATCCAGCTTTCCACGAGCGATAATGGCGGCGATTGAGCACAAGTGAGCACAATCTTTTGACATTCATTGGAGGAGCGTCGAGTTCACCCTGACGTAGTTACTATGGAAACATCCATGATTGTTTGTTGTTCGACTGTAAAAATGTAAACATCGTTAAGTTTTGCAGATCAGCGGAAGAGGAACATAATTGAACGGAAGCAAACTTTTGTGGTTTGTGGCCATAATTTCCTGAAAGCACCGGCTCAAAAAATCCCCTTTAGTATTGTGCGAATTGAATACTCGCGTGCACTCAGACAAACATTAACTTTATATTGGTCGAGCCGTAGCCAAGTTGGCCAGCGTCTCGGTCTGATAAAAAACTTTCCGTTGCGCATTTGGACGTTATTCCCGAAGTATGCGCAAACTACGAAGCCACAATCCATTAAACTTCTTATCTATTCAATTATTCATCGTACACGAAAAGGTGGAAAATTAGCAATATGTTTCGCTTCATGTGCGAAAACTAAACAATGTTTATAATTTTACACTTGAACAACAAACAATCATGGATGTTCCCATAGTAACTCCTTCAGGGCGAACCTGATGCTCCTCCAGTGAATGTCGAAAGATTGTGCCCACTTGTGCTCAATATCCGCCATTATCGTTCGTGGAAAGCTGGATAGAGCGGCAGTGAACAAGTAATGTGAGGATATCGAGTTGAACCGTCTCACAACCGATCAATTCAAATCTCTCGTCTTTATCTGAACGAATGTCAACGTTTGCAGAATCTGAACCATGACATCGCCCTGGTAGAACAGAAATCATCGAAAGCCGCAGCAATTTGTCGTATCCACAGTCGAAGGATAGCAAGCAGTCAAGCGTTCCGAAGACACCGTACTGGCAGTGCGGTTCCTGACCTATTCCATCGCTCTGGAAGGAGCCATCAAAGACGGCGCCTGCTATGTAACCATACATCCAGACTTCAATTTGCTCGGTCTTGACTGGATTGAACTTTTCGAGCTGATGTCGCAACGTTACTTTGAAAAAGACAAACGGCAAAGTACCCGTTACCCGGTTCCGAATGACATCTTCATCAAGCTCAACCGGTTGCAAATTCTCAGCATCATCGACTTGTCGGATGCGTATCTTCATGGTGAAGAAGCCGACGAGTCAAAGCAGCTGTTAATAATCAACCCTACCCAGGACTCTACCGCCTGAACAGATTGGCATCAGGTTTAAAGTCTGCCCCTGCAACTTTCGTACAGCTGATGAACGGCATGACATTATGGTATACAGCGAAACCGTGTTGAAGCATCATCGACATCTTACGGTACTTCTCAAAAGGCTGGCAGAGTACGGATTACATCTTCGGAAAAAGAAGTGCAGCATTCTTCAACGACAGATCAAACATTTCAGTCATATCGTCAATGCCAAGGTTTGCGCCCAGAATCAGCTAAAATTGAAGTAATATCCAAGATGCCAGCGCCATCCGATATCACTAGTCTTCATTCCTTCCTGGGTGCTGTACACCTTTGCTCGAAGCTCGTACGGCAAATGCATCGGCTTCAACCATCCACCAGATGCACTTTTGAAGAAGGATGTCCAAGGACCGTTCTTCGACCAATATTTCCTGGTTGTTGTCGATGCGCATTCAAAGTGGCCTCAAGTCAAAATCGCTAGGTTATGAGCAATGGGAATTGGATCGAATTCAAATCCTGAAGTTGAAGTGGCATCTCCTGGAGCCGTAGGAAACGGTCAAACGGAACCAGGCGGTTCAAGGTCAAGAAAACTACAGCTCGTGGACCTTTGCTATCAAGGTGGTGCTCATTCGTGAAGCGTGCTGGAAAGCCATCGCTGCGGACAATACAGCGGACGAACCATCAGAACGGTGACGATATGTTTGAGCGGTTACATCTTCCATCTGGGAGTTAGACAGCTGACCGGGGTCAAACTTGTGTAGTGTGAATCGCTCGAAACCTATCTAAATGTTCTGACGACCACTCGGCACAAGTTGGCCGCAATCGCATTCGAAGTTAATGACCATGGTAAGACCAATATCCCTTTGATGGGACTACCGAAGACGTACGATCCCATGATCATGGGTCTTGAAGCGTCCGGAATTGGCTCATACTGCTGAAACAAAATTCTCCAGGATGTCGAATAACCAGATGAGTCGCAGGATGCGATGTTGAAACAGCGTTCTGTGACCAAAACAAGAAGAAAGCCGTAAACGTCAGGCCGGATGTGAAATGTTACCGGGTGTAAGTAGCAGATCGGACACTCTGCGCCCGAATGCAAAAAGAACCGCAGGTTCCTAAGGAATCAGAATGGTAATAAGAAGTCGAATACGCACTCGATGTCGAACGAAGGAAAATTGATCAAGGAAGATTGGCAGCGTGACTTGCTATTAATAACGTGGCGATATCAGTGATAGTAAAGGGTGACCTGGAAGTAGAAGCTGATGTAGAAAGTGAATCTATTATGATCAATGTTGCAGATGTGATATATATTCCAGAGCTTGCTGCTCTGATTTCGGTAAAAAATTACCGAATTCGGTCATCGGGTTGTCTTCATAAAGGACTGGCGCAAAGGGATCAGTCCAGCTAGCGACGTAATTGCGATTTAACGAGGTGAAGCATTTCGCCATGTATTTCGTCTGTGCTTACGTGGGAAACAACAACGTCAACCAGTTCTGATATAAAGGTCCTCAAACGGACGAAGTGCTGGACCCAAGGGACTGGCAACCCTATCATAGAGTAGGATGTGTTTGACAGTAGCCAACATATATTGAAATCGTGGGTATTATTTGCAAAAATCTGGCTAAGATTTGAAAATAATACCCTTCTACCAGCATACTGGGCTTTGCAGAGTGAAACGAATAGAACGTGTAGCGATATCATGCTGTCTTATTTACGCTAATGGTTAGATGTTGACTGCATAAACATGGCTGCTTAGCAGTACCGTGGCTGGACCGAATCCATTCCGATTTGTGCGGCCAGATGGGAACAACTTCATTGACCAAAAGCGAGTATTCTCTTCCGCGAAGAAATTCTTCCCACGACGCCGCCGCCGAACAAAAGGAGGCGCATCAGCAACAAAATGGAGGATCAGCGGCAGCCGATTAATCAGCACCAGGGAAGCGGTTTACCATCCGGGAGTCAATCCACCCGGTCCGAATCAGCAGTCGGGAATATCAGCAGATGCCGCCATTGTCCTAATTTTGCAGCAGCTCCAGCACCGTCAGGCAGTAACAAACAGCGCGAATCTGCCCACAAGCAGCAGAGTTTTACGCAACAGTCGGAAGCCCTTTTTCCGGAACGCGATGTCATCAATCAACGTCATCGCTGCACAGAACCTAGAAGCCATTTTGGATTCACCAGGAACGTTCACACCGAAGGCAGCTATGTACGCCAAAGTCTACGCACACAACAAGTGGACTTGGGTGCCTGGCACTGTGATGGAGAAAGTCGGCAACGTCATGTACAACATCTGATCGAACATCGAGAAAATGATTCGGTCCCACATTAATCAGCTTCGGGCCCGAACTCTGTCAGGACCAGACATTGTCTAGACGAATAAGCCATCGAAGCAGTTACCAATCAACATTCTGCTAAATGACTGGAAGCTACCATACCGTTCATCACCTGTGTTGGCACCTACGTCGCAACTGCCTGAATCACCAAGGTCACCAGTAGGTCAGCCCGTAGCCTCCGCAGCATCCAGTAGTCAAAGCTCGACATCATCTTCTCTAATCAACTCGTCGCCTGTGGTCCAGCTACCTAGACGCTCTTCTCGCAACCGAGGATCGCCCCAATGGTTCCAGACGTACCGCAGGTATTAAGGAGGCAGATGTTGAGAACATTGGCAACCCTAACCCAGAAGTTACCACAGTGCTCACCGTTGACAGGTAACTGTCATCCTCTTCATTCCCGACAATTGAGCAAGCAGCATGCTTTTAACATGTCGTGCTTATAAAGTAATATTTTAGTTTCGTAACGTACTTAAGTGTATATTTTTATAACTATCACACCACCTCGTCACGTTACGACAGCAGTAGAAAACTGGATTGTTTCAAAGAATTTCAAGCCTACGCTGAGAAAAAGACTGATCATTACACGTCAACCAAGAGATGAAGAAATATCGTCGAAAATGTAGGTCTCATCATGAAACCAGCGTGCAACACAACCCTGGACAGAAAGGTATATAGCTGAACGTATGAAGCGTTCCATTGTTGAGCAGGCACGATGTTTCGATGCTAATCTGGATAAAACTTTTTGAATTGAAGTAGTTCCACGACACATTTGATCAACTGATAGTCGACTAAAGGGCTTGCAGTTCATCAAAAGTAAATAGAACAACCTCGTTTTTTAGTCTTGACCTTGATATGCGGTCAAACATATATTAATATTTTTTGAAACGGTGGTTCTACAATCCACAAAAAATTCCATTACAAATTTATCGTAAGCTGAAACGTCATGTTTCTGAGTGAGCAGCAAAGCAGACAAGAGAGTCTAGAACCGATTGAGCAAGAAGCAGAATATGATGTTGATTGTATGACGATATGATGACGAGTTGTATTCCAATTCGGCGGAAGACAATGTGACTGAGTATGCTGATATGCGTGACGAGCCAGAGGAACATATGAAGGAAGACGTACGTGAACCAGAAACAGCCGCATCACCGTCTGTGACTGTGCTTCCTCCACAACCAGAATACAAGCTTGAAGCGGTAAGACGCAGTAGACGGGAGTGCCGGATTCCAGGCAAATACCTTGATTTTGAAATTAGTTTCGGTACCACTTCTCAAAAGACTTCCGTGTCTCGGGTGCAAACGAAAAGCTACCCTACTACGTACCGCTGGAGACATATAAAGCCCGACATGTCATTAAGGGATATCAGTTGGTGAAAGGCGTGGAATACCGGGAAACCTACACGCAATGTGACGACCTTCAGTTATATTTGAATGACGAGCAATCGGTCTCGAAGGTAAAGCAGCAACTGTTGGCGAGATTCTTGATGAATGATCTCGGTGTTGCGAATCAAATACTCGAAAACAGTGACTCGCATTTAACCCGAATCAGCGATTGACCAAGAAGCTGTACTCGAAACCTGCCGAGGAATTCTTCAATCGACGTGGTGTAGACTAGGCTAATTCTTACACTAGCTGAAACAACCAGCTCAAAAGTAAGTTGGGATCAACTGAAGACCCGATTGAAGAATATAGAAAATCCTGGATTTATGAAATCAGTTGCCCACATTGCGAAAAGGGTTAGATCGGCCAGACTAGAAGAAATCTGGAAATACGTACTAAAGAACACTTGGCAGTAGTAACAAAAGCATCAAGAGATGCCGAGAAGTATCTGACACACCATTTTAGATCAAAAATGGCTGAGCATATCTTTAACGACAACCATGAACCATCCAGACACTGATGAAGCCTGCAAGTCGCAGGCGAAATACGTATCTGTCGCAAATAAATATAGATAGTAGAAATTAATCGAAATAGTTTTCTTTTTATTTAATTCAGGTACAATAAATAAGTGAATATCGAGACTGAAAATAAGAAAAAATTGATTCTTAACGTGGACAAACAAAACAATAAGACAGAAAACATGGGACAAAGACAAAAGAAAAGAAAACCAGGAAGAACGAAAGCAAAGAGCAAAAACCAAGAAAATATTACAGAAAAAAACCGAACAAAAACTGAAAAACGGCACTGAAAAACAGAAACGCAGAACAACAGAAAAGAGGTAAAAAGTGTGATAGAATTAGACGAAATTATCAGTTCTAATTTCAACTAATACTTCGTGTCCATGACCAAATTCAAGTCTATTTGAATACCCTATGTCAACTCCGATTTCAACTCTAATTTCTAATCCAGTTTTGAGTCTAATTTCTGGTCCAATTTCAACTTTGATTTTAAATCCAATTGTCGCTGAAAGTCCGGAATTTTCAACCTAACCAGGAATTTAATGAAATAGTAAGGAAGGTGCGGTGTTGTTCCGTAACGCTGGAATGTGTCCTTTGAAAATAGGTAATCGTAGTGAAAGGGATTCTGAATCTTTCAGCTTCGGAACAACACCCTGTAGTAGGACATAGTACTACGTTAAAAGTTTTTGCAGGGTAGTTAAATGGGAAAGCGAAAACAGCACTGAAGCTTGCTTTGGCATTGGCATGCCCTGTCCAATCGCTTATCACCGCCACCGATGCAATGTGCACCATGGAAACCGTTAAAATCGAATTAAACAAGCGGAGAAATGACGACGACGACGACGACGACGATGTTGTAAGAATTTACACATTCGAACGTTTGAGTGGTGATTTTCTTTAGCTTACGTGAAGGAATTAATCGGTCACATATCTAGTAATTCCGGCAGATTCGGCCCGTTGGAATTCCGGTTCACTAAAGCGGTGGCTATGATCTTGGAATAACGTGAGCTCGAGTTCAGATTGAATTGCGCGTCTTCGAAAAGGTGTGTGTAAATATGTTTTATGGGCAGAGTGTGTGGTTATAAAAAGACTGGGAAAAGACGCCGTGAAATGTTCCAATCGAGAACAATTTCCTGAGCCTGCTTCGTCAGAAGTATAACTTTTTTATAACCATATTTTGTTATAACAATTATTTAATAATAAATTAAATATCAACAATTAAATTATTATCGATTTTTTCTGTGGGTAGTAAAAGGCGCGCATGACGGACGTTTAATAATGGAAATATTATATCAATATTTACAACATTTTAACTGAGGTCAGTTGGCTCGTGTATCAAAATAGAATGACCAGATGATCGTTGAATGATATTAACGATAACGCGATGGCACATAAATTCGGGAATCAACGTTTTTATAGATGTGAATATTAAATTCAATGTCACAATAATATTACTCAGCAAAGTAGGTAACAAAATGTGTTAAGCGTTTGTGAATTTTTAGAACCCGTTGCCAAGAAAGTAAGCAATTTTTCAATAAGATCAAAACTGCCACTACTCGCAGAACGGTCCCTTTCCCATATAAATAGGACTGTAAGAGTAAGCGGTTTATCGTCGTACCAAACTGTAAGAAAATTCCAGTTTCATCAACCAAAGTCACGTTCGAAAGTTTTTGTTACAATATAAAGTCTCATTCATGTCTTCCTGCAGTAAACCGATTCCAAGATATTCTAGCGCGGCTGCTCTCACAATGGACACCGCATATTCGGCGGAAATTATCAACAAATTCAGCAATCTAAATCTGCGCAACAAGTCCCCCAAGCAGCCGGAATATGGCAAACTAACGCCCGATCAAATAATGGATATCCACCGACCCGACGAGAACCGACCGAAGTCGGCCTTTGTTCCTGCGGTTTGTAACTTTCAAACCGCCCGGAAGATGGCGCAGGAAAATCTCGAACACCAACCGCTACCGGACGCTGTCATGGACATAGCCTTCCGGAAAGCGCAGGTTGCCGGTTCGGCGAATCCCGGTGTGGCTTTGGAGGTGGGCCCCTATGCCACAGGTAATGAGTTGTTAACAGTTCGTGCTTTGTTTAAATAATGAAACTAATGTGAATTTTAGCCGTTGGTTGCAAAAACTACAAAGCCGGACCGACGAAGTGTACCAAATACAGAGTTTACCGTCCGAAAACATGTGGAGTTATCCCGAAACCGTTGAGTGCATCCGGTTTGAACGAACGAATACCGGAATTCAAGAAGCGTGAAAAAGTTTGCCCCATGGATTTGGCCATAGGGTGGGATTATCGCACCAAACGGGAGCCGAGTCGGGCAATGTTCATGGATGGTTCAAAACCTTCGGTTGCTCCACCGATTTTCGAAGTGGTTGAACCACCCAAAGATCTTAATCTACCGAATGGTAAGTAGCAGTCATTTATTCATGTTTAGTTAATGAACAATTTATTAAAATTTTAGTGGTTCACTCCGGAGGAGTGTTCTCGAACACGCTCGGCGAGGAGGACTTTTTCGATCGGGACATAATACGGCAGCACGACGAATACACGCAAAACTACAACTTGGCCAACCGCTGCAAGTGCAACGGCAGTGCCAAGCCGAGATCGGCCAAATCCAACCGATCGGCTAAATCGGATCGGCAAATTGTGGCCACCTCAAACGAACAACCAAACAAAGTGGAACAAAGTGGTGCCGAGCTGCCGGATCTGGTTCAGCAGCAGCGCCCGAAAGGTTCACCGAACGTGATGCAGGAAATTCGCTCGCAAAGCTCCAGACAGCGTACGCCGGTTGACGGTAAGCAAAGCAAAGATAGCAACAAAATACCCCGGCTCTGCCACAGCAACAATGCCGCACCGGGTGACGAGTTTACCTACAAGGTGCAGCATGAGTTCCGGTGTGCCTTCAAGGCGGGCATCCCGCAGAGCAACTCGTCCGGAACGGTCGCCAGCTTTGACAGTGGTATTTCCAACTGCTCGCAGAAAAATGAACCGAAAAAATTGAACGTCCCGAAGCCGCGGGATCCGTACATTAAGAAGAACTACATTATCGATACGTTGGCGCCTCCGTTTGCCTTTTGGAAAAAGGGTTCCGGCTATCCGGACTATTGGCGGCTGGTCAGCGTGTATCAGCACGCTTACAAGCCCGCGGAGAAACGAAAATATCCACTGCTAAAGACGGTTTATCAGTAGAAAAAAAACGACCGGTTGTCGTTTAAGTTTAGCTTTTCTTTCAGTGAATGGTGCACCTTAGCTTGCTAGTGATGTATTGTTGTAATTCTTAGCTTCCAATGTTTGGCAATAAAGAAACATGATTAGTTATAATATTGTAGCAAACACCTTTTGAGCGACTATTCAAATGCCTGCGTAAGTTTCTTGACTCAAGATGTAGACGTAGTGGTAGAGCTGCTGCAGTATCTCTGCTTTCGATTGCATCGCATTAGAAAACATCACTTTCGTAACCATGCAGCGTTAAAGCGTCCAAAGAGTTGTGGTATAAAGACAGCCACTCTTCTGGACAGGTGGACAGTATCTGAAAACGTCGATAGTTTCTTCTGCTTTCGGCGTAGTCTTACAGCGATCGCTCCCAATCGCTAAATCAACTCCCGTTTTCTTCAGCGGCTAAATTATCTGAAATTGATCCTCCCAAAGTCCCAACCAACCAGAGGTGCTGCCGACCTCAGGATAGAATTTCTACAGCCCGGAAAGGTACTTTCAAATCCATTTGGGCGACTTTAACGTGAAGAGCCTCAAACAACGCAATACTTAAACGCATCCTGCTACGCCAAGGCCTAGGATAGATAAGTGAAAACCGAGAGTTGTGTTTGGTAGACCGCTCTTCCCTCATGGGCCATCGCATAAAGGCAACGGTTTCGCGCGACAGCTTTACAGAAAACTGGATGCACTGCATCAGCCGAAAATGGAGAAGGATGTTCTAGACGTCCAAGCAAACGCCACGCTAATGTTGCATCCAACCATCCGCGACTCACTGGTGTGCTTAGGCTGGGGCACACTGGGACAAGTGCTCCGCCTTCTCGGTAAAATTAATTGTAAATTGAGATCCGCAGTTCAATCGGCCATTATTTTTGTCATAAATTAATTGTACAAAAATATCTCCAGTTTTCGAACTACATACAACTGAGGAAGCCTGCAAGTCGTAGGCGAAATACGTACCAGTCAAGAATAAATATGCATAGTAGAATTAAAGGTTTCGTATTCTACTAAGACGCTCCAAAAACTTCAGTCCCCATGGAAGATGGGAATGTCTTCAAGAAGTCAAACGAGAAATTTGGTTGCTGAAGACCACCAAAGTCGCTGGTAAGAACCGTTTACCGGAAGAGATTTATACACATGACCGAGAAACGCTGTCAACGGCCCAGTGAGATTACTTCGAAGATTTTGAGAAGGAGAAGAAGCTATCGGAGGAATAAATGAAAGAAGAGGTTTGTCCCATCTGGACAAAATGGATGATCGGCTCGAATGCTGCAATTACTGCGGCATAACTGTGCTAAACGCAGCCTGCAAGGTACTCTCCCAGAATTACCAGGCAGGTTTTGGGTGGGCTTACCATCCGACAGATCTTGCAGAAATGTCGGAAGTATAACGTACCCACGCATCACATCTTTATTGATTTTAAAGCAACATGCGATTCACTCGATCGAGACCAGCTATGGCAGATAATGTACGAACACGGTTTTCCGGATAAACTGACGCGACTGATCAGAGCTACTTTGAATCGAATGATGTTGTTCGTGCGCATCTCGGGGACACTCTCGGGACACGACGACGGCTCTTGAGGGAGTGATCCGACGAGTGGGTATTGAAACGACAGGAACGACTTTCACCAAGGTTAGCCAACTTGTAGGCGTTGAAAATGACTTTGATATCATAGCCACAACCCACAGGACGCACTCGCCCTTGCCCTGTTCGAGCGGAAAGTGTTGCGAACGATATTTCGTGGAGTACAAACTGAAAGTGCAGAGTAACGGAGGCGTATGAATCGTGAGCTACAGGCGCTGCTTGGAGAGATTTTCATCGTATATCGACGCATCGTAAGGACAATAATACGAGGAAAATAGTTCTCTTCAACAGCCGGCACTAGAAACAAGGGGGCTAAACGAGCAAGATACATAGCTTGACCAGCTCGATAGTGATTGGCCACTTCTAAGCGACTGGTAATTTGACGAGGCCCTTAATCGAGATGAATGGAGACGACTTCTCTAAACAGTACGAGGCACCCCAGCTCTATACTGCTGACGACAACGGTAACCAATAAGCATTAGTATATGCAGTAAATCAATCGTTTATTAGCATCCCTGGCGTTTTATACTGCAAGTTGCTGTTT
The DNA here is from genome assembly GCF_943734655.1 of Sabethes cyaneus. Classification (NCBI taxonomy): domain Eukaryota; kingdom Metazoa; phylum Arthropoda; class Insecta; order Diptera; family Culicidae; genus Sabethes; species Sabethes cyaneus. The sequence continues at coordinate 147,389,193 of NC_071353.1, read as the reverse complement.
ATCAGCCTTTTGACTGCAGAACTGTTGTAAATTAGCATCCACAATTCTATTTAAATTCTTCTTGTCAGTAACTAGCTGCAAATAAGCATTGTCAGCACTATAAAAGGACTAGCAGTAAAGTAGTCGCATATTTTGCCAAAATAGCATTTAAGGCAACTTAAATGTTCATTGGCTTGCATTTAAATTGCATTGGAAATGCTTACTGATTACCTGGGGGTGGTTATAGCACTGACGAACTGACATGACACGGGCGTTTCATTTTTGACTCACAAGATCTTGCAAGCAAACGACCACTTGCTTACAAGCGAGCGATCGCTTATGTCAAACAGCAGAGAGATTTACAAAGGCGTAAGACAGATTTATACAAAATTCAGTTTGTTTCAACGGAAATCTGTATGATGATGTATGAATATCGCAAATCACCCGGTGGGTAATTCTTTGTGTATTGCAAAAACAAAGGATAAAGGTGCATTCACTTGTGCTCCTGGTGTGTTTTTATTTTTTCGTGTCGGTTAGTTAGTGAATGACATTCTGCCAAACCTGTTCTCTACTTTTCCAAGATAAACCCAAGATAAAAAAAGAAAACTAGAAACCAAATAATAAATTGGACAAAAAAGGTGTAAAAACGGGACAAAAAAGGAAAAAACCGTAGAGAAAAGGAAAAAATACGATTGCATAAAAATGGAGAAACGAGAACAGAAAAGGAAGGAAAACTGGATAGAAAAAGAAAAAAATATAGAAACAAATGAAAACGGAAGACAAAAAGGCTGAAACGAAAAAGAAAAATAGAACATGACAGAAAAGTGGGCAAGCCAGGACATAATAAGAGGAAAAGCGGAACAGCGAAAAAGCGAAAAACGACGAAAAGCGGGACCGATTAAAGAAAAAAGTCGAGAGTCAGACGGAAAATGATAAAAAACTAGACAGGAAAAGAGGAAAAACGATACAGAAAGATTAAAAAAAATCAAAACGGAGAACAAAAAAGATAAAACGAAAAAGAAAAATAGAACGTGACAGAACAGGGGAATATAGGACGAAAAAAGACGAAAACCGGAATCAAACAGAAGTAATAAGTCGAAAGCCGGACAGAAAAGGACAAAAAACGAGTGAAAACGGGCCAGAAAATTATGAAATACGGAACGTAAAATTCAGGGCTTGGGAAAAGGACGAATAGTAAAGGAACAGAAAAGAGGAAATAGTGGATAGAAAAAAGAAAAAAAGGCAAGTGAAAAAGAGGGAAAACGAGACAAGAAAGAGATCACGGAACACTAAACAAGAGAAACCAAAAAAGAAAAGAAGAATAGCGAAGGAGGAAAATGAAAGTCGATACATAGAGGAAACGTGGAAAACGGAAACAAGGGGTAAAACGCTATATTAAGGGAGAAAGTTGGGACATAAAAAGAGGAGAAAACGAAGAAAAGTAAAACAGAAAAAAATGAACTAAAGAAAAAGGTAACACGGACCAGAAAAGACGAAAAAAAGGAAAACCTGAGACAAAGGGGAAAGCGAAAACGAAAGGAGATAAAAACAGTTATAATGTTATAATGAACAGTTATATGAAAACTGGAAACGAGAAAAAAAGAAAGCGGGAAACGGGAAAGAAGATATCAAAAAACAAAACAAGACTGAAAACAAGAAAAAAATGGTTAGAAAACGGAATAAAACGGAACAATGAAACAGGAAAAATGGTAGAGAAAAAATGGCAAACGAGTGAAAATAATGAAAAACGGGACGGGAAAAGGGAAAAACCGAACCGAAAGAAAAGAGGTAAAACGTGTAAAATAAGACGAAAATTGTCAATTTAATTTCAAGCAAAACTTTGTGTATATGTGCGGTTTACAAGTAAAATTCAAGTTCAAATCAATTCAAATTCAAAAGTATAATTTAATGTTCTTTGTCAAGTTCGATTTCAAGTTCCACTTGAGCTCTAATTTCTAGTGCAGTTGCAAGTCCAATCACCAGTCCAATCCCCAATTTTGATTTTAACTCCCATTGCACCCCAAAAGTCTGGAGGTTTGAATCTAATCGGCCGATATTTTTGTGGTAGGTAATAATAGATCGCTGAGATCGGCATGAGTCGCACGTGTCCAACGACGGAAGAAAAGGGTCTTTGTCGAACAAGCATCGGTGCTGTCGAAGGACAATGACCGGCATCAAGAAAATCTTTATCGCTAGGGATCCCTATTAGCACAGTTGTTATAAAGCAGTTGTGGCAATTGATTTAGAACCACCTTCAGTCGTAATTGAAAAGTGCAAAAATTGAAAAGTGCGCAGCTGGAGGAGGGAGCAGATTTAAGAAGGAACCTAGAGAATGATCGAGGAGCGAAGAGATGAAAAACGGCGTTGAGCGAAGCAGAGCGCCTAAGATATCTGCCCCTCAACGGTATGCCGGACTGCAGAGGACTGTTCAACAGTTTTGCTTATTTTTGGTGATATCCATTTCCGAAGAAAGATCAAATGCCGCCGCCACTAGCAGTATCCAGTTGTATGATATTTTTCGCCACCATAGTAGTGAAAGGACGAATGCCGCTAAACTTGTCAATTTGTCAGTACAACAACTGGTTCAGCCAGTTGTTAAGCACTGGGTAGACCGTAGAGTTAGGTGAGTACTTGGTTCATCCTCCACCAAAAAAGCGTTTGCAGGATTTGTTCAGTATCTGGTAGAACTTTCGCGTTTCCTACGAACGATGCAGCCGCTTCAACACCTCATACTTCTGCTCTTCTAGGCAGCACTTTTCCTCCCGGAAGATTCACTGCATGTCAGCCGCCTGATGCTCTCTGGTACACTGCCAATGGCTGTTTTTATGGAATTCTAGCTCGTTTTTCTCGTAACTCGTAGTTTACGAAGACATCAAGCTATCCTAGCTATCCTGGTCCTGACTGGCGTTAGAGCCGAATGTTGCTCACAGTGAAGAGTTTTGGGTGCATCTTGACCATTACTCCACTATCTAGTGATCGTTTCGAGTCAACGTTAGAGCTTTTAAGAATCGGACGTCAATGATGTCTCAGTAGTATCGGCTGTAGACCAAAATGTGACCGATCTTTGCTGCTGTCTGAGCTGGTGTCCTTGTGTAAAAGCATATAGTGGAAGAACGTGCCACGTACGGTCAAGTTCTTGGAAGCGTCAAAGTATATAAGTCTTAGGTGCATTTCATTGGTCAGCGGGTCCAATCAACGGTTGGTATTCTTTCTCCTGGACGATCCGAGCCTTGAAATCCCCGATGACGATCTTGATGCCATGTTTTTGGGGCAACGACCGTATTCATGATCCACCTGGGCGTAGAATTCCTCCTTGTCGTCATCGACACTTCCGAGGTGAGGGCTGAAGAACCGGCCCTTTATTCTTAACCTCCACATTCGAGGATCGTTTGGCTACCACGCAATCATCCGTTTCCGCATCTCACCCATCCATCACTATGAAAGCTGTACCCAGATCGTGTGTTGCCACTGCTCTGATGATATGTGGTATGTCCATCGCTGAAGGTTTATACCATTGAGCCCTTCCAGCACACCTTCGTAGCCCTGCAATGACGCTACGTCGAACTTGGGGCTCTTCAATGCATCGGAGCCGGAGATTTTTCTCATTTAAACGAAAATTTTACGATTGCTTCGTTATGAGCTTAATCAGCTTTATTTCGGCAAACCATTTAATTGTTGTCGCAGTGCCGAACAAGGTGGAGATCTGATTAATATCTCTCAATTCGTTTGATTTTGTACGTTTCCCATCGGCTCGGTGGTCTGAAAATGATTTAGATATGGTTATTTCATGGCCAACTTGATCGAGTACCGGTTTCAGCTCACATCACACTTAATGACGTCGATCTGTTGGCCCTGTCTCAGACATAGCAAAGGTAAATGAGTATCTGAAAGAGGACTATTTTGAAGCAAAGATTTAGTTGGCAGCGCTCGATATAGTTTTATTACTCTGAAATTTTTTCAGGGAACTTTGTGAACAATTTCGATACTCCACACTGCTGACACGACCGATCCATGACCAATTTACAATTTATACAAAAAACGCTCGTTAATATTTGAAGGCCCTTATCCATTTGCTGCTATACATTTTCTTCTTTGCAAGACGATTCCATCTTATTTGGGCTTGGTTCCTCGGATGGACGCAGCACAAGCTGCGGATGCCGCCGCATAAACCCGTAGTACCAATCGCGCCCGCTCATCTCTTTCTCATTCCAGCTGGAAGGATAATTGACTTTCAGTTTTCTGGCAAACTGGTACGCCAGCCGTCGGAAGTCACCGATGCTTAGCTCGTTACCACTGTCGTGAAATTGTTTCGTATAGATGATGAAGGCTTCCTCTTCTTCTACGCTGAATACCTACAAAAATTGGGTTAAATCGAAGTTGCAAAATGCTATACACCATAATACTCACCCGCTTTACGGCACATGCTGCGTACGTGCCAACCCTTTTGATGGTTTCCAGCAGCTGCTCGTCACTGACGTTGGAAATATCGTCGTACTTCAAGGCTACATTATCCATATGGCGCTGCAAAGTCGTTCGAGGCAGATGATAGAATCGCGCTCCAGCCCTTAGCCTAATTTGACCGGATTTTATGGCTCTGATAGCCTGAACGACTGTCGTCAGGTCTACGCTGCCCCGATCGGTCGTTCGCTTATGCCGGGATGTACTGCATATTGGAATGAATAGAAAAAATGACATTTGCCATATTATGCTCATTTATTTCGTCAGGTTTAATAACATGAAACATACAGAAATTATTTACTTGTTTCGATAAGCTTTCAAATTACTTAAAAGTGCAAGCTTTTTAATATAATTGCACTACTTTTAATGCTTTATTTTTTTCATTCACCCCTTGAGTACACTACTGGATGGAAAGAACGGCCAATGAACACAACTTTACCTTATCTGTTCTGTTTTGATTACGGGCTCAACTTTGTAAATCGGAATGGCAACTTTCTCCGGGTGTTCGGTGTTCTCTAGTGGATCCATATCGTCGATAATTTCACACTCTTCTTGTTTGATTTGAATTAATTCATCCATTTTTGCGCTATTCACTGGTACTGCAACAGTTTAAGTTACCGAACTGCTAAAACGGGCTAAAACTGCAACAACCGCAACAACTCCTCAAATTTTGTTTTGTTTTGCTTTGCTTGTTCCTGTTCTGCTCGACTGATCAGAGATGCCACATTTTTCTTAAAAAAAATTCCAGCTATTCGAAGTACAAAAGAACGTACAAAACCGATTGTTGATTTTTAAAATAATCTGCAAAAATCCGCACAAATTTCTGCTAAATCTGCAAAAAAAAACTTTGAAGACTTGCAAAGCTTGCAAACTTTATAAATTGCCAATGGAATTTGACAGCAATAGAACACCCCTTGGTTTTCGAGCAGTTGCACTGCAGGCAGGGTGCAGAGCGTGCAGCTGCAGAGGGGTGCAGGCAGGCAGAATGGCAGATGCAAACTCAAAATCCTCTGTTGGTTCAGCGCGTTTGTGGCTTACCGACCTGAAATCAGCAAAACAACGATAACCACAGCCGATCGTAACGATTTAAAACATTATTGAGTTGAAAATATTGTTCTGTTTTAGATGCTTCGCATTTGGCCTTTTTCTACTAACTATAATTTCATGAAATAAAATGGACATCACTATTAAAACTGAAAAACCCGAACATTTTGTTTCGGGACAAAAGGACGCCGATTATATCGCGAACAATTCGGAAGACTATGTTGTTAAAACGGAATTAACAAGGTAAGTAAACTCGAGTCAACCGAAAGTAACAAGACAGTGAATGTCCTTTTCGTTTTCAGCCCAAACCAATCGGGCGAACCGATTGGTTCCATTCGTCCAGACCCAGGTCCCAGGATTGGTTGCAGACTACATGCGTGTCCTATCTGCGGTAAAGCTTTCCAGAAACGATCCTATATGATTACGCATATTTGTACGCACACAGGTGAGCGGGCTTTCAAATGTGATAAATGCGGAAAAAGCTTCATGTCAAAGGAGCACCTTCAGACGCACGAGCGAACACATTCCGGTAAGCAGCGAAATAAGTGTGATGTTTGCGGACGAATTTGTGATTCGAAAATCGAACTGGTAGCTCACGTAAAGATTCACAACGGTGAGGATCCCTTCAAGTGCGAAATCTGTGGCAAGAGTTTGCGTGCCTTCAAAAGCTTGACAGTGCACCAGCGGCATCACACCGGACAAGACTTGTTTAAATGCGATATCTGTGGCGGAGAGTTCGGATTCAAGGCCAATTTGAAGAAGCACATGATGAGCAAACACATGACCGAACGACCCTACAAATGCAGTTTGTGTGGAAAAGGATTTATTGCCAAGGACAAACTGGAGCGCCACATTCGCAGTCACCGGTTCGAATGTGTCGTCTGTGGGCAGAAATTCGTTACCGGTGCCAACCTGCAACACCACATGTTGGTACATACCGACCGGAATCCTCTCGCCTGTGATGTTTGCGGTAAAGTATATCCGGTAGACTCTGTGCTGCGAAAACACAGGGCGGCCGTGCACGGTATCTGTCAACCTTACGAGTGTTCACGTTGTGATCGACAATTTGAAACCAGTACGGGGCTGCGGGCACACAGTTTTACTCATTTCAGCGCGGAAGAGTACTTCGAATGTAAGCTGTGCGGCAAAAAGTATCAACGAGACACAGGTCTTATTACTCACATGAAAAGAAAACATTCCAGTATTTAGTGGCCACTAAGGAACGAGGATGTTGATCGCCGAACTTACCGGAAACCAGTCAACAAAAAGGTAATTTATATGTACTGTAAGAATGAAAAAGTGTACTAACTTACCGCTTAAGGTTCATACTAGTTCTTACGTTAACACAAATCCATAATTAAAGTCAAAACATCACTATAATTTATTACAACCCATATGTTGCAAAATGATTAATTGAAGAACTTTTTATGCCGAAGCGACCTATATGGTAAGTCAGCCTGCGAGAAAAACTACTTTTTACTCCGTTTAAAAACATGTTTATTTTAAAACTTCAAATGAAATACTCAATTAAAAATATCTACCAATGATTAACAGAGATATTGGATCTGGATTTAAAATGTCACAAAAGGGCTATAAACCACTCCGGTCACTGTAGAGGCGAACCAAAAAATATTCAACCGCATTCAGCTATAGGCAGTGCTTGAGCCCGCAAGCTGCTGATGTGACAGCAAATGCGCCGTCAGGCTTCTTTTGTCCGTATAACTTTTATTGCAGTGGCTGCACTTGTGCGGCCGTTCACTCATGTGCACTACCATGTGAGCTCTCAGTTTGCATTTCTTGGGGAACTCCTTAGCACAAATATCACACTGGAACATCTCTTCGCCATCAGCTTGCGGTGGTTGATGTACCAACGACGAGTGCAGCGTAAGACTTCCCTTTTTAACGTAGCTTCTGCTGCAGAGATTGCACTTGTGCAATCGTTTTCTCATGTGTACGATTATGAGGTGATTTCGCGTTCTTCGTTTGTTCGGAAATTTCTTGCCACAAATGTCACATTCGAACAAGTCTTGATGCTGGCGCGAATGCGATTTAAGGCTTCTTTCGCTGGTGAACCTTTTCCCGCAGATGCTGCATTTGTGGGGCGGTTCGCTCATGTGTACTACCATGTGAACGTACAAACCTGTCTTCGAGATGGACTCCTTATTACAAATGTGACATCTGTACAAGCCCTGTCCAGTGTGCAGCCGTTCGTGCGCTCTCAAGTAACTCGAAGTAGTAAAGTTCTTGCCACAGGTTGCGCACTCGAAAGGATTTTCTCCCCGGTGGACCTTTTCGTGAAGTTTAAGATTGGTTTTTGTTATACAAAGTTTACCACATACTTCACACTTGTTTTTCGGGGTGGTGGCATGTGTTTGTTCATGAATTTTAAGGTATGATTTTGACGAATATACTTTTCCGCAAACGGTGCACTCGAAAGACCGTTCACTAGAATGTAAATTCTTGTGCGAAGATAGAGTACCCTGGCTACTGAATGCCTTGCCGCAAACATCGCACTCGTAAGGTCTCTCGCCGGTGTGGATTCGTACATGTTCTGTCAAAAAGAATCTATACCTAAATTCCTTACCACAAATCTCACATATGTACGGTTTTGTGTATGGTTTTTGTTCCGTATGAGTCGCTTTGTGTCGTTCTAGATGGTATTGATCAACGAACGCCTTTGGGCACTCGTCACATTTGAAGGCTTTCTCGGCGGGAATGTTCCGTAGTTTACATGAATGATCCATATGTCGCTTAAGATGGTATCGATTCAAAAACATGCTTCCACACATACTACACCCGCAGGACCTTTCCGTGGCAGGATTTCGTTCGCTCGAGTGCATCCGCTTGTGCCGCGTCAGATGATGCCGATGGATGAATGCTTTACCGCATTCGTCACATTTGAAACATCTGTCGCCAATATGTGAGCGCAAGTGCACTCTCATAACTTGTCGCTTTCTAAAGGATTTGCCGCAAATCTCGCACTCATGGCTTTTGCCAACATCCTTTGGAGGAGCTTCGTAAGCCGATTCGCTTGGCTCGATCTTTGGGCTGTAACCAAACGAGGTAAACATTCGTCTTAGAAAACTTTCTTCGTATTATTTATTGTGAACTATATCTTACCTTTCAATCTCAATTTCATCACAATTTTCCATAGTGAAAAGGACCTCACTTTGAAGGCTTCTACCGGCAGAAAAACTATCATCCAGCAGCTGCAGCACTCGTTACAATCTTTGCAGTGGCAGTGGCAGTGCATCTGGAGTGGGTGGAGTCATGGAGTGTCAAACTCAAACATCACTGCTCGAATTCGTGATGGCACAGTTTCACGATCTCTTTTACTCTCATGAACTTTCCATAAGGCGTATAAGTGTGCAAATCTGTGCTTTTTTATTTGTCTTTAAAAAAATCAGAGGGGTTGTGTACAAGACACGACCGCATATATAGGTGACGCAGGACTACGTAAGTCTCTTTGTAGTAATAGTGGTATGCATTCATGCTTGTAATCATTCGATTCTTCATTTGTCATTTTTTTAAAAATTCATTGGACACAATGCGGTCTTAATGAATACTAATAAAAATAATAATAAAAATAATGTTAATAATAATAATAGTAGAACAAAAACTTAAATACAATTACTCTACACACGAAGAAACACATAACTATTGTCTTTGGGAGAGTCGTCTTCTAAAAGTATCGATTGAGATGTCGAAGTCAAATAACTCGTAGACTGTGTTGAACTGGGCTGCCATGTATCTTGTTGGGCTAAATAGACCGTAGTTGACTCTCCTTGCTTACTTACTTAATTACTTAATTGGCCTAACGTCTTATGACAAGGCCTGCGCAGTATAATTTCTCCATCTGTTTCGGTCCATGGCAACTGATCTCCAGTTCCGCGGGCACCCAGTGCTCGCCAGATCTCGCTCCACCTGGTCTTGCCACCTCGCTCGCTGTGCCCCTCTTCGTCTTGTTCCTACCGGATTTGATGCGAAAACCATTTTTGCAGGATAGTTGTCCGGCATTCTAGCAACATGTCCTGCCCAACGTATCCGTCCAGTTTTAACCACTTTCTGAATACTTGGTTCGCCGTAGAGACGCGCGAGCTCGTGGTTCATTCTTCGCCTCCATACACCGTTCTCTTGTACTCCGCCAAAGATGGTTCTTAGCACCCGCCGTTCGAAAACTCCGAGTGCTCGTAGGTCCTCTTCTAGCAATGTCCACGTTTCGTGCCCGTAGAGGACAACCGGTCTAATTAGCGTTTTGTACAATGTGCACTTTGTACGGGGGCTCAGATTGTTCGACCGCAAGTGTTTGTGGAGTCCGTAGTAGGCCCGACTTCCGCTGATAATACGTCTCTTAATCTCACGGCTGGTATTGTTGTCCTCTGTTGCCAGCGAGCCAAGGTATACGAACTCGTCGACTACCTCGAACTCATCCCCGTCGATTACCACGGTGCTGCCCAAGCGAGCCCTGTCGCGCTCGGTCCCGCCCGCCAGCATATACTTCGTTTTAGACGTATTTATCTGCAATCCAATCTTCTCTGCTTCGCGTTTCAGTCTGGTGTACTGATCTTCCACCGCCTCAAATGTTCTGCCGACAGCATCCACGTCGTCAGCAAAGCAGATAAATTGACTGGATTTATTGAAAATCGTGCCCCGCATTTCGATCGCCGCTCGCCTTATAACACCTTCAAGCGCAATGTTGAATAGCAGGCAGGAAAGACCATCTCCTTGTCGAAGTCCCCTGCGAGATTCGAATGGGTCCGACAATCCACCCGAGATTCTCACACAGCACTGGATCCCATCCATCGTAGCCATGATAAGTCTAGTAAGCTTACCCGGAAAGCCGTTTTCGTCCAAAATTTTCCATAGCTCTTGTCGGTTTACGCCATCATATGCGGCTTTGAAATCGATGAACAGGTGGTGCGTGGGGACTCGGAATTCGCGGCACTTCTGGAGGATCTGCCGCAGGGTGAAGATTTGGTCTGTTGTAGACCGACCCTCCATGAAGCCGGCCTGGTAACTTCCCACAAATCTATTGGCTATTGGCGATAGTCGATGAAAGAGGACTTGGGACAGCACTTTGTAGGCGGCATTCAGGATAGTGATGGCTCGGTAGTTCTCACAATCCAGCTTATCACCTTTCTTGTAGATAGGGCAGATAACCCCGTCTTTCCACTCCTCCGGTAGTCGTTCCGTATCCCAAATCTTGACAATCTGTTGATGCAGCCAGCCGGCCAACTTGTCCGGGCCCATTTTAATAAGTTCCGCTCCAATGCCATCCTTTCCCGCTGCTTTGTTGTTCTTCAGCCGCTGGATGGCTTCTTTAACTTCCCTTATCGATGGGGGTGGCACATCTTCGTCGCTTGCTGCACCAATGTGGTCACTTCCTCCGCTATCATGGTCTTCCGCCTGCACGCCATTCAGGTGTTCATCGTAGTGCTGCTTCCACCTTTCGATCACCGCACGGTCATCAGTCAAGATACCTCCATCTTTATCTCTGCACATTTCGGCCCGCGGCACGAAGCCTTTGCGAGATCCGTTGAGTTTCTGATAGAACTTCCGTGTGTCGTGAAAGCGGTACAGCTGTTCGAGTTCTTCGCACTCCTTCTCCTCTTGGTGGCGCTTCTTTTCCTTGAAGAGTCGGGTTTGCTGCCTCCGCTTCTGTTTGTATCGCTCCACATTCTGACGGGTGGCTCTACGCAGCATTTGTACCCGCGCTGCGTTCTTCTCATCCAATATCTGCTGGCATTCCTCGTCAAACCATTCGTTACGTCGATTCGGTGCCACACTGCCTAGGACGTTCTCCGCTACGCTGTTAATGGCTGTTTTCACGGCATTCCAACAGTCTTCAAGAGGGGCTTCATCCAGCTCTCCCTCTTCCGGCAGCGCGGTTTCGAGAGATAACGCGTAGTTTTCGGCGACCTCTGGTTGCTTCAGTCGCGCTAGATTATACCGTGGCGGGCGGCGGTATCGTATGTTGTTCACAACAGATAGTTTTTGACGTATCCTTACCATCACTAGGTAGTGATCCGAATCAATGTTAGCGCCCGGATAGGTTCTGACGTCGATAATGTCTGAAAAGTGCCGACCATCTATCAGAACGTGGTCGATTTGTGATTCTGTCTGGTTGGGTGATCTCCAGGTGTACCGATGGTAGAGGTTATGCTGGAAGAAGGTACTACGTATGGCCATGTTCTTGAAGGCGGCGAAGTCGACAAGTCTTAGGCCGTTTTTGTTCATTTGCGGGTGGGCGCTGTACCGTCCAATCACCGGTTTGAATTCCTCCTCCTGACCAACCTGAGCATTACAGTCCCCGATGATAATTTTGACATCATGTCTTGGGCAGCGGTCGTATTCACGCTCCAACTGCGCGTAGAATTCGTCTTTGTCATCATCGGTACTTCCGAGGTGAGGGCTGTGCACGTTAATTATGCTTATATTGAAGAATCGGCCCTTGATTCTTAATCTGCACATTCGGGGGTTGATCAGCCACCACCCGATCACCCGCTTCTGCATCTCGCCCATCACTATAAAAGCTGTGCCCAGCTCGTGTGTATTGCCGCAGCTCTGGTAGATGGTATGACCATCTCTATACGTACGTACCATCGTTCCTTTCCAGCATACCTCCTGCAGCGCTACGATGTCGAACTTGCGGCTCTTCACTTCTTTAGAAATCACGTGGGTACTTCCGAGGAAATTTAGAGACCGACAGTTCCATGTTCCTAATTTCCAATCGTTAGTCCGTTTTCGTCGCCTGGGTCTTTGCCGATTGTTCCGATTAGAGTTATTATTATTACTTACGGAGTCCATTGCTTTGGTTTTTTTAGTGGTTCAGGCTTGCAAAGCCCGCAACCAACCCCACAGTATCGCCGGAGGGCCAACGTAGCTCGAAGGAGCCCTCCTCCCCTGTCAGCATACGACCTTGGTTTCCACCGGGGTTGGTTACCCGATCTCCACCCGAGGTTGCTCGTATCCCGGCTGGTACCACGAGGAGGTTGGGGTAGGAGTTGCTAGGTAAGAGGCTGTGAACCACTGTGGGGTCTATTTTATGCCCAGTGCACAAGGCACCGATGGTACGCATTACCTAGCCATTTACCAGCCTCCTTGCTTAGAGATAGAGAAAATTCCTCGTTCGAAGAGCTCGTTCTGGGGCGTAGAGATTGAGCTGTTCCAATAAAGTTGAGCAATCAATTTGTCCGTTCAAGAGCTTAGCAACGAACACAACTTGGGTGATGTTGCGCCTCTTTTCGAGCATTTCGAGCCCCAAAAGTTGACACCGTGCAACATATGGGGGTAGGTCCGACGGGTTACTCCATGGCAGCATGCGAAGAGCGTAACGTATAAACTTTTTTTGCACTGACTCAATCCTTGCAATCCAGTTAGCTTGAAACGGGCACCAGACAACTGAGCAGGACTCGAGTATTGAGCGTACTAAGACGCAGTAAAGCGAACGGAGCAAGATGCAGGCGAAAGGTAAGCGCACAATCGAAATTTACGCCTAAGTCACGAACGTGATCAACTCGTTGTAGTCCATGACCCAGAATGCAGTAATTTAAAATAATCGGGCTCTGATTGCGGTGGAACGTCATGACATTGCATTTGACACTAATTGTCAGCAAATTTTTCGTGCACCAGCCTTCAAATGACTCAATCGTCTGTTGTAGTCTCGAGCAATCAAGTACGGTTTTTATAGTCAGGTATATCTTGACGTCGTCAGCATAAAACAAGCGGCATTCAGTTGGTAAGACTATAAAGAGCTCGTTGATGAATAAAGTAAAAAGCAATGGGCCTAAATTGCCTCCTTGAGGAACTCCCGAAAGATTGCAAAACAATTGCGACTTTTCTTGACCGATTTTGACGCATAAACTACGGCCGGTAAAGTAAGACCACAGAGAACAGACTACCAGGTAATTGATAAAAAAGTGTGTAAAAGGTTTTTATGTAATCTACGAGTAATCCTTCAACAGAGCATCCCTCGAGCAGTAAGTGGCAAACTAAATCTTGATGTCGCTGCCATCGCTGCTATGTAACTCCAGCACAAAGAAATATTGTCAATAGCAAGGAAAATTGTACCATCCAAAGTGCGATATCGCTCATAAAAGTGCTATTTTGCATTAAATTGTTTCGGTATCTTCGGCGCACTTTTTCGTTATCTTCGAAGCAATCGCACTTTGGATGGTACAATTTTCTTTGCAATTGACAATATTGATATAGGTACATGGATATTTTTTGATGCGTTTGGCAAACTATTTCTGGAGGGCGCCACCGACAGATTTTACACTCAAAAAATCGATTACTTTCTTCGAGCCTGTTAATCTGTTCTCTGTAGTAAGACCTCATCCATCTTGTAAATGCAGCAGATATTCCAAGTTTCTCCATCCGATTCAGTAATATTTCGTGGTCGATACGGTCGAATGCAGATTTTAAATCTGTGTATATCGCGTCTACTTGCGCGCCTTTCTCTAGGCTATTTAAACAGAACGAAACAAATTGCGTAAGATTCGTGGCAACAGATCTTTTGGGGATAAAAGTACAAGGGTCCATGCCTAGTGGCACGGGCGCAGGCTTGAAGTAGGACTACGAATGCAGCGCAATTCGTCTCTCAATACTAAAGCCGGTGATTTTTGTATGAATTTCATATATAGATGTACAAGTTGCGCATTAACCCTTTATAAGGCAGTGGCAACTATATTGCCACCAACGAAAAACATTGTTTTTGCTTTTCTAACAATATCGTTTTAGCATATTATGTACTCAATATGTTCTGATAGCCTTTGGCAACATTCTCAATGTTTTTAAATCGCTGAATTTGTAAAAATGGTAATTTACGAACCACTTTTATGAAAACAAATCTTGGTTTTTGAGTGTCAACAGTAAATTTGGTTTAAATTCGTAGAAAAACCATTAATTTGGAAACTTTTTGGATGGTAATATTCAGTTTACGGCGTTTTGTGATAGATTATGTGGATTTATCCAAAAACTTAGAACCAATATTCGAGAACATGTTTTTTGGGCTTAACGGGCAGTGGCAAACATATTGCCACCAACGTTTTGCGCTAGACGGGCAGTGGCAACTATATTGCCACCAATTTTTTCAAGTTTTACAGCAATTTTCTCATCAAAAAGAATATAAATGGGTTCTACCGAATGTTAACATTGTGTTTCGCTAAAGTTTGTGTTAATTCCACGCGTAGTTGCCACAGCCTTATAAAGGGTTAAAGAATTGTGTTCTTACATGTGAGAAATTCATAATTTCAGCTCTTCAGTTAATTTATATGGTGTACCTCAAAAGGTCCGTTTGTTAATCTCTAATTCTCAAATTTCTGACTCGTAGTGTCCATTGTCAACTTTCGTCCTTTAGATGGGCATTCCACCAATTTAAACCCTTCTGCTTCCGCGACCAAAATTTGGGTTTTCTAGCTTATATAATATTCTATTATAGCCGCTTATTGTCAATTGCAAGTAAAATTGTACCATCCAAAGTGCGATATCGCTCATAAAGTGCTATTTTGCATTAAATCGTTTCGATCTTCGGCGCACTTTTTCGTTATCTTCCAAGCAATAAGTGCGCCGAAGAGACCGAAACGATTTAAGCTAAAATAGCACTTTTATGAGCGATTGCGCACTTATTGATTGGACAATTTTCCTTGCAATTGACAATAATAGATCGATGTTTCGAATCCAACACGGTCGGCGTAACTTCCACTCCACACCAAACAATAATCGGCTGCTGCCGAGTTATACCACCTTTGCCGCGTCCGAATCCGGACAGGGAGATAAAATCGTAACTCTCACTCACTAAATCGTAACCCAAACAACGCGAAAATGATGCCGTTCGCAAAATCAATTCAACTGCTTCATATACTTATTCAGTAGTTCTTAAAAGAACTGATTGTTTTCTACCAGCTGTTAATAATACAAATCGAAGAAATTTACTGCTTGGCAGCAACTTTTTTCTAACCGCATTCTCCGTTAGAACAACTTCTTTTGGCTTTGGAGTTTTCGGTGCCTTTGTTATGGTCTTCTTTGACTTAGTAATCTTGCTTCTCGCTAGCAAGTTTGGTAGGCGAAGGAATCGGAAGCGCCAGTTCTTTGTTTGGACCAGCTTTCTCTTGTTGAAAACGAACTTCAAAGCCTTTTTCACGAATGTGTCCAACTTTGAACCGTCACAATTGTAGTTGGCGGCGATATACTTCTAGACGGCTTGCAATGAGGATCCGTTGACTCTTCGGTTTATTGGCGTCTCGCTTAGTGACTTTGGATGTCTTCGTTGCCTTATTCCGGGGAAGTAGCAACAGCTGAAGCTCAACGATTTTCGAGCGGATTCTATAGAGCGTTAATTAAATACAATCAAACTATGATCCCTTTGATTCAAGGGGAATTTAATCCAATAGCTCTCTCCTATATATTTCTGTCATCAGTGTTAGGGAAGCATTGGCGTGAGAAGGCAAAATTTTTTAGCAAAAATAAAATTAAAGCAACGTCATCTCATGAGTTAGAAGACCGCATGGTGAGTCCACATATTTAACGTTTTATAGATCAAATCAGAAGAAATTCTTCATGATTTAAAGAACCAGCGACATTTGGAAATTTAATTAAAGAAATTTAGTACACAGAAAATTTTCATCTCTTCATAAACAAATTCGTTCGTCCTAAAAAGGACGGGTTGTGGTAATTTATGTGGTTGAAAATCCGCCCAGCAGAATGGCTTGAATGTTTGAAACAACACCTCCCAGGGCAATGAGACAATGGTTACCGCACAGAGCATTTTCCATTAATTCAAGCTCTTCCGCTCCCGCAACCAAATATTCTAATATAGCAGATAATAGATCGATGCTCCGGTATCAACGCGTTCTGCGCACTCTACACCAAACAATGATCGGCTGCCGCTGCGCTGCGTTTTACCAGTTTGCCGAGTCCAGTGAGGAAGATATAATCGCAACTCTCTGTCTGGTGCCAACCGTACCAATGCCAATGCGAAAATGATGCCGTTCGCTGGCTTACTTCTGATTATATACCAGAGCAAACGGCAGCAAGTTGTAACAAAGGCGGATCAACGTAGGGCAGAGAATCATAGACACGAAAGAAAGGCGGTACAACGAAACCGTACTCCGTACATTGTTTGAACAAAACCAGTGTCCGGTGCTTCCTTAATGAAGAGCTACCAGTTTCTGCAGAGCAACCTAATATGAAGCATCGTCTTCATGCCACCGAAAACCAGTGGAAAGGCCGTAAAGCGCGATAGGAAAAAGAAGAAGAAGCCACGCCACTAGGAGAGCAACGCTATTTTCTTTCATTTGATACCGACAGGGATGGCACGGCAACGGGCATGGCAGACGTGCACTCACAGTTGTGTGTGGTTGTGCCGGGTGAGTTTGCCAAGCGCGCCGTCTCGGAAGGTACCAAAGTATACCGGCCTATAGTAAATGTATCTGGTCAGGCTTCTGTAACTATACAACAATTAGCCCTTTTTAGGGCCTAATATATAAATGAAGATGCAATTCGATTTTCTCACTAAACGCTTAGTCTCGAATTACGAAGTGGCGCAGTTTTCTTTTGCCAGATAATGTGGCTTACTCGTTTCGTGTTTTTAGAAAGAATCTTAAATTAGTATTATTTTGCCTGTGTAGGTATATGAACAATTTTGTTCAGAAGTATTCTTCGGAAGCTTTGTCTTAATACATGTAATTTCTGACGGGCTCATACTTCGAACGCTCATACTAAACTGCCAACATCACTTTAAAATGTGAGAAAAATCAATTTAACTGCTTCGTATACTTTTATTCAGTAGTTCTTAAAAGAACTGATTGTTTTCTACCAGATATTAGTAATGCAAATCAAGGAAATTTACATCTAGGCAACAGTTTTTTTCGGGCACCTCTCCGCTGGAACGATTTCCTTTGACTGAGGCTTTCGGTGCCTTTGCTACGGTTTTCATTGGCTTAGTAGATTTTTGTTCGGGGGCACCTGCATATTTACTCCAGTAGTACAGCTTTAATCGGAGCCGCCTTTGCAGCAGTTAGCAAAGATAAATTGTTTTCGTCCGTTTTATCAACCTTGAACGAATCGGAATCGCCTGTTCTTTTTGTTTGGACCAGCTTTTCGACAGTTAATTTCAAAACCTTTTTCACGAATGTGTCCAACCTTGGAACGTCACAATTGTGGCTAGCGGCGATTTACTTCTAACGGCTTGCAGCGGGGATCCATTGATTTTACTGGGTATTGATAGCAGCAAAAACCATATCGTTCGCTGGCGGGCGAGTCGGTTACTTCTTCGGTTTGTTGGCGTCTTGCTTGGTGAATTTGAATGTCTTCGATGCCTTATTCCGAGCAAGCAGCACCCACTGAAGCTCAACAATTTTCGAGCGGATTCTATAGAGCGTAAATTAAATACAATCAAAGGTCAGCTTAACCCATAGCTCATTTCGTATATATTTCTGTCATCTGTGCTAGGGAAGCATTGGCGTGGGAAGGCAAAAACATGAAAATAATGAATATCCGTCTAAAATTTATTATTATCATTTTATTAAACGTTTGTTTGGAAAACATGGAATCTATTGTATTGTTATGGATTTTTTGAAAAATTTCCAATCGATTGATACCAATATCTCTAGAATCTGTTGACGGATGACTGAGTTATAAGCGTGCAAACCATAACCACTTTTCGTTACATGTTCCCTTTTCGTTTTTCTAGAGTGCACCCCAATATAGAAATCAAAGAAGTAGTCCTACTTCAAAACCGTGCTGATCGAGAGATATGTAATGTAAGCTACTGCTGAGAAATGCGTTATGTACAATTACTTCCAAGACTTTCGAGCAGGCACAAAGTGACGTGATGCCGCGGTAATTTTCCATGTTTCTCTTATCTCCCTTTTTATGCACGGGAAACAATGGATTTTTTCCACAATGTGGGAAATACATTCTGCATCAGCGAAAAGTCGAATAACATTGCTAGCGGACGAGCAACAGCTGTGGTACATTTTTTCAGAACACATGAAGGGATTCCGTCTGATCCAATAGCGAGGGAATAATTAAGTTTTTTGATTGCAGTTTCAACGAGATGATCACTTATATGGAAAGTGTTCAAATTGATCATATCAGGCGGTGTGTCTTCGACAGCAGAAGCTACTTGTGCTTCCGATGCAATAAAAGTGTTGAAGGAATTTTTGAAGTGGGCAGCAAAGAGTTCACATTTTTCGCCTGCTGTGTTCGCGCTACAGGTACTCAAAAACATGTTCACATGCAGCCCTATCTCGCTTTTCTTAGAATTCACGAACGACCAGAATGACCCCACGCTGGTTTTCGAGGTGAATTGCGGGTGGGCACACAGTTAGAGATGAGACGTGTCATAATTTGAGTGAAATGACTAACAGCTTATTAACATCAATAAACCGGTCAAGGCAACGCCAATCAACACGAGCAATAGCTTCGGTAAGAGCGGGAAAGTCTGCTCTTCGAATGCATGCTATATGCAACATATACATGCTACATGCGTTGTATGTAACATTTATTTATCAAAGTAGTAACATTGCATACGTTCAATTCTCAAAAGATTGTGCATTTGAAAACAATTTAACAAAATCAAGAACACAAACTATTGCTTTCCTGCTACCTTACTAAAGTTAAGGACAAGGTCGTCAGAGTCCATTAATGGCAGTCAGTATGGCACCAAATATTACCCTTCCCTTCCCTTTTTAAGTGTATCAGAATGCTCCCATAGACTCGGGAAATCATCACAAAAAAATAAAATTGCTTCAACAAACCTGCTAGCCGTAATCAGATCTTGCAACTCGAAGCACTAAACATTGCATTCTATAGTTTCTAACACTTTTTGGAGCATAACTTACACTAAATACTGAGATTTCTGCCCAATTAAAATTCATCACTCTATTTTCACTTTTTCGCCGTCGATTTTTATTTAATTTTTTTCGGCCGTTCCATTCATCACATCACTCGCGAAACTTAACTTGAAGCACAGAAAACTTGAATTTACCACCAGAACAGTTATCTTGTAAGATTTTATAGTGATTTTGCCCAAACTGTTCACTTGAATTGATATGAAAAACTTTACTTCGTTTCGATTGCAATTCCGAATCCGCGACCGTCGTTGTTGATACGTTACCAAGGAAACGGGAGTGATGCCATATTTACGTTGAGCATGAAATTGGCCAATAATTTTCGCTATTAAATTAACGGTCGTAAAGTGTCGAAAATATAGTTATGAAATTCTCTGATAATAAAATTCACCGTAAACAACATTTTATGTGATAGAATTACTGTCGGATCTAGTTCAACAGCAAAAATGGATACGCGATTCTACGTTTCATAATTGTTCATAACAGATTATTATCTACTACTAGCAACTCAGCATAAACTTAGCATAAACAAAACGATAGTGGAAACAAGTACTGAAATCAGTAAAAAAGCTGCTGGCCTCTGACGACCTTCACCTTGAAGATTGTTTTTATTATCCATGGTTTCCCACGTTGAAGGGATTTTTCCAATTCAATCCTATTTATCAACAGCACATCTTTTCACTACACTTCTAATGAAACGGCAAGCATGCGTATTCATACAGGGTCGTATTATAACCGAACACTACAGCTGTAGCACGTTTTTCCAACACAGATATCAAATTCGCCGAGGTTTAATCGTCTCGCAGTAAAGAATTTGCGATCTGTTGTGGCAATGAACTTGTGTCGTTTTTTCTGGCACACTTCCCCAACACAGACATCAAATTGGACTAGGTTTAATCGCGTTCGTAAGAAATCTGTTGGCACGAGGGGGTTTTATCACTCTTTCTGGCGTACTTCCCAAGCAAGGACATCAAAATGATCTAGGTTCAATCGCGGTGTTAAGAAATCTTGTTGAAATGAGGAAGCTTTGTCACTCGTTTGGGCTTATTTCCCAAGCACAGATATCAAATTGGTATAGGTTTAGATCATCCTAAAGAATCTTCCAACCAATCACGAAGCGAGAATTCTGGTAAAACATAGGTTCATCATTTTCAATTTTTCAATAGTTCAACATCAAGAATCCATACTTTTCTTCATTTGGGTTAATTCTTAGAAGATTTTCCAATCGATTGGTGTAAGAATATTGAAAATCGATCGGGAAACCGCTGAGCTATTGGCGCTCAAACCCTTTCATTTTTCGTGACGCTCGCATTTTTCGATTTTTTGGAATGACATCCTATCTCAAAACTTGCCTTAAGACGTAGTCCTACGTCAAAAGCTTTTAATTGTTTTTCTTTGTATGGTCGATCTCGACTTGATCGAAAAGGTCACTGTTCAGTTAAACAATTAAAACATCAGCTAACATTTTTTCACTCAAATCCAGTCTTCGATCTGTAAGAATTAGGCCAAGCGTACTGTAACGCGCGTTCGGCTGAGACCTGTGTATACACGGGACGCTAAGAGCGACTTGCGCCATAATTTGTACATCTGCGGCTCACTATTCCTCTGTCGTTCCCAAAACTCCAGCACATTACTATCTGCTGATATCCGTGGTTGAAATGCGAGTTCTTTCAATTTCCTTTCAATGGTTTGTCGCCCATAGTCTTGCTGTGAGTGCTTTTTTCGTGACATAGCTTCCACGCGGCTGACAGACGGGGACGACACATTCAAAGCGATCTGACTACTTTCTTCTAGCAAAGAAGCCTCTGCGGTATCCTTAAGACGATTTTTTCCCACAGATTCATGGTTTGCTCGATAGCCAGCCACTTATTTTCATCAGTGAGAAAGTCTGAGCCGGCATAATTGATCCGCTGATCGAAATATACAGCGGCAGGGAAACATCTATTTTCGAATATAAAAGCTTGACGGTATTCCACTGCAAGGAAACGAACATTCGAACCAAATGAGATATAGATCTCCCATTGTAACTGATTCATTTTGTAATCGAAGTGTTGCAGAGTAGACCGGATTGAATGCGTCGACAAATGCCTCTATAAAAGATCCAATCTTCAGAGGTTATTATCAAGTCACTGTTTTCGTCCACCAGCACGGTGTTGAAAACTTTGTGGGTCATCAAATGAACCAGCATTGAATGAGCGGAATTCCACCTGGTTTCACAATCCAATTTGTGGGTACAGGAACCTGACCTCGTTTGAACAATTTTCGATAACTGCAAAAGAAATAAGGTAATGGGCACTTTTAGACGGACGACTCCCTTCTCCAGACGTTCACTATACATTGGATGGGTAGTTGTTATACTTATCTTATCCTTGTTGACCCGTTTTCCCGCATTACCTTTCCGCATCTGTCTTGATCATTTCCAAATTTGACCTCT
The DNA here is from genome assembly GCF_943734655.1 of Sabethes cyaneus. Classification (NCBI taxonomy): domain Eukaryota; kingdom Metazoa; phylum Arthropoda; class Insecta; order Diptera; family Culicidae; genus Sabethes; species Sabethes cyaneus. Next base: position 147,367,425 of record NC_071353.1, on the reverse strand, counting down.
ATCTCAACCCCGAAGACATCCTCGTCGCCATCATTCACAGGCTCCCAGCCTCGCTGTCGTTCAAAGGCTTGCTCATCTGAAACTCTTGTGTGGGGGGGGGGACCTAAAGCGACGCCACCAGAATTTCCGATTTGCCTTTGACGTTTGGTAACACATGATTTACATGATGAATGTGCATTTGATAGAACAAAATATACGTTAGTCGATGTAAATTTTAATAAAAAAATAAGATTCGTTCTAACCAAGCTCCCAATGCGAACGATGCCGTTTGTGTAGTTTTAAATAAAGGAATTTTCTTTTTTGTGAAATCTACCTAATTATGAGCATTCGATTACAGCGCTGTACGATTTTATTGATTATCCTATGGTTCTGGTATGTTTTATCTCCTTCCCTAGTCCAAGGCATGTTGGGCCACACCTGTGATTACGTCAAAACTTGCTCGGAAGCTTTGTTTTGCTTTACCTCTGCGTGTGCACTTTTCATGTGCTTGTAAAGACTTACGCGTGAATTGTACTTCATGCTGCACAGTTTACATTCCACGTGCGTTCCTGCCGTAACGTGAGTGAAACCATGCTGCCGCAGTTCTACGCTTCTCTCGAAGCTTTCGTCACAGTCCGAGCACTGGTACGGATGGCTCAGTGCGTGAACCTTTTTCTTGTGTTTAATCAAACCTTTATTCGCATGAAAATCATTCCCGCAAATATTGCACACGTAACGGTCACGGTTGGTGCTGCTGAGACCGGTCCTAACTTTTCCAATGTCCACCTTCAGCGAAAGTGAAGAAGCTTTGAAAACTTCTTCGTATTCGGTAAAACTGGAATACTTTTCCTCGATACTCTCCGGTTGTTGCGTAGGGCTTGGTGGATCGAATAACAAAGCACAATCGTCACACTTATCGTCATTATCCGAAACTGCCGACCGTTTGTTCTGACTTTGCGAATAGAAAAACGATTTCCCACAAACGGAACATTCGTGTGGTTGTTCAACGGTATGCGTGCGGGTGTGCTGCACCAATGAGCGGTTTGTACTGAATTGTCTGCCACAAATGGTGCACTTGTGCTGCCGAACATTTGTGTGCATTGTCAAATGCGTTTGCAGCGTTCGCTTGAATACGAACTCCTTACTGCAGACATCACACCGAAATAAACCTTGTCCCGTGTGCAACCGCTGATGCGCTTTCAGATAAAAGCCACTGCTGAAGTTCTTGCCGCAAGTATCGCACTTGAAAGGCTGCTCGCCACGGTGAGTTTTCATGTGCGACTCGAGATTTGCCTTTGATTGACAGTTTTTCCCGCAAACGCCACATTTGTACCGTTGCTTGCCGGAATGTACAAGCATATGAGTCTTCAGGACTTTCGGCGTGGAATAATTATTTCCACACACGTCGCATTTAAACTCCCGTTCCGAGTGTAGGAACATGTGATGATATAAAGTACTGTTTTGGGCGAAAGCTTTTCCGCATACGGTACATTTGAATGGTCTCTCGTTGGAGTGTGCCCTCAGGTGGGTCGTCAAGCTCTGCTTTTGCTTGAATCCTGTGCCACAAATTTTACATTTGAAAGCGCGCTGGTCGGAGTGCGACTGCTTGTGCTGGCGCAGATGCTGCCGAAGGAGGAACGCTTTGCCGCACTCGGTACACCGGAAAGGCTTCTCGCCGGTATGCCCGCGCAGATGCCGCTTCATGGCGTGCCGTTCCCGGAACCGTTTGCCACAGATTTCACACTCATGCGGTCGGCATTCGCCAGCAGCTTCGAGTGTCTGCTTCATGCTAAAAACAATGATGTTTTAAATGATATTTTTCCCACAAAACAATGCAACCATACCCTGAACTTTGAACATTCACGCAATTGTCTATACCAGGATAAACTGCACGTATTTTCGATACTTCTTTTACACTAGTTTTTTGAGTGAGTTCCATTTTCAATCTTTTGCATTTGCTGAAACTCAATGTTTATGTATCATGTAAATATATGTTTGTTTTTATGAACCACCACCACCACCCAATCCAGCCCAACCACCCAGTACTGTCATAAGTGTGACGTGTGAGCACAGAGAACAGACATCCATTCAGGAACTAATTTTTCGGGAATTCTTGGATAAAATTTTGAAGGAAATTCACAGAGGCCAGACATCCATTCAGGAACAAATTTTTTGACGTAGGACTACTTTAATAGGGTGGCGTCTTACTTTAATAGGGTGGCACGTTGGAGAAGCAAAAATGACCGCGACACGACGAAGTGATAGATTTTGAACGCTTATAGCTCAGTCAATTCTGAATATATTTTTATGGTTTGCATACCATTCGAATCACAAAATATCAGCCTTTTGTATAGTTTTTATTACAAAATTGTATTTTGTATGTAACTTCTGGAATTTCCACGTAAAGTTGAACAATTTTTCCAAATTCCCTACAGTATTCGTTCAATCGTCGCCATAGTTACCATATGCAATTTTTATTAATAACATACAATCAATTTAAGTGAGAAGTGAGTGATTTTGTGCATCTGATTCTACAATGTCTCAATTGCTTCAAGCAAAATATATGCGTAAATACCGCAAGCGAGTCCGTGAGCAGACATTATTAACTGGACCAGCAAGAGGCCAGCGTTGACGGTGGCAGAGAACTGTAAATTCTACCATTTGAGAAGAAAAGGAAATCGTAGTGATTCAATGTATTCTGGAGTGGGCAATACATCGTTAGATGGTGCATCGCACGAAATAGCTGGTCCCTCCAACGTTGAAGTGTTGCGTGAGGTGACCGCTCCGGCGTATAAATATTATACAATTTCCTTTAGTAGGTGCGAATGCTCTTACTGTAAACAAGAGTCAAGGCGGCACATTTTCTGAAACCGCGTACGAATATGGCAAGGGTCAGAAACAGCAGTTGGTGTACGTGGGAATGTCAAGAGTTATATCGATTGAAGGATTGTACTTGACGAATAACAGAGGCATATTTAAGTTTTACCATGCCAAGGGAACTGCATCACCGAGAATCCAGGAATTACGGACGGAACTTAGGCGCCTGGAAAATCACAAATTGGTTACTTTAGATGCTGAACTTCTAGAATTTATATCTAACGTAAGCCATTTTGCTGTACTGCTGAGCCTGAATGTACAGAGTCTAAACGCACGCACATTCAGCAGATATTTCAACCGATGCGGTTCTCAAACTGGCAGATATCCTTGCGCTCAGCGAAACATGGATGGACAATAATGAAGTTATTTCCATATCGACATTAGTGCCAGGAGCTTTTCCTTACCAACCGGTAAGGAGATGACACCATGTACCTGATTTTAACGGCTAGTAAGTTTCTGATTAGCGAAATCAATTTTTTTTAATAATTGCCAATGTGACAATGTGGTTTCTTCCCTTGAACCCTTTAAACAATCCAGCTGAAATATTCGGACAAGCGACATCAACTCAATAATGTTGCCACTGGAAATCAGATGTAAGAAAAAGAATATCATTTATGATTATACCATACATTACTTTATTTCATAGTGTCAAACAGAAAACTCAAATTATCAGCATTATCATGATGTCTGAATTCAACCCCACGCTGCTCTAAATAACAGTTCAGCATGTGTCAGATTGCTTATAATTTACACGATGCGAAGTTCTGCAATATGTAATGTAATGTAATGATTTTGTAATGCTACACTATGCTTTTTCTCTACAGCACAAACTAGCCAATCCATTCGTTTCAGTCAATTTTAAACTTTCAATATGGTTCTTTTCAAAACCATCATAACTGTCAATGAAGAGTATTATGATTTCCATTAGCAATCAATTTTCTCATAAGTGTTTTTAGTAAGGTGTGTCTAGATTGGCAACTAGTGGCATGCAATTGTTCCTAACAGTTGCTGATGTTTCCAAGTAACTATGGCGACGTACCACAAATGTGCAGGTGGCAACAGAAGCAACATTGAGCAAAAACTAGCAACATATCGCATTCCCAACGTAGCCAAAATTGCCCATTCTAAACGCACCTTTACATTAACTTTGCGTAGTCCTACGTTGAATATGCGGTCGTGTCTTATACACAACCCCTCTGATTTTTTGTGAATTCCGGAGTGATTCGCGATACGGGCGCAACTAACAAAGTGTGAACAATGAGAAATATCACTGTGATAATTTGCCAGTACATTTTCAAATCTTAATTTAAATAAAAGCAAATATATTATATTAACAATATAGTTCACTCCTCTATAATCCTGAAGACACGACTACTAGCGCCATTGCGGCATAAAAGGTTACCAAAGTACACCGTAAATTGAACACGTCTATCGGAAACAACTCAACTTTCAGTATAGAGTTTAACCATTTCTAGATAGAATTAACAAAAGGGCGAATGTCACAAATGTAACCCAAACGGATGAGTTATTATCTGCTGGACCAGTATAAGAAAATCAGCTTTCGCTCGGTTTGTTTACGTTTGCCACATTCTCTGGTTTGCTGGTTCTATCTTCAATTCAATTCAATTCATTTCTCCAACATCCCTTTTACACTCATGGAATTGCGCATATGAAGATAGAATCAACAAAAGGGCGAATGCCGCAAGCGTAAAAAGCCATTTGAGAGTTGATTTTGCTAGGCTCGTCCAGCAAAAAATAACTCACGCGTTTTGTTTACACCTGGGGCATTCGCCCTTTTGTTAACTCTATTGAGATATGTGAGTGTAAATGAAGAATTATTGTCAAAAATCTTTGTTTAATGATTTCCTGACCTTGCTTGTTTTGAAGACTAAACATTTACTGGTGGCAGCACCTTATTTTCGTAGCCGAAGTACGAAATACGAAGTGAAAATTTACTAAACGGTTTAAAATAAAAACGTTGCTACAATTTAAACATTTGGTTGGATCGCTCAAACCACACTCAAAATATTCTGCACATAACTAATGGTAAATTTCCATATGAAATTCTAGATGATTATCATGTGCCGCATATAAACACAATCCGCCTAGAAATACACATAGAAATTATACGGATATGAATAGTATGTGCAAAAGTTTCGCGTACCCATAAATTATAACTGTGTGGCATATAAAGTTCATTGACTACCCAAGTAACCAAAAGTTCGAATAATGGTGTCTAACAAGGGTTAAACAGCTTTACGTATATCAATCTATAGCTTGCTAAGCAGCGTCACTTTTAAGTAATTAACCGAACTTTCAAGCTGTCTTGGGCCCACTGCATAGAACGCTAAGCAGCTTCGAAATAAACTGTCAAAAACTAAGAAAAAACAAATTTAGCAGCACTTCTATGTTCTATTTTTATATTTCTACCTAACTTCTATATTCGTTGCATTTGCCTGCTGTTGGGTTTGAACCCGGGTGTTCCGCGTTGCAAACCTATACCGATCCACTGCGTCACCTTTGCCGTATACAAGCGATGTGAATTTTGCAAATGAGTTGTTAAGTAAAAGTTCGTTTTAGAACTTGCAGCAACTTTATGCAGCGCGAGTTAATTATAGAACATAAAGTTTGGATCCAGGCAATTAACTATAGTAGTGAGATACCGACAGCATATGCTACACAACACAACACAATAATGAAGAGCATTACATTCTAATTTATATTTGTAATTAGAAATGTGCGAGGATTAAATTTATTCAAGTGAAATAAAAATAATTAATCTCCAATAGTTTCAGGTTCTGCTGGTTTGATCACCAGAAATATAAACAAAAAAGCAGCACGCAGAACTTGTTAGCAACTAAAGTTACTTCAGAACTTCATGTAGCATCCTAATAGCTTTGAAGTATCTATGAAGTACTCGCAGCACTTCTTAAAGCATTTAGTTCCACGTATATTTGATATACACTACTAGTCAGCAAGAAAGTTCCACGGAACTGAATCTGAACTAATTATGAACTTTCGAGTTCGCGTGTCAAGTAATATTCGAACTTTTGGTTGCTTGGGTAGGCACATTGCAAAAATCTATGTGTGGGACACATAGAAACTATACGAAAAGTTTTCTCAGTGCAAGACTTTTGTCAATTTTTCGTATAACAAACTAATCCTGTTAGTTTTATTATTGTTCAAGTGCTAAATTTGTGAAATGGGTCGCATATACTGTGCAGTTTTCGGATGTTCCAGTTTAAAAGAAACTCCTTCCAGTGTTTTCTTTTTCCGAATTAATTCTATCAAAAGGTAAACTATTTCGATTTCCAGTTATGTTCCTATTTTATTATATCTCTAGGCAAATGGATACGTGGGCAAAGTTTTGTCGCAAACCGTCAATCAGCAAAAGTAGTCTGATTTGTTCCCTACATTTTCATGAATCCGATTTTTTCAATCCTGATAACAAACGTCAAGGGTTAATACAATAGAGCATGAATGAAAAATAATGATAATTATAAATTAATTGTTTTTAGTTTATTCCTGCACGCTACTGAAATGTCAAAAATGTTGTTCAACTATTACGTACACGTCCGACATTATGGTTCGTAAAAAGCCGGATAGTTTCTAGTATTCACAATTAATTTTTATATCTAATGTTACAATTTAGAAGAATGACGTCATAGGGCTAGAGATAGCATATTCAATCTACCGCACCTTTTACTTATGCATTGGTTGCACGCTTAAAAATGTTTGTTACAAAAAGCTTTTAGTCACCTTTTTGTCCGCAAGAGGGTGTTACTTTTGCGTCTTTTCGGATATATATGAGATTTTGCGAAGTGAACTATATTGTTAATATAGTATATTTGATAAAAGTTACAAAAATCAAGTTTAAAGACATAAATTGGTGTAGAATAAATCAATCTTATAATTTCACAACAATACTGCATAAAATTTGTGCATTCAAGCTCAAAATCTAAGTTTTATAGTTGAACCCCTTGGAATGAGCCTCAAAGCATTTTGACAATGAGATTCGCCCAGCCCTGTTTCGCCTTGTTTAGTTTTTTTTTATTAAGTTTCGCCTGTGTTTTGATAACAACGCAGTTTCGCTCTTTACTATTGCAGATTGCAAGAAAAATTCTCACATCGCGGTTATCTTGACTGTTGAACCAAACCATCAAAAGATCACCGCAGAGCAGATTTCTGCAATTTATTACATGAAAATTTACTAAATCAATTGTTTTTCATCAAAACCATGCTACAAAACTGTTATTTTGTAGAACTGCAAACCATAAAACCTAAATTTTAATATTGCGTTTATCTCGCGGTTATCTCCTGGGCGCGTTATCACCGCCGCTGCATGCGGATTTTTCATAACCGCCGCAATATCGCCTATTTACAAAACGTTTTGCGAATAAGCCTGTCACTTCATAACAATGCAAGGGGCTAAACTGCAAACTGTCCTTTGTTTTGATTAAACACTTCTATCGCCCATTACCAAAAACTTGTTTTAAATAATTCTAACGATTAAAACAGAAGAAAGGATTCTTGCCAAGGATATTATCAATCTTTTTAAGGCTGATGGTGTGATAAAACGATTTGTTTACAATTTGTAGTTGAGCCCCAATCGCGAATCACTCCGGAATTGTTGGATAAAATTTCAAATTAGAATCACCTAATATGCTAGCGTCACCACCACTATAGCACGGACAAACAGAAATAACTCTTGGAAGAAAAATCGACAAAAATTATCGTACCTCACATTTAGCCTGAACACCAGCACCATCTATGATAGACATTCCCAAATACAGCCTGAATTCGTTAATTGGGCCATGACTGCACTCCAGCTGATTCGCTAATTGGGCCGACTGACAGTTGTTAGAAATTTCTAAACTCGAAAATTCCATACAATTTTGACATTCAAGTTGTCACATAGCCCAATTAGCGAACACCCAATTAACGAACCGCCCAATTAACGAACCACCAATTAACGAAACTTTGCTGTATCAAATAGCAATATGGGTGTCCCTCGAAGTAGCAAGTATTTTTTATGGGCAATTCCCCTTCTTTCGTCAAAAAGCGCCACTTTGACCAAAACGGAGACATTTCCAACTAAGCCCAAATTTGAAATGACGGTTTTATCGGTACGATGAATGGAAAACGAGTGTTATGTCTGTTTGTCTGTTCTAGAAAATTGCCGACAGCCCAAGTAACCAAGAGTTCGAATAATGGTGTCTAACAACCCAAGCAACCAAAAGTTCGAATATTACTTGACACGCGAACTCGAAAGTTCATAATTAGTTCAGATTCAGTTCCGTGGAACTTTCACGCTGATTAGTAGTGTATATCAAGTATATGTGGAACTAAATGCTTTAAGAAGTGCTGCGAGTACTTCATAGATACTTCAAAGCTATTAGGATGCTACATGAAGTTCTGAAGTAACTTTAGTTGCTAACAAGTTCTGCGTGTTGCTTTTTTGTTTATATTTCTGGTGATCAAACCAGCAGAACCTGAAACTATTGGAGATTAATTTTTATTTCACTTGAATAAATTTAATCCTCGCACATTTCTAATTACAAATATAAATTAGAAAGTAATGCTCTTCATTATTGTGTTGTGTAGCATATGCTGTCGGTATCTCACTACTACAGTTAATTGCCTGGTTCCAAACTTTATGTTCTATAATTAACTCGCGCTGCATAAAGCTGCTGCAAGTTCTAAATCGAACTTTTACTTAACAACTCATTGGCAAAATTCACATCGCTTGTATACGACAAAGGTGACGCAGTGGATCGGTATAGGTTTACAACGCGGAGCACCCGGGTTCAAACCCAACAGCAGGCAAATGCAACGAATATAGAAGTTAGGTAGAAGTATAAAAATAGAACATAGAAGTGCTGCTAAATTTGTTTTTTCTTAGTTTTTGACAGTTTATTTCGAAGCTGCTTAGCGTTCTATGCAGTGAACCCAAGACAGCTTGAAAGTTCGGTTAATTACTTAAAAGTGACGCTGCTTAGCAAGTTATAGATTGATATACATAAAGCTGTTTAACCCTTGTTAGACACCATTATTCGAACTCTTGGTTACTTGGGAAGGGTTAAACAGCTTTATGTATATCAATCTATAACTTGCTAAGCAGCGTCACTTTTAAGTAATTAACCGAACTTTCAAGCTGTCTTGGGTTCACTGCATAGAACGCTAAGCAGCTTCGAAATAAACTGTCAAAAACTAAGAAAAAACAAATTTAGCAGCACTTCTATGTTCTATTTTTATACTTCTACCTAACTTCTATATTCGTTGCATTTGCCTGCTGTTGGGTTTGAACCCGGGTGCTCCGCGTTGTAAACCTATACCGATCCACTGCGTCACCTTTGTCGTATACAAGCGATGTGAATTTTGCCAATGAGTTGTTAAGTAAAAGTTCGATTTAGAACTTGCAGCAGCTTTATGCAGCGCGAGTTAATTATAGAACATAAAGTTTGGAACCAGGCAATTAACTGTAGTAGTGAGATACCGACAGCATATGCTACACAACACAATAATGAAGAGCATTACTTTCTAATTTATATTTGTAATTAGAAATGTGCGAGGATTAAATTTATTCAAGTGAAATAAAAATTAATCTCCAATAGTTTCAGGTTCTGCTGGTTTGATCACCAGAAATATAAACAAAAAAGCAACACGCAGAACTTGTTAGCAACTAAAGTTACTTCAGAACTTCATGTAGCATCCTAATAGCTTTGAAGTATCTATGAAGTACTCGCAGCACTTCTTAAAGCATTTAGTTCCACATATACTTGATATACACTACTAATCAGCGTGAAAGTTCCACGGAACTGAATCTGAACTAATTATGAACTTTCGAGTTCGCGTGTCAAGTAATATTCGAACTTTTGGTTGCTTGGGAGCAAAGTAAATTGATATATACCAGGTATGTGACCATCGAGGGTTGCATTAGTGTGTGTAGAAAGAAGAAGAAATAGTTCTGAAATATGATGGAACTTGCATGAAAATTAAAACTAAATTAATTGTAATTAATGAATGCAGCTATATTATTCCAGACAAATATTTGAACATTTACAATGAAATGTAAGGAATATATTTTAAAGTCATTTGCACTTGTAGTCTTCTTTATTATGCATAAAAAATTTGAGAACATGGGTGACTAACTATTTCGATGTGCAATTGAAAAATGAATTAATGTTAATGTAATACTTCACGATCAATACCGGGTATGAAATGGGGAAGGCAACTAGGAAGAAGCGCCCAACATAGCTCTAGCCATCCCAAGCCCCTACCTAGCGCCTCCACGTGGCCATACCTGGAAATACTTCAATTTGTATAATTGAGTAGCCAAGCTAGGAGGTGCGGGGTCGTGCGGTTTTCAGTTCCTAACCTTACAAATGTAGTTTTAGGCAACCATTAAACCACACGACTTTATTTTCAAGTATTATATGATTTAAACTAATATTTTTGGCAAAATAATCTATTTTCAGAGAGCGAAATAAGGCGCTATATCCTTGGCCAATTGCAGCCTGGCTTCTGGTCTAAATACCATTAGTTCATCCCTGAGGGTCCGGAGTATCATTTAACCTTTATTAGCAAAGATACTCCCAACGATTGTAAATAAATCATTATCTATGTATACGGGAAGCGTTTGGTACGGGAGGTCCACGCTTTCTTCCTTCCCCTTGATTTCAAGGAGTTTAATGGAATTAGATATTTTTTCTGGTTCCACTTGATTCCTTGGAATTCTCTCTGCGGTACATGCTGCGCAGTTGGCCTGGCCGTTGACAAGAAAAATGATTGATTCAAGTAATCGTCATTTTCCAGGATGCCTTCAAGAATTGGCTGCGTTAGTGTGAGATTAGATTAGATATTAGATGTAATACTTCACGATCAATACGGTATACGGTTGCTTGAATTAAAACACGTTCCATCCAACATTTTGCTTGCATGATGCTCTTGAATATCTGCCTTTGATGTCTTCTTTTAAAAAATAGTTTTATTCGAATAGATGCTTGTGCTATTGGTTGAAAAGTCACTGTTCCAAGATGATACCTTTTTATCATAAATTTACCCGTCTCAACACTACGTAGAAAACCATAAAAAGTAATCTTAGATTGCTACAAAACGGTCTTAGAAGATAATTAACACTTTAAAAGCTTACCAGAAATCAGACGAAAAATATCGCGGGCGGATAACAATGTTGCTCATGCTGCTTATTGAACAATCATGTCCGAGCATTTTAAAAAAAATCTTTTTTGTTTTACTACTTGTAGGAAAGCGATATAACGACATTTCTTTGAGACATCTTGATACCGCTCTGACGAAAAAATTTCCGCTTGCAATTTGGAATGTTGCACTTCATTGTATTCATGAAAATACATACTAGAAATAATGTTCTAAGCATAAACATAAAAGCTGTAAGAAAAAAAAAGACAAATCTTGCGTATCCAACGATTTTTTTAAAAAATTAACTAATTTTCCATACAAAATGCTCGAAATCTCAGAACTAGTGTAGATGTGTTAGTGCAAAGTGTATATGACAGCTCGCATTGTCATATACCTGGTATATATCAATTTACTTTGGCTTGGGAGTAGATCAGAGCATAGAAAAAGCAGGGGTGTGAAATTGTCAAAATTTTGCGGACTAAACATCCATGGACGGCGACAATTTGGAACCAGCCAGTATACAGAAAATAACATGCTAATATTAGTTAAATTATAGCTAAAAGGCTGTGTTTAACTGCTTTCTAATTAGTATCAGTAATCTCAAAATGAACAAACCTTTAAGTAGGCACCAGAACCAAAAGTACCAAAACCAATGAGTGGGACATGTACAATGTATGTAGTTTGACAGCCACACCACCCCGCTGGGTTTGACCTCACAACTATACAACTACATAAAGCATTGCACGCAGATGTCAGTGCGTTTTTTTCCTCCCAGGTTTGACAGTGTTGTGGGGTTTGTTTTGATTACTTATTCGTAAGACTCAGAAGCAGAGCTGCCACAAATACAGATATTTGTGCATGCATAAATTTGGGACCCATCAATTATTTCAGTTGCTGTGATATCTGGCTCTACTAATATTCCTGAAATATAAAGTACTTCATGAACTATTTATGTTATTTAAAAGATTAGATCGAGAAAATTAAATACTCCGGAGAAAACAGTATGGTCCCAAATTTATGCATGCACAAATATCTGTATTTATGGCAGCTCTGCTCAGAAGCAAAAAACTGCAAAAAGGGCAAAAATATATGTTGTACAGAACTGTTATCATTTTCCTGTTTCGGAAAAGTCGGGTATTTCCGGTTTCCGCAAACAAGTAGTACCAATTACAAGTAATAAACCCACTAGCAATAAAATTAGGTTACAAAGGGAATCAAAACAAAACACACAAAAACGTCAAACCAGAGTTGAGGTTAGGCACCGTGCAAAGGTTTATAGTAGGCACTGAATATGGTGCTGGCACGGTTTGCAGCAGCGAAATCTTTTGTTTTGGTTTTTCACAACTAGATAACCAACATTTAACATACAAAGAAAACAAAAGGTGTTTGTCTATATTTTTACCTTAACATTAAGCTCCCTTAGGGTTTGCCTCCTAACCAATCATTTCTTGATTAGTTAATCCAGTATTTACTCTCGTTTCCGCTTTTTTCGTGTTGTACATGCATCATTGAAATTATTGATTGATTTTATCAATTCGGATGTCGCCGTTTGTTGATCCATGTGAAATTTACTCATTGCCGTTTCTGGAGAAAGAAAGAAAATTACGAATGTACCTACTGTGTTGCAACAATTTGCCCATTCCCAAAACATACCTAACAAAATTTTTATGATTTGCAGTTCACTTGCGGCCAGCGTTGGGAACTCATGCTTTGCATTGTGTGCCGTTCGGCCGCTGTACGTGTACCGGCTGGTGTTGCAGAACAAATATCCAACGGCTTTCCGTAGCAGATCGTACGGCGATTTTGCCGACAGGTGGTCGAATTTCTTCCTTAGCACGAAAGCTCCCACGTCCGTTCGGGCCAGCTCCTCCAACCGCGCCAGTCCGCTATCGTTTTCCACCGGAAATTCCACGCTGACCTCCTGATCGAAACGGTTTATTACTACTGGAATTTGGTTTTTCGCTGCGCAGTTCGTTTGCTGCAGGTTTTCTACGACTTGCTTTGTTTTGAGGCAGCATTCGGCTAGGCTGTCGACTTTTTTATCTGTAATAATAATTTGACCAATCAAAAAGTAATATGTGTGACCAATTATTGTTGGTTCACTCACCAAGTTCTGTCAGTTTGCGCATTATGTCAGCTAGACTAATTTGTTTTATCTCCAAGTTATCCAAAACGGTGTTGTTATATCGGAACACTCCTGGCGGTGGAACTGAAAGAGGAAAATTCTTCTAATTGTTTGTTTTATCTTCTACAGTCAAATCAGTCATAGCAGCTGGTATCGACTTAAATACCAATACCGGCATCGGCAAATCACCGGATCGGGGACCGGTGGACCCCCGGGCATCAACGATAACGGAATGATAACAAAAAATAGACAAACCTTGCTGGACGATATAATGGTTCTTAGCGCCGGGGTCGTTACTGCCGGTGCCGGACGGTTCGGCTACTAGCTGCATTCCAAACATTGGTTCACCTTTCATATTCATGCTACTCATGGTTTTGTTCTTTTAAATCGCGAACACAGCACTTCATAACACGGTAATCTTACCATTAAAGCTCATGTTTGATACTTTTTGCATTCGAATAAGATAACCACGTCTAGAAAAGTGTTGTTTATAAAGCGACACCAAAAACAAATTTCGATTAACTTTTACGCTTGCGAATTATTGTGTTTTGCAGCAGCTTTTACCAGAATTTCACCTTCCACGGTTCAGTAATCAAATCAAAACAAAATGATGCATCTCTCGAGTCGGGGGACAGAGGATTGGGCGATACCGTATCGATACCCGCGATATCGATACTCGAAGGCCGATATTTCGATATATTTCATCGATACTTACGACGTCGATATTATGCTAAATCGATAATTTCATCCCGATACTGTTTTGATAAAGCGGGATATGCAGCTAAAAAAATATAAGCTAAAACTAGGCCTGGATATGCTGAAGAAAGCAATATTTTAAAGATTTTTTCTGGTGCTGTTTTCTTTTCAGGTAGGGTATGTTGCTACATCGTCGTAATTGCCTATTCCCGTCCTATCCAACACAAATCAATAAAAATATCAGCATTTTTATGAAACACGATGCAAAACTAGCAATTCCCTAATATTTTAGTTTGTTGTCTATCATACGCGATCAATCAAAGTGAGCTGAGATCTATTTAAATGCTTTTTATCATTAAAGAAGTCCTACCAGCCAAATTTCCTACGGTTTTTCGTGCGACGAAGAAGAAAATACCGACTAATCGTAATTTTCGTCATTCTTAAATGAAAATAACTCACGCAAGGCATTGTCGTTATTCTACAGCCGGGAAAACTTGCCTGACCTTCATAAATTTTGTAGAATAACATTTGTCATGCCGTCCTACACAAATACATGCGCGTTAGCTTCGTAAACAATGTTGTGATTTTTGGTTCGGACGATGAAAAATTTTGATGGACGGATTTTAAAACGGTACGACGAATTTTAGAAATAAAGTCAGTTGCGTAATTTCAATAATATGCTTTAATAGTCGCTTTTCAGTGATTTCAAAGTTCACGGATCGGAAGGTAAGTGTGATTTAGTCAAATCAGCACAAGAACTTTTGGAGTATTAATTAAATCCATCCAACAAATGATGAAAATTAGAATGGCTTTACTTATTACGACGGGAATTAGAAAAAAACCCTACCTACTAACCTTAATTCTCAAATTTACTTTATTGGAATTGACTCTTATGCAAAACCTTGAACAATGTCACTTACATGTTTAACGCTTATTGAACAGTAAGTGCATACGATACGCGATTTTCAGCAATTCTGAACTGACCAGAGAGCACAGAGAGTAGTATTGGGCGTTGACGCTATTAACAAAGACTTTCCAGCTTTTTACACGCCATAATAGCGGTGAAAGTGGTAGGGGTGGGACAAAGATCGAGAAGAGCTAGAACCGGAAAGCAGCAACTCCCGGCGGAACTCTGTAGGAATGGCCAAGAACCGCCAGCAACGACACATCACCGGATGGTTTGAGGGGTTTGGGAGAGGGCAGCCGGACGAGTGGACTTAGGGTGTGGTTTGTCCCATCTCGGATAGATTGCTGTAATTACCGCAGCATAACGCTAGTCAAAGCCACCAACAAAGTGCTCTCCCGGATTTTGTTGTGTCGTCTATCCCCGGCAGCAGGAGAGTTCGTAGGGTAGTACCAGGTGGGCTTTATGGAGGCCCATGCTACTACCGATCAAATTTTTACTCTTCGGCAGGTCATCCAGATGTATCGGGAGTACAACCCATCATATATTTTTGTGGATTCCTGGGCAGCATACGATTTAGTCGGGCGCGAACAACTGTGGCAGGTGGTGCACTAGTGCGGTATTCCGTACAAAGCGACGTATCCGAAATAGAGGTGTTTTTATTGATTAATTTTTATGAATCCCTTTTTTGTGTAGCATTTCCTAATCCCAAAATGCCGCCTTAAATAGTATCGATAAATCTAATATCGATACTTCATGAACGATATATCGACGGCATCGATAAAGCGGCGGATTTGATATTGATATTCAATTATCGATACTTCCGGGAATTTTGCCCAATCATAGGACAGACAGGCGACAGCCGACAGGGTGGCCTGTATTGGTGAACAAAGGCTTCATTCGACAAGCAGTGGGCGCTGCGGTAAAAATGATATTTTTATTTCGAGCTGTCAAAACACATAGAAAACTAAAATCATAAGAAGCGAATTTGAATTTTTTTTAAAACTGCGCGCTTTGAAATCAATCAAATGTTATGGTTGGGTTAGAAAATAACATATATACTTACTATAATTTTTATTTGCCTGCATTTTATTTAAAACCATTTATAATTTTATTACATAATAAATACTAAACAATAAGGACATTGATTCAACATGCCTTGTATGAAATATTGTTATAATTTTGCTTAAAATCATTGAAATTACCTTAAACAATATATAGAACACTTTCATGAATATATCTGGATCTAAATTTTTCGGTCTGGAACCTATAAACATAACCACACACACCTAAACTAAATCCGGATCTCAATTTACTTGTCCTAAGTACACATTTCATTTGCAACCACCAGTGCGCTAGCTGGTTAATAAGATTTCTAACCCGCTGCAGAAAATTCAATGTTCGCAATATTCATTTTACTGAGATTTAATTGAAAAATGTTTTGATTTGTATATCCGTCCAGCGAAAATTTGTAACTGATCATCATTTTCCTAGTTCAGACAGCCAAATGTAGGAGTCGCATGGGCTTCATTAGTTTTGCGTTTATTCGCCTATACATACAACCACAGAGAACAAACATTCCAGCGAAAGGTCCCCACTGGGATAAAACCTATGTCAAATTAGTTGGAAAACTATAGTGATGATGTCGCTAAAGGCGCATAAAGTTCTACACTAAACTCACAACAGCAGGTTTCTGACGCTAGCATCACAGAGAACAGACATCCATTCAGAAACAAATTTTTCGGGAATTCTTGGATAAAATTTCAAATCAAAATCACTTAATATGCTAGCGTCACCACCACTATAGTTTCCCAACTAAATGATTCTTTTGATTTGCACACTGACAACCTTTGGCTCCTCTGGCGCTAGTATATATGGACTATAAGCGTTATGCTAGCGCCAGAAGCTAGCTGTTGAGTTTAGTGTAGAATTTTATGCGCCTTCAGCGACATCGTCACTATAGTTTCCCAACTAATTTGACATAAGTTTTATCCAAGTGGGGACCTTTCGCTTGGATGTCTGTTCTCTGTGGTTCGGAGTAATTAAAATAGGTCTATCTTGCTTGATGGTTGACTAACGAAATAACAATCTTTATTGAACAAATTAAACTTATGGCCTTCTAAGTAGGGAAGCAAAGTAAAGCAAGGCATGCTACAGGCAGATTCGATTTCGATTATGCCAGCTAACTGGCACCTTTATCTCATTTGCTTTGCGTTGACGAGAGCTAACATTAGGCGGGCTCAGGAGTCGTGGGCCCCACTGACAGCTGAAGAGCTAACTTGCGTGAAGAGTGGCGAATATACGATTTCTCGTTTACGCTAACGCTAACATGTTGGCAACGAAAACATGGCTGCCTACCAGCTACTTGGATTATGCCAATACCGCCTCTCAGTCGTATCACAGAGAACAGACATACATTCAGGAACAAATTTTTCGGGAATTCTTGGATAAAATTTCAAATTAAAATCACCTAATATGCTAGCGACACCACCACTATAGCACAGACAAACAGACATAACTCTTGGACGAAAAATCAACAAAAATTATCGTACCTCACATTTAGCCTGAACACTAGCACCACAAACAAACAGACATAACACTCGTTTTCCATTCATCGTACCGATAAAACCGTCATTTCAAATTTGGGCTTAGTTGGGAATGTCTCGGTTTTGGTCAAGGTGGCGCTTTTTGACGAAAGAAGGGGAATTCCCCATAAAAAATACTTGCTACTTTGAGGGACACCCATATTGCTATTTGATATTTGGGAATGTCGATCATAGATGGCGCTAGTGTTCAGGCTAAATGTGAGGTACGATAATATTTGTTGAATTTTCTTCCAAGAGTTATGTCTGTTTGTCTGTGCTAGCACCATCTATGATCGACATTCCCAAATATCAAATAGCAACATGGGTATCCCTCGAAATAGTATTTTTTATGGGGAATTCCCCTTCTTTCGTCAAAAAGCGCCACTTTGATCAAAACGAAGACATTCCCAACTAAGCCCAAATTTGAAAAGACGGTTTAATCGGTACGATGAATGGAAAACGAGTGTTATGTCTGTTTGTCTGTGACTATAGTTTCCCAACTACAGTCAACTTTCGTTCGTTGGGCTATCTTTAACTGGGCTACGTTTTAATCGGGCTCCCGTTAATTGGGCTATAGCCCATCTAAAACGAAGTCAAACGTCATTTCTGACAGCGTATTTTTTCTTCCGAGGGGCTCTTGAATGTAGTTCATTCAAGTGTGGAAAATAATTTATATAGAAAATATTAAAATTAATTGAATGAAGCACAATTGCATCATATCGTTTTCCGATCCCTTATGAACTTGACCCTCCTATTTTTAGCATAACGGTGAAACAGTTAAAAATGCCAATATATATTAATATTGTAGCATGAAATTCAGCTATTTACTTGTTAAACAATCTAGAACCAAATTTCAACAATGAAAAGATTAGGTCCCACTTTGATTCTGTATTTAATATAAGTGTATATTTTTATAAACCTTTCAGCGACGATTTCGACAAAAACAATCGATATATCCCTCGGTTTTGACATCTCAGCCCAATTAACGAAAGTCTTTCACTAAACGGGCTAAGAGCTTAGTGCAATTAGCGAAAGTTGACTGTAAATGATTCTTTTGATTTGCGCACTGACAACCTTTGGCTCCTCTGGCGCTAGTATATATGACCTATGCGCGTTATGGTAGCGCCAGAAGCTAGCTGTTGTGAGTTCAGTGTAGAATTTTATGCGCCTTTAGCGACACCATCACTATAGTTTCCCAACTAATTTGACATAAGTTTTATCCAAGTGGGGACCTTTCGCTTGGATGTCTGTTCTCTGTGGTCGTATTATCCAAAAAACTTTCGAAGTCCTTAAAATTGTATTGTATCCAGAGCTTTAGTGAATATATCTGCCAGTTTGTTGCTTGGGCACGATCGATCAATCTTCAGTGTTTCCCTGTTGATATGCTTACACAAGAAGTGGTACTTGCCGTCAATATTTCGCCCTTTTGCATTCGTGGTTCTTCGTGGCTGTCTTTGTAGATCGTGAAGGATTGATCCGATGACATCATGCTGAAGATCCATGAGAATTCCTTTCAACCGTAATCCTTCCGAGACAGTAAAGCTCAGCGCACCATACTCAGCTTCGCCGGATGATAAGCCCAGCGTGTGCTGCTTTCTGCTAGGCCAGAAAATTGAAGCAAAAAACATGAATTCGTTAACAGATTTGCCGTCTACAGTATCTAAAGACAAATCCTTGTAGACAAATCGTACGAGAGCTATCTTTCAAGCAGCGAACAATTCTTTTCTGCTGATTCAGATCCTTGCAACAGACTCGTACTCGTCATTTGTATAAAGATATCAACAGACTCTATGACCCTATGATCCTATGACCCTTAACCTAGAATGTGTCGTGCTAGTGTCAGGAATCGGGTTTTTAGTGCCTTGAAGTCGAAGTTATATATAAAGCGATTGAAGTGGCGTTGCAGACCGGTGACTGGAAGGGGTCGTTCCAGGGCAATCTCCGAAGAGCGAAACAGATGAATCTGCGCTGCACTGATTCGATTCAGTACACTCCATTTTGGACCGGAGAAGAGCGCAATTGAGAGCTTTGAGACAATAGATGTCGTAGAAGTTCGGTTGGCGATCCGCATGACAAATTCCAAGCAGCATTCCCAAGTCCTTGACAAGGTCAGATTCAATTTCCAGATGGCGAGGTACAACTGTCAATGGCCCTTCCGGTTGCTTCTTCATAGCAAATGAAAAGGAAAACTTGTCGAGTTTAACGTCTCGAGCCGTTTGCCCAATAGCCGTTTGGAGCATATCCTATCGTCACTAGCTTCTTTCTCTGCTGCGGCGGGATCCACACAAATAGCTTGCAACCGAATACTCGAAGCTTAGCCAGATTGGGTTTTGCCCTCAGCCAAAGCTCTGTTCATTAGCCACCAGCTTTGGCCATATCCTTTTGATGACTAACAAATTTGCGCGCAGATCCGGTACAAACAATACGTCGTTAATAGTCATCCTAGTCATAGTTCATCTTAAAAATTGATTCCACAAATCGTTTCTTCATGCCCAGTCGCCATTGACTGGTCCTAGTTCTCCACATAAAAGCTAGTCTTACAATTTTCTTATTTTTCATCCCATATAAAAGGCTACTCTTAGTATACTTCAGCTTCTACTTCTTAGGAAGTACCCAGAACTTACAAAAGGCTCGCCCAAAGGCATCCCGCTTGATAATAATGCATAAAAACAATTATCTTCAACGACCATTTCACTTCTACCGCTTTTTCCCACCGCCGGTACTGTGAACGAGCTTGTGCTGCGACAACCGGCTGGCCGTGCCGAAACTTTTCTCGCACAAATCACACCCGTGCGGCAGCTTTTCGCCCGTATGCACCGCCATGTGTATCTTCAGATTGTAGTTATCGATGTAACCCTTTCCGCAGACCGTACAGTGCGCCAGCATAACGCCGGAATGGACCGTTCGGTGCCGGCGCAACTGGCGCTGGCAGAGGAAGGCCTTCTCGCACACGTCACACTTGTGCTTTCGCTCGGCCGTATGGATTCGCATGTGCGTGTTCCGCTGGATCTGTGTTGCGAATCTGCGGTCGCAAATTTCGCACTTATGCGGCCGCTCGCCGGTGTGAACGCTGCGACGATGCGCCAGCAGCAGTTCGCGTCGGTTGTAGCCTTTGTCGCAAATTTCGCATCGGTACTGCTGCTCACCGGTGTGCAGGCGCATGTGAACCGCCACGTAGTGCTTGTAGGTAAAAGATTTGTGGCAGATCGGACAGCGGTCCGGCTGCTCGTTGGTGTGGATTAACTGATGCTTTTGTAGGCCTCCCTTCCGCGTAAATTCTTTGCCACAAATATTACATTTATGCGGATTATAGTTTTTTGTATTGTTTGAATTCTGAGCTTCTGAGGTAATCCTGAAAAAATTAAAACAAGACAGCATATGTTGTCTCTGCGTTTTGACCACGACGGATTTACCTGGTATCGGTTTTACACTTTTGAGGCAGCCTTGCTGCGTTTTCGTCGATATTTTTACCTGTTTCTTTTTTGGTCAAATGTGCCTTACTTTCTTTTCGATGGACGTTCCTGCGATGTGTTCTCAATTTGGAACGCGATTCATAGCTTTTGCCACAAACAGTACATATGTAAGGCTTTTCTCCAATGTGTACCGACAGCATATGCTTCTCAAGAAAAACTTTTCTAGCCGCTTTGTATCCGCAAATATCACACTCATATTTTTCCTTCACCCAGTGGATTTTTCTCCTGTGTAATTTCAGCGAATTTGAATCTTCGACATGAACGTCACCGGCTTCACAACCGTAAGGACTTTTAGCATTCGATGGTTCCTCTTTTAAAGTGGACTTTTGCGGCCAATTATCAACAGACTCACTCAGACTAAAATTAAAAACGGTTTACATGGTTAATCGGGTTTTTAACATTAGGTCGTAAGCTTACCATGCGGCTTCGATTTTGATACAACTTTCCAACCCGAAATCGGTATCGATGTTTTCCGTAATGAACTCACTGCATTCTGGTTGAACATCGTCAGGTGGTTCCATTGATTCTAGCGGCCTTAAAGTAGGAATATTCAGTTTTGATTGGGTTTCTAAAAAACAGCATTAGCTTACCATTCGGTTTTGATTTGGATAGATCCTTCCAGCCTGGAATCGACGCCGTTTTGCTCCTCTTTTTTGGAGGTAATACCCATTTGAATACTACGACAGTACAAAAATATATTCCTTGTGATCTAAAAGTTGATCCTGTCCTGATCTTTTTTGTTATTGTTTTACTTAGAGTGACTATATACAGAGTGGCGCCAAGTCATCCCAAATGTATGCAATGCGGTTTATCCTAGGTTTTTCTTTCTCTTTCCTGCATACGCGTTGGATAGGTTGTCTGCTCGATTGGAATGACACTGACAGATAATTATCATTCCAATTTTGACATTGTCGCCACTCTGTATATAGTCACTCTAGTTTTACTCTGTTTTACTCGGAGGTCGGAGCTCGCGGTTTGATGATTATATTGTGCTTCCCGAGAAAATATTTCGTTTTCCAGTTCAATATAGTTGTGCGCAAAGGTAAATCATATATTATTGACAGTGTAAGCACGTGTAAGTTTTTTATGTTTATGCTCTTATTCTTTGCTTAGATAACATTTGTTTTGTCCTATTACGTACAGACTTACAAACAACACAGTTACAATGTCTTACGTTAACCGAAAATGATAAAATTTAAATGCTGATTGCGTTTGTGAAAAATTTGTCCATGTTTGAACGGGCAAACACGAAGCAAGCTACCCTAGCATTCAGCTGATGAGCGAGAGAGAAATATTGTTGTTTTTCTCATCACTCTTGCGTTGACAGTTTCTTACGAGATTTCGTAAGAGTGTAAAAGAGATACTTTGACTGCGAGCAACCAGAACAGAGCTGCGCGCAACTGTTAGGCGCACAACTAAACCGACGAAAGAAAAATTTTAGATAATAATCGCAATAATTACACAGACAATAAAGATAAGATGTACAACAGTCCAACAATTTGACATTATGCTATGTTCAACACGCTCCAAAGAGATTATCCATAATTCGAGTGGTTCTTACTCAGTTTGAAAATAAGATTCAGATTTTAAGCCGAAAATTTTACCAATTTCGCCTACCTGCTTGCTACCAATCATTGAATTATACACTACGTCAAATAACGCACTGCCACTTGTGCGCCAATTTTCTAGTTAAACGTCCAAGTCCAAGGTAAGCATAATTTAATCCAATTAAAATTCGCGGGGAGGTCTCGCAATATGATTCAATTGGAAGTCCTTTCAAATAATGAAATTGTTTTTGTAACTCGCTGATATTCATCGTCTGCGGTTTCAACTGTAAGTTTTGTACTGTGCGTACATTTGAGAGGGAAAACTTTGGCACCGATTCGATGAGCTGGAGATGTGCAAGTTTACTTTCTGGGAAGCGTTTTCAATCCTCTTCGTAGTGCAGAGGTGCAGGTTTTCCGCGTATGCCAAGTTCATCGACTAGGTCCTGCTCCAAAAGAGTTATCTCAGAACCGTCGTCCAAAAATGCATGTTTTCACCACTTTGCGTGGACCATATAATGTTACCGGTACCACACGAAACAAAACATCACTATTGTTTTGTTGATGATAGTTTACATTGCTCTTAGCTCGCTCCATAGAGGCTGATGCATAAATCTGATCTGCAGCTAACTCTTTTGTCTTTTTGACATTTCACCATGAAAGGTTAAGTACATCTCTCTCATTAGACGGCTTTAGCTTCGGCTTCTATCGTATTGCACTGTGTACTCATCACCCCACTTGCATCTTCGGCCAATGAGTAGAGCCATGAGCTGAATTCAAATAATGTTGGCACGGGAACATTTCTGGCCGACCTGGCCCATTCTAATTTCAGTGTAGGTGGAAGGCGCTCTACAAGCTCGTATCTCAGAGATGCGCTGTACACATAATCGCTTATCTCACACGCCTTGATTGTGGCACATAAGTTTTTTACAGAGAGTGCGAAATCAACGATTGTCTCCAATCTGTCTACCTTCGGCGAAGGCAAATCTTTTACCTTTCTTATTACCGCTTGAATAATCGCTTCTGGTTTTCCATATAACATTTTTAATGTCGATAGAACACTTGGCACGTTACTAGGGTGCAGTAGCTCACATCTCACTCGGTTGAGTCTCTCCCTTCAAGCATTTTCGAAGTCTCATCATGTTTCCCTCGTTGGAAAATCCGCACATTTGGCTCGATGTGTTGAACATGGCTAGAAATAATGGCCAGTCCTCAGGATTGCCGCTAAATTCAGGTAAATCCTTCGGAACAGCATGGCGGGCAGTTAGTTGACTCCTATTAAGGAGCACGGTTTCATCGTGAACGGGATCTACCCGCTCCGTTCGCGATCGGTGGAAATTAGTTGTGGATCTTTGGTGTGGTAAAAGGTTATTCACAGAACCAATACCTTTTAAGTTGACTTGTTCACGGTCATTTGATAAATGCACTCCGTGATGTCCAGTGCTCTGTCTGGTTTGTATCATTCGTGAGTCGGGAAAGGGGTTCCCATTTCGTATCGGCAGTTCCCGAGCACTCGTTTGTATTTGCCGAGATTGCATCTGGATTCCTTCATTGTAAGTTGGTTGATCTTGTTGTTGCGTTTGAAGGTGAGTGCTTTTGAGTGCCTGTGGAACACTCGGTATGGCAGATGAGCGATTGTTATGGAGAGGAGCGTTACGGTGTACACAATCCCATAGTGGTGGAGTGGGTGGTCGGATCGCCTCTGGTCCGGAGCTGCCTGAATCAAAATCTGCGAGTTAGTCGGTAGTTGCTTATCCATTTCGTCTAACGGAAGGCCTGAATCATCTTTATTTGCCAAACGGTCTGTTGCTTGTATCCAACTCTGAACTTGTCGGCTAATGAACCACCGTCTTCATCATCACTTTCATCTCCGTACGCATCCAAAATCGTGTATTTTTATCCAGAAATCGCTTTTCGATTGCTTCGGCTTCCTCTAGTTTACGTAATTCTAATTCCATTCTTTTTCGGGAATTACTTTTACAAGATCCAGGCTTGCATATTCGGGATCGTATCGAAGTTTTGTCTTCGAGCCCTGTTTGCTTTTGGTTTTTTCTCAGGTTGGTGAGCTAACTGAGCAGGAATGTGTTCCTGCGACGGTGCAGTAATTAGAGGCTGCGGTTCGACGACACTCCCTATATCACAAGAGGGACAGTTCCAATCTAAATCTTCTATGCCTTAGGTAACTTCGGCACACGTAAAGTGATACCAGCAATCACAACTATCGCACTGCACCATTCTGCTATTGTCACGTTCGTTGCATAACCTACAATGGTGGTTTCTCAGATTCCGGTGTATAACCTCTCTGTTCGTGCTTTTGGAGTCTGTGTTTTCGCTGGGGCCTTGACCGTTATTCCCGGCAATTTTCTTAGATCCATCCTCATCGTTATCCGCACCTGGTCTGGCTTGTCCTGTATCTGACATTGTTTCGTCAGAGTGTTAAAGGAATTTTATAAATTGTTGACCGCAGCACGACTTGGTTTTCGGTTTAGATAAGAATTAAAGAAACTTAATTCGTGATAACAATTTTACTTAAAAATAGTAGATTTGCCTTTAGTAATTTGGCTGTGGCAAACAAACGCGTGGTTGCAACCCACTAGTTAATTATCGTAAAGCTCCTAAGAATTATTATTGATGCTAGAATATTTTCATCTTTTCGGAAAGATCACTATATAGTTACCTGTGCTAACAATAATAATTTGAAATGGTTTGAAATGTGCTAACACAGTTTAATTTTAGATATAATTATCTACTAAGATCAACTCTAGATATAAGATTAACTACTACAACTTCTGAAACAAGTATATCCGTTCATCTGTCAGTTTCACTATGAATTGCAGTTTTATATCACTCTTGTCAAACAACGACTTTTCTTACAGGTAGCTGGTGTAGCGCCCTGGTAGCATTTGCAAGGTGACGTACTACTCGACAGCATCACGGTACTTTGAGGGTAAAGTGGGGCTCGGTGATCTGCGTGGCGCAACTAACAATATTAAAAGCAGTTTTACTTGAAATTATAATTGACGTTTTCCGTCTCATTCTTTAACACTTTTTACCCGTTTTATGTTTTTTCTTTCTTTTTTCCAGTTCCGTTTCTGCACTTTTTGTTCCGTTTTATTTCCTTTCTTGTACCTTTTTATCGAAATTGAATCCACTGATTTCGAACGCAGATGTAAAAATGATCGTTTCCCGCTGCCTGAACGTCGCTGAGCCTAGTGATGTAATTCGCTTAGTTCCCAGAGGAAAAGATGTTTCTACTATGTCGTTTGTGTCCTTCAAAATCGGGCTCGATCCTGAAATGCGGGACATTGCTTTAAACCCCTCATCGTGGCCAGCTGGGTTACTGTTCCGGGAGTTCATTGACCAGGCAAAAAACTTGGACCAGCGCACGGTTGCTGCAGGTGTGCTTCCGATGGAGGATGTTGAGGTTATGAATTAAACACAAAGCGATCTTTTGTGGACGGTGGGAACCTTATGGTTCCCGCCAAAGGCGAGTATCTATCAAATACGACTAATTTTCCTGCTGTGTACAGTATTTCCACGTTACAGTACTGTGACACACATTCCAACGATATCAGCGTCTACTACCAAAATGCCAGGGGATTGAGGACAAAAGTGGACGAGCTTTATCTGGCGTGCCGAGATTGCTGTCTTGACGTTATTATTTTGACGGAAACAGGACTCAACGATTCCATAAATTCAGTGCAACTGTTTGATGAAAAGTTCAACGTTTTTCGCTGCGATCGTTATGCTCGTAACAGTGACAAGCGCAATTTCGGTGGAGTACTGATTGCTATCGCTCGGCGACACTCATGTGCCCTTCTTACGTCAGTGCATGTAAACCTTAGAGCAGGTATGTGTTACTGCAAATATTCGCGGTTTGAAGATCCTGTTAAGCGCCATATACATACCTCGTGACAAAATACTGTTGTGGTCGAGTCGCATGTTTCTTCCATTCGTGAGTTGTGTGAAAAAACCCGCTCAATTGAAGCTGTCCTGATTTGCGGTGATTATAATCAACCGCGTATTACTTGGGACTACAATGATGGCACGATTCGACCCACTAATACACCGCACCTCTCCGCTGCGAGTACGATTTTGGTCGACGGAATGGACTTTCTCAACCTCCAACAAGCTAATCTGGAGCGTAATCAGCTTGGTCGAGTACTCTGATTTAGTTTTCCATTCTGCAGACCATGCTGTATCCGTTGACACTCATCATCCCCCGTTGTTGATTTCGTTGCCAGTTATTAATGGTTATCTCGAGAATTACTCGCCACCCGAAATTGAACACCGACAATTGAACTATCGCAAAATAGATTTTGACTTGCTCTCACAGTATTTACGGAACTTTGACTGGGAAGGTTTACTTGGTATGAATGAGCTAGATGAAATGGCGAGTTTATTCTGTGGCACTATCAACCTGTGGTTCCGATCTAACTTACCATTTGTTAAACAACGTCGCACACCGACGACCTGCGAAGGAATCCAAAAGGTTTTTGGAGATTTGTCAACTCGAAACGCAAAAGTGCTTCTATTCCTGCTAATGTTTATCTTGACGGCTCCGAGGCGCGTTCCGTCATGGACTCCTGTGAAAAGTTCGCATCTTTCTTCTCCTTTGTGTTCGCCAATACGTTCGCTACCGATGCTGAAGCTGAATCGTCTGCGGTAAACGTTCCAGAAGGACTAGTTGACCTCGACACCTTTGAAATTACCCCAATAATGGTTGTTGAAGCAGCACGTAAGTTGATGCGATCCTTCTCCGCGGGGCCCGATGGAATTCCTGCTGCTATTTTTTGCCGCTGCGCATCAGAATTATCTACGCCACTGTGTCGCATTTTCAATAAATCCTTTACGCAAGGCAAATTTCCTGGTATCTGGAAACAATCCTTCATGTTCCCCGTCCATAAGAGTGGTGATCGCCGAAATGTACGGAACTACAGAGGCATCACAAGCTTGTCTGCTGGCTCCCAGCTTTTCGAAATTATCGTGAGCAGAGAAATTCTCAATCGTACGAAAAACTATATATCCTTCTACCAGCACGGGTTTATGCCTGGGCGATCGGTCTCAACTAACCTACTCGATTTTGCTTCCACGTGCATTGTGCTACTCGAGGAAAAAGCACAAGTGGACGCAGTATACACTGACCTGAAAGCTACATTTGACCGTATCGACCACCGTATCCTTCTACGAAAACTTCAGCGACTGGGGGCCTCACAGCGGCTATTGTCGTAGATTAGTTCATATTTGAGCGACAGTCTTGCAAGTTAAACTAGAATCTGCCGTTTCGTGTGTGTTCACCAATAAATCTGGTGTCCCCCAAGGAAGCGACATGGGACCTTTGCTCTTCATTCTATTTTTCAACGACGTGACTACACTGCTTGCAGCCGGATACGCACTTATTTACGCTGACCTTAAATTGTTTCTTCCCGTGCGTTCCATCGACGATTGTCTCCGGCTGCAAGAATTACTAGACGTTTTCGTGAACTGGTGCAAGTTGAACTACTTGATTGTAAGTACAGGAAAATGTGAGGTAATTACATTTCACCGCATCCAGAGCCCAATTATCTTCGGCTATAACATAGACGGGAGTACTCGGCATCGTACTCGACTCCAAACTTAAGTTTAACCTTCACTATTCTGCTATTATTTCGAAAGCATCTCGACAGCTGGGGTTCATTGCCAAAATTGGGAGAGATTTCAAGGATCCTCACTGCCTAAAATCGTTATACTGTGCGTTAGTCCGTCCTGTGTTTGAAAATGCAAGTATGATCTGGCAGCCCTATCAGCTCACCTGGATTTTAAGAATCGAGCGCATTCAAAGAAGATTCATCCTTATGGCCCTAAGGGATTTGCCTTGGAGAGATCCTGATAATCTTCCGCCGTATCAAGAACGATATCGCCTGCTAGACTTAGACACTTTGGAACGGCGCCGCAAAGTTTAATAGGCAACGCTGGTGGCAAAAATACTTAACCATGACATTGATTCACCGACCTTACTGACAAAACTAAACTTTCGTGCATCGCAAAGACATTTACGCACCACGGCGCTATTGCATACCGAGTTTCATCGAACCACGTTTGGGTACCATGAACCAATGGCTGCATGTATCCGGACATTCACGCAGGCTGAAGGACTGTTCGAGTTTGGTGAATCTACCGGAAAATTTGTGCAAAAATTGAAGAGAACTGACTGGATATAATATTAATTTGTTGACTTGTGCTATATGTTTCATTAAGACTTAGTCAGATGAATATAATTTATAATAAATAAATAAATAAATAAATGAATAAAAAAATAAATAAATATGTGGGGTCATCAATATTAAAGCAGTCAACGACGACACGATATTTTTTGTTTGGCAGCGTTTCTGCCTCAAGCTGTAAGGCAGAGAAGCAGTTTACAGCAGGACCGATGCGCTGAGTGAATTACCTACGGAAGATACCTACGGACGGATTCCACATGTCCTTCCTCTTAATTATCCTGCTTTTCCTCCTTTTCTGTTTTTCTTTTCCGTTTTATTCCAGGTTTTACTCTCTCTCTCTCTCTCTCTTTCTTTTCTAGCCCGTTTGTCCAATTATTGTCACGTTTTCCTTCATGCTTCTTCTTCTTCAGCAGCATAGAGCCGGGGTGGCTCGTGCTGTTTCAAGCACTCGTCTCCATTCAACTCGGTCTTGGGCCACTCGTTGCCAATTTCCTATAGTCGTCTCAGAAGTCGCAAATCGTTCTCGACCTGGTCGAGCCATTGTGCACGTTGGGCCCCCCTGATCCTGGTGCCGGTGGGGTTGTTGAAGAGGACTATTTTTGTCGCACAGTCGTCCGGCATTCTTACGACGTGTCCGGCCCACCGTAGCCTGCTAACTTTCGCTAGATGTACGATGGGAGTCTCCCCAAGCAGTGCCTGTAGCTCGTGATTCATACGCCTCCGCCACTCTCCGCTTTCAGTTTGTACTCCGCCAAATATCGTCCGCAGCACTTTCCGCTCAAACACGGCAAGGGCGCGTATGTCCTCCGTAAGCAGCGTCACGGCTTCAAGTCCATAAAGAACTACCGGTCTAATAATGGTTTTGTACATTGTTAGCTTCGTGCGGCGGAGTATGCTTCCTGATCGTAGCGTTTTACGAAGGGCAAAGTAGGCCCGATTTCCCGCTTGGATGCGCCGCTGGATCTCCTTACTAGTGTTGTTGTCCGCGATCACCAGCGATCCCAAATACACGAACTCTTCTACCACTTCTAGTTCGTCGCCGTCAACGGTTACCGTCCGTGGGAGGCGCACATTTGTTTCCTTTGAGCCTCTTCCTTTCATGTATTTGGTCTTCGACGCATTTATTTTTAGCCCAATTCTCCTAGACTCCGCTTTCAGTCTGGCGTAGATTGCCTCCGCCGTCGCAAAGTTCCTGGCAATGATATCGAAGTCATCTGCAAAGCCTAGAAGTTGGCTACTCTTGGTAAAAATCGTGCCTCTCGTTTCGATGCCCGCTCGTCGGATCACCCCCTCAAGAGCGATGTTGAACAGCATACATCCTTCATGCTCTTTTCCGTATATTCTCATCCCCTTTTATCTTTTTTGCTGTTTTTCTAGAATGCAGTAGGAGACCGACTATTTCTAGATCCATCGGTAACCTATCTGTGAATATGCTAAGAAACTGTTTGCTCTACGCTGTTTGGTTAATGAGATAAATAGGTATGCATTTTTGAATTAGGTAAATATCCAGAAAACCGAGTTTTTCAGCCATAACTTAGGGGCGAAAAAGGGTCTGGTACTTGGTTTGGTAATTTAAATATTTTTTTTTTGAAACGATGGTTCTACAATTGATGAAGGGACGGTAAGGGAAAGTAATGAAGGATTTTTTTGGGAATAGAGGGGAAAGAGTGGAAAAGAAGGAGGGGGGTAATAGGTACCTCCGCTTAACAAGTTGTCGTTGTGACTCCTTCCTTTTGTCCAATGCTGGAAGGTGCATGGGTCGAACCAAGCTATAATCTGAGATTGTAAGCGGATTCGAACCCACAACACCCGCCAGAGCATGTGGCTCGCTGGTACCCGTGTACCTATGAACAACAGAGGCGCAAGAAATTTTGTTAGGCTGCGGGCTGGTTAAGAGGCTTTTCTGCATCGTTCTTCTAATCGCTTAATCAACGCCTCATCAACCTTTATGCGGCCAACAGATAATTTTTTTATTTCGATATTTTTAATTACAAATTGATTGTTTTTAGCAGAAGGATGTTGTACTTTTCCACTTACGTCCTGTTTAGAGAGCTCTCTAACGATACCCAAAAGTATTTTATAAAATCTGGCAGCTCTGCTAATTGCAGATCGTTCGTTGAATTAAAAATACATATTTAATAAGCATAATAATTCTTTTTCATTGTTTTTATTTTGATTGCCGCACTTTAAATAAGTAGTAAAATTTCTAATAAAATGGATAAGGTAAATGAAGAGGACAAAAACGCAATTGTTGTCGATGAGAAATGTGTTGTTAAAGTAGAACCGGTTGAGTAAATTAACATCATTGGCATGGATTTTAAACACAATGTAACGCAATTTCGTTCAGCCTAGGCGAACCGACCGAAGCACCTGTTAGCATCGTTCACCCGCGAGGAGTCAACCGCAATCGTCCACATGGATGCACCATCTGTGGCAAAGGATTCAAGGAACGGCACGTACTAACCAGACACCTACGTACGCACTCCAGTGAGCGGCCTTTCCAGTGTGACATATGTGGGAAAGCGTACGGCGAGCCGGCACACCTGAAACGGCATAAGCTTTCGCATACCGGTAAGCCGGCCTTCGAATGCAGTGTGTGTGGGAAAAGTTACGCTTCGAAGGATTATCACGTAATTCACCTGCGTATACATTCCGGCAGGCAACGCCACAAGTGCAACGTTTGCGGAAGGCTCTGTGGAACGAAAAAATACCTCGAAGCTCACAAAAAGATTCACCGCGGTGAAGAACCATTCAAGTGTGAAACATGCGGCAAAAATTTCACAAAACCTAGCACGCTGAAAGCACACCAGGGGCTGCACACCGGTCAGGGTTTGTTCGGGTGTGACTTCTGTGGCAAACAGTTCACCTTGAAAGCAAGCTTGCAGTTGCATCTGGCAACGCACACCAACAACCGACCGCACAAATGCAACTTCTGCGCAAAGGGATTCATTTCCAAGCTGGAACTGGTGTTTCACATTCGCAATCACACCGGTGAACGGCCACACAAATGCACCAAATGTGATAAGACATTTTTGCGCCCAGCAGGCCTTAAAAAGCACCTAAAACTTTACGACGATCCATACAAATGTGAACAGTGCGGGTTGTTGTTTATTGATCATGCGTTGCTTAGAGACCATCGGCGAACGGTTCATTTCAAGCCACGCTGCGTGGCGCAGCGAGGCGGAAAAGCATTTCAATTGTTCCGTTTGTGGGTTCAAATTTACCGAAAGGACTAAACTCGAGAAGCACATGTTGATGCACACCGACAGTAATCCGCACGTGTGTGACATTTGCGGTAAGGTTTTCAGTACCAATTGTGCGGTGCAGTTGCATCGGAAGAACGTTCATGGTCTGGATGAACCGTATCAGTGTCCGGATTGCGATCGAGCCTTCCGGAGTGATATTGAGCTGCGACAGCATAGGTTTTCCCATCGTGCAGGAAGGCATTTTAAGTGTAAATTATGTGGGAAGAAGTACAACTACAATACTGGTCTAAAATATCACATGCAAGCAGCACATAGGAGTGAAAGTTTGTTGAACAACGACGACGGCGAAAGTGAGGTTAAACCGTCTCTACAACAGCTAGGAGTAGATTCGAATTAGGATGTTATTTTCGCTAATTTTGACGACTTGGTATATTTGGTACTTTCGTAACCAATTGATTCAAGCATAGACCAAGTGACAAACTCTTCCATTGTGAAAATGAAAATTTTCGCTATTTAAAATGAGGTGCTTTACTGTGGTTGGTTAAGTACTATTATGCATCAGTTTGTCAGAATTTGGAAAGCCCACCCTAAAAAAATTGGTTTGGGTTGATCATCATAACTCATGCGATGTAAATAAACAAGGATGTATAACAAAACGATTAGAATTGGGTACTTTATGTAACTTACATTTGCTTCCAGCGCTATAGAATCGTATGGCTGCGACGTCCAGAATATCTTTTTGTTCCTTTCGATAAAGTTTAGCTGCTTCAGCATCACGTACATCTTTTTGTTCGGCCTTGCCGTTGCGACTTATATTGTTGTCGTCGTTGTCATGTGTCAACTTCCCAGTACGTATTTCACTTTCACAGCTCAACTTTAACCACCTCGACTTCCTCACCGCCTCCGCCAGCACTCGCGTGCATCGCCCGATGTTCGGCCATCTGCTCTGCCGTAAATGGTCCACTGTAGCAAATCTCACAATCCGCCCTCCGTACACCGTCGTCGCTCGGCGGATGGGCGACCAGCATGTGCCTCTCCACACTTGCGTCACACGTGTACTCTCGGTAGCACAGCGCACATCGTTTCAACGATTCGCCTCGGTGAACCACCTGAATGTGCCTCTTCCATTCGAGATACGAGAAAAAACTCTCCCCGCAGCCGTCGTCGTCGGTACAGCGATACGGTTGTTCCGCCGAAT
Source organism: Sabethes cyaneus (assembly GCF_943734655.1). Classification (NCBI taxonomy): domain Eukaryota; kingdom Metazoa; phylum Arthropoda; class Insecta; order Diptera; family Culicidae; genus Sabethes; species Sabethes cyaneus. Next base: position 147,334,478 of record NC_071353.1, on the reverse strand, counting down.
GAGACCGTTCGTGGCGGCGAAGTTCACCAATTCGTTCAAACTTTTCGTCACAAAATTTGCATTTGTGACGTTCTCTATCAGCCGTATGGACACGTCTGTGGTGCATCATTAGCTGATACCCAGTAGGGAAATTTTTCTCGCACTGATCGCACCCATGCGGAAACCTGCCATCCGTATGGATGGTCATGTGAACTTTCAGCCCATGATTCTCAATAAATCCTTTGCCGCAGATCTCACAGCTAACAGGCCTCACACCCAAGTGCACAGATTCGTGCAATCTAAGCTGACGCGGAGTACGAAAAGCTTTATCGCAGATATCACATTTGTGGTTTCGCTCATTCGTGTGGGAATACTTATGTTGCAGCATGGAGCCATTAGTGACGAACGTCTTTTCGCAAATGTTGCATTTGAACGGTCGTTCACCGGTGTGTACCCTCCTCCAATGTCCATTCAGTAAATCTAGGGTATTGAAACGTTTGTCACAAAATTCGCACCTATGCAACTGCTGACCCGTGTGGATTCGCATGTGCCTCGTAAGGTTACTCTTATCGGCTACCGACTTGTGGCAAACGGTGCAACGGTATGGCCGTTCGGTCAAATGCAGCTGGCGGTGTCTTCGCAGTGAACATTTCTGCCGAAACTCTTTACCGCAGATGTCGCATGCGTGTGGTTTCGTATCCGAATGGCATTGCGAATGGACAGCAAGCAAGGGTTTCAAGCGAAAAGTCTTCCCGCAGATTTCGCATCTGTAAGGCTTCGCAAGGTGTGCTTTACTTGAATGTTGAGACTCTGGAATCGATCTGGAAAAAAAGGCGGGGGACAACAAATCAGCAAGTGCTTGCTTTGATTCAACCGGAGTTTCAATTCTAGTTGATTGCAGTTTTATATCGGATTCGCTAGAATTTTAGTAAATAGAAAATTGGAAATTTGAAGGTTGTTTAAAAAATTACCTTGTTAGAGAAAATGTTGCTCCAATCACGTTTACTGCTTCTTCATCTGTAGTTTCGTTATTATGAGTTCTTATCCTGTGGCACCTGAGACGAGAGACGGTTGCGGATGCAGGAAGAACGATCTCGCTCTGTCTGAAATTGAGTATCGTAATCGTAGTAAGCTAGTAGGAGCCATAAAACTTTTACGAATAATTATTAAGCACAAAAACTTACCTTGACAAGAGATTTTCTTTCACATCGATATCACTTGGGCTTTGCTCTGCTACGAAACCTTCAGATTTATTAATTGCAATCTCCATTAGGAAGCTGTTCTCATATTCCACTATTGGTAATTTTAGTTTTACTGTTTCTTTACATGAGCAGCTGGAATAGTAAAAAAAATTTAATATTTCTCGGGAAATTTTTCAAATGGCTTTATCTAAAGCGAGGTACGCTCACAGAGAACAGACATCCCATTCAGGAACAAATTTTTCGGGAATTCTTGGATAAAATTTCAAATTAAAATCACCTAATATGCTAGCGACACCACCACTATAGTTTTCCAACTAAATGATTCTTTTGATTTGCACACTGACAACCTTTGGCTCCTCTGGCGCTAGTATATATGGCCTATATGCGTTATTGAGATTGCTGACAGCTACCGTACGCACACCACAGAGAACAGACATCCAAGCGAAAGGTCCCCACTTGGATAAAACTTATGTCAAATTAGTTGGGAAACTATAGTGATGATGTCGCTGAAGGCGCATAAAATTCTACACTAAACTCACAACAGCTAGCTTCTGGCGCTAGCATAACGCTTGTGGTACATATATACTAGCGCCAGAGGAGCCAAAGGTTGTCAGTGTGCAAATCAAAAGTATCATTTGGTTGGGAAACTATAGTGGTGGTGTCGCTAGCATATTAGGTGATTTTAATTTGAAATTTTATCCAAGAATTCCCGAAAAATTTGTTCCTGAATGGATGTCTGTTCTCTGTGCGCACACTATGCCGCGTATACGTACACGCGATTTGTTGCTGCTGCTGTTGGTTTTTCCATGACGTTTTTCAAACTGGGGGAAAACAAACCACCAACACAACCGCAATTTAGCAAGCTCTATGCTAGCGCCAGAAGCTAGCTGTTGTGAGTTCAGTGTAGAATTTTATGCGCCTTTAGCGACACCATCACTATATAGTTTCCCAACTAATTTGACATAAGTTTTATCCAAGTGGGGACCTTTCGCTTGGATGTCTGTTCTCTGTGATACTAGTGCCAGAGGATCCAAAGGTTGTCAGTGTGGAAATCAAAAGAATCATTTAGTTGGGAAACTATAGTGGTGGTGTCGCTAGCATATTAGGTAATTTTAATTTGTAATTTTATCCAAGAATTCCCGAAAAATTTGTTCCTGAATGGATGTCTGTTCTCTGTGCTAACACCACTTTACCAACATTGCCACACCTGTATACATCACATTGCACCTTCACCTGGACGGGACCTGCACCTGACAGATCTTTGCAAAACAAAAACAAGGAAGAATCAGCTCTAGGTTTCCTTTTACGACGAAAAAATTGGGAAATTGGGCATGTAATTGGAATTGTTATTAACATAATTGCAATTGCTATCAATATAATTAATGGATAAACGTAAATAATGCGATAAGATGGCTACATCCTCTGAAATATATAAATATAGCGAAACTGAGTCAAAGCCAAATCTCGCCGAAACCGTCCTAGGAGATTGCATCAAAGTTGAGATTCCAAGGTAAGGCTTATGAAATACTACTAAGAAACTTCCACCAAACAAGCGGCATTATTTCCAGCATAAATCCCGCCAAAGGAAATGACATTGGCAACACCCCTCAAACGGATCCGGGCACTAATCTACCGCACGCGTGCGAGATCTGCCACGAATCGTTTTTCACTCCATATGGCTTGAAAATGCATTTAATGGCCCAGCACAACGCCTACATGTGCAACGTTTGTGATCTTCTCTTCACTGACTACGCCCTACTCAGAAAGCATCGTAAAACTCACCCCATCCTGAAGCGAAAGGCAAAAAATGAGCAGCGTTTCATCTGCTCCATATGCGGGGTTAATTTCGCGGAGGCAATCTTGCTGGACAATCACCGCAAAAGCGTCCACCCGGCGGAGAAAAGGTACGAATGTGACACCTGTGGGCAGAAGTTTACCACCGACGCAAAACTGGACAAGCACATGCTGGTGCACACGGATAAAAATCCTAATTTTTGCGACATCTGCGGGAGCCATTTCACCACGAACTCCACTCTGCACACACACCGGAAGCGAGTGCACTCGCTGCATGCACCCTATCAGTGTCCGCACTGTAAGGAAAGTTTTAAAAACAACGACGAGCTGCTGCAGCACGGGTTCGTTCACCGTAAGCGGGATCATCTCGAGTGTAAGCTGTGCGGTAGGAAATTCTACCAGCGGCAAAGCCTGGCTGGTCACATGAAAAAGGTACACGAGAGCCAAGCTTCAACGCCCCAAATGAAATTGAGGTAAATTTCAAGCTGTAAAATTTCAACAGTTGTTACTAAATTTTGATTTTTTTTTTGCTAGTGAACAGAAGTCACAACCGCCTGACGGCGAAAATCCCCCGTTGAAACCATTCCAGTGTGACATTTGCGGTAAAGCATTCCGTCTAAAGGCACTGCTAACGGCGCACAAAAAGTGCCACACGGATGCGAAACCGTTCGTGTGCGACATCTGTGGCAAGGAGTTCCGGATGAAGAAAATGCTCCGAGCTCACGAGCCGGTGCACACCAAGGAGCGACCGTACACGTGCAACATCTGCAACAAATCAATGGCTTCACGAGGTTATTTAACAATTCACATGCGCATTCATACTGGTCAACATTTGCACAGATGTGAGCTGTGCAACAAAGGATTCCAGAATCGGCGGGAATTGCTGGGCCATCACCGAGGGGTGCACACCGGTGAACGGCCGGAAGAGTGTGATATTTGCGGGAAAACGTTCGTGACCCGGGGGCGAATGCTGCAGCATAGGCACCTACATACGGACGAAAAAACTCAACACTGCGACGAATGTGGCAAAGCGTTTCGCACTCCGCAGCAGCTGCGAAGGCACCGGACGATTCACACCGGAAAGAGCATTGCCGATTGTGAGATTTGCGGCAAGGGTTTCCTGGACAAGCACTACCTCAAGATACACATGGTGATGCATACGGATGGAAAGCTACCGCACCGGTGCGAGCTGTGCGAGAAATCGTTCTCGACCAAGGGTAAACTGGCAACGCATCGTGGGAAATGTCACGAGTGTAAATTTTGCGAGTTAAAATTTACGCGCGTTGCGGAACTTCGCAGCCACGAGTGCGTTTGTTCGGCGGAGGATACTTACCGCTGCGATGACTGCAGCCAAGGGCCATTTATAGCGAAAGAGTTGGTTGAGCATCGTTTGTTGCAGCACAGTGCTGATAGTGGCACCGTAGCGGGGATAGAGGGGGGACACGAGTAAACTATGGTAATTGATTGATTTTTTTTTTCGAAAATACTCCAAACCGCAACCGTTTGAACCTTTCCGAAAGGGTTTTCAATATTTATGTTTATTTAAATTAAACTGTTACACCAATCAAAGCAACCTAGACTACTTGAAAAACTTTTTTATCATCACATTTACTAATTGGATCTTGTAATCGTGACATGTAAGTAAAATACAACTGTCGGGTAATTTTTCAAATAGACCTAAGTGACAATGAGAGATTCTCTTCGCGTCTCCTCTCTTCCGCTTGTCACGGCTGCATAAACGCATAGAAAAGGAAATTTTCACAACATTTAGTTAACTAGTGACTCCGGCAACCGCCCAGGTAACCAATAAGCATCACCATTGCTAGTTGCTACTCAAATGCAAGCCAATAAGCATTTAAATCGCCTTAAATGCTACTTAAATGCCATTTTGGCAAAATATACGGCTACTTTACTGCTAATCTTCTTATAGTGCTGAAAATGCTAATTTCAATCTTCAATTAATTTCTGAAAGATCAGATGCCCCACCTATTACATATGTCTGGGCACGCTAGTACCTACCTTCCATTGGCCAAATAACAAATTTGTACCCAATTTGGCAATTCGAAATCTTTTACGGAAAGACACTAACTTTTACTGGGGATAAAAGGAGCTTTCAATGAAATAAAAGCCAGTGTATTTCAAAGTTGCAAGTTGCTTAAGGTTTTTCAAATCAGACGACGAAACATCGGTTAAGGTCGACGCTAGTCCCCATGCGTTGAGTGCAGTTTTGATTCAAACAAACACTGCGCAGGAGTCACGAGCCATATGTTCACGAGCCATATGACCCCTATGACAGACGCCGAACGACGATACTGTCAGCCTGAGAAGGAGGCACTTGCACTGGTCGAGCATTTTCACTTAGTTGGCAAAGAATTCAAATCATTTTACTTTTTTCACCTAAATCACGCCCGTGTGTTGGAATTGAACGCTACGTCTGCAGGGCTTTCAGTACAGGATGCTACATATTTCTGGGACGCGAAACATAGCTGACATACTTTCAAGACTTTTAACGGATCTTTTAAATCCATTCGATGCAGCTTGATAGTTCGCGAAATTGTCGACTCACCATCAGCCGTTTATACAATTACATACTCTAAAATGGAACAATTTAGAGAAAACCAGTCGTGAGGACTCTCCGGACATTCGACACTTGTTTGATCGGAGCGACCTTTGATTTTGCCTGTACCAGCGCACACCGAGGGATACCACCAGCCAGGATGCGAAAATAGCCTAAACATCCGTATGCCTTTTCGCTTGCGTCTGCAAAAATGTGTAGTTGCAACGTTGAGTAGTCGAGAGCTAACCCATCGCCGAAGTAGTACCGAGGAATTTGCACCGCCTCAACATCAGCTAAGTGACCCGTCCACAATTTCCAGTTTTCGAGCGCTTCACCTTCGATGACTTGATCCCACTCACAGCCCATTCGCCACAGAATTTGGATCAGCGCCTTCGCATAGAAGGTGAACGGTGCCAGTAGTCCTAGAGGGTCAAAAAGACTCATGACGCAGCTAAGCACTACACGCTTTGTAGGCACCTGTTCGTCGTATAAATACGGTATCAATGAGTCACGCATCTTCGTTGTGAACGTGAAAACGTCGTCTCTTGTGTCCCAAACTATACCCAAGACTCGTTCGGGGTTGGCCGAATCAATGTGAATTGCCTCCTTATTTTCCGTTTCCCCCATGCGCTCCAGGAAAATGGGGGAGTTGGATACCCAACTCTTGATTTCGAAGCCCCCTTTAGAATGCACAAATCTTACCTCACTCGCTCTCTGGACTGCCTTTTCAACGGTGTCAGTGCTATCAAAGTAATCGTCCACGTAGTGTTTGTGGACGATCGCTTCGTATGCTTCGGGGAACTGGTCGGCGAAATCTCGAGCATTTTTGTCCTTTACGTACAACGCCATGCTAGGAGAGCAGCTAGCGCCGAATATCGCACAGTCCATCACGTAGATTTCGTTCTGGTACACGAACATTTGGGCCTGCCTGTCCTCCGGCCGGATCCTAAGCTGGTGAAACATCTCGCGGATGTCACCTCCAAACCCGACGAGATGTTCCCGGCATTTGACTATTACGGACGGTAACGACGTTAAGTAGTCCGGTCCTTTCATTAATTTGGAGTTAAGCGACACACCGTTTACTTCCGCCGCCGCGTCCCCATACAAGGCGAACTTTATTTTTCTTTGGGTTGACGACGACGTTCAGCGGCAAGTACCAACACTTTTCTGGATCAGCAGAATTTAACTCCTCTTTCGTCGCTTTATGACAGTAGCCCTTCTCCAGGTACTGCACAATTTGTTGATTTACTGCCACTTCCAATTGTGGGTTCGTTGACAGTTTTTTCTCCAAACTCTTCATGCGCCGGAACGCCATCGACAGACTGTCCGGAAACGTGGGGTTTTCTTCTTTGAAAAGCAATCCGGTCATAAAGCCATCGCCGACACGAACTGTCCTTTCCTCCAAAATGTCTCGTGCCCTTCTGTCCTCTTCCGATTCTGGCAGCATCTCAACCGAAATTCCCTTTTCTTCGAGAGCGTACTGCGACTTGAGAAGATCGTGCAACTCTTCGTTTGACAACCCGGCACACGAGTGTTGTCCCAGAAAAGCTTCACCGGTGATTGACCCTTGTGGCCCGTAGATCGACCAACCAAGTTTGGAACGGACTGCAATCGGTTCGCCTGGTTGACCGATGCGTGATTCCAACGGGGCGAATATTTCGATGTGTTTGAGCCCAATCAGAAGCATCGGTGGAGACGGTGCATAATCGGCTACAGGTAATCCTTCTAAATGTCGATATTTTCCGACCACGTCAGCAAAACTCATGGACTGTGCTGGCAACTTTAGGTTGTTCACGGTGTACACATCTCGCAAAATAAATTTTTCATTTGAACCACACGCTGCGATCGTCAACCGTAATCGCTGTGAATCTTTTTCCAATCTAGAGACCCCAGCGGTCCAGGAGATACGTAGCGGCTGAGTAGTGCCGTTGTATTGCAGCTTCCTAGCCAACGAACTGTCGACCAGTGAATATGACGATCCTTCATCTAGGAACGCGACTATCGTAACGCTCTTGTCCCCGTTGAATATCCGAACCGGCACCATCCTAAAAAGAATCGAATTCTTGTTGAAAACGTTGTGGGTGTTACAATTCGACTGAGCCTCGGCAGGATGTAGTAGGCTGTTGTGACGCTCTGAGCAATCTCCCACTGTACAGCGAATATTCAGCTTACACTTCGCTTTTCCGTGAGCATTGAGGCATATCTGGCATAGTTCCCATTTATCCACCGCTTTCTTCCGTTGTGGCACACTGAGCTTGCGGAAGTTCTCGCAATTACGTAAGCGATGATTTGTTTGTCCGCACATGACGCAGGGTGTTCGATCTTGCGTATTTATTTCACCGGTACCGTCGAATCGAAACCGTCGAAACCATGTGTGTAGACGTAGCTCTCCTGTTCCTTATTCGTGGTATTCTTCGCTTTGCCTATTTTACCACCTCTGATTTGAGCCGACGTATCGTAGTCGACCACTTCGCTTGCAGCGGATACTAGATCGGACAAAAAATCTGCCAAAGTACGCAGTGTCACCGTTGCTGTTTGCCGCTTGTACCGTACCCAATCAATTTTCGTAGTCGCCGGCAGTTTTTCTACTAGCTCACGGATGAGCATAGGGTTTTTCACGTGGTCCTCCAATTTCGATGCTTCGAGGTGGTCGCAGAGCTGTTGGACGAGCACCCCAAAGGTGATGAACGACGTCAACTTGTCCGACTTCGGCGGATCGGCCTTCCGTACTTTCGCTAAAAGTGTATCCAGAAGCTGCTCGGGGCGTCCGTAAAGCATACGGAGCGTCTCCATTACTTGGGGCACAGCATCCGGTGACAAAAGGCGACTGCAAACTGCGTCTCTGGCTGCACCCCTCAAGCACTCTTGAAGGCGGGCTAAATTTTCCAGATTGGAAAACCCACATGTTTCGGTGGACGTGTGATTTTTTTTTTTTTTTTGAGCAGTTCGAATTCTTTATCGTACAGCTAAAAACTGCAGTTATTTATTTAGTCAACTTTTAATTAGTGATTATCTAATTATGTGTACTCACATGAGTAGTTCACGCTTTAAATTAATCCGAAACTCTTTTGTTCCTAAAACCTCCTGTAACTTCCCTGTGAATCCTAGAAACTGCTTTCCATACTTATTTACAAGTTACAAATTAGTTTTAGTAAATTTACCTGTTTTAATCAAAAATTTCACTATAAAAAACTTTAATAAAGAGAGATAAATTGTTCCTGCGCTACCACTTGGTTTCATTTATGCTTCGTTTTTCTCCTTCCGTTTTACTTCCGTCGATGACAATTTGTCACGATGACAGGTCGTAACGATGACAGTTTTCGCTCACTGTTGAAGAGCGCTTCTCACCTCCGGTAGGGTTGCCAGTGGTGCCGCAACAGCGTCATGCAAAACATGTAACTCTTCAGTCAATGGAATTGACAGAGTTATATGCCGTGGTAATTGTCAATCGATGTATCACCGTGCCTGCATCTCTAGAATGCAACGATCTACTTTGGATGCGATATCAACATTCAGCGACAACCTTTTTTGGCTCTGCGATGACTGCAGCGTCAACAAGTGGTTACAGCTGCCGGACACCGCCGCCCCCGCTGCAGCCGACGACTCATCAAAGCTATGCGAAGCAGTCGACAAATTAAATTCTGTTGCGGTTGTTGCTGACCTCTCCTGCCGCATTGAAAAACACGTCCCGTGTGGATCCACCACTCCTGCTCTTAATAGATTCAATTCTCAACGGCAGCCTGGCGAAATACCCACACCAAAGCGACGCCGAGTGGACAGTGCGAATTTCTCTACCACTGCGGGTGCTCTGTGTGGCACGAGATCCATTCAGCGTGCAAAAAAAACGGTTGCTGATGAGCGGCAGCAATTTTGGCTGTACTTGAGCCGCTTGGATCTAAGGCATACAGTGGACGATATTGTCGCTATGACGCAGGAGTGTCTCAATATTAGTGCTATACGGAAAACCATTATGCTGGTGAAAAAAATGCTAATCTTTCGACGCTAAATTTCGTCTTCAGAGTGGAGGTGCCTAAAGAGCTGAAGGAAATGGCTCTAAAAGCAACAACTTGGCCTACTGGAGTCTTGGTTCGTGAATTCAACTTTGATAAGGAGCGGTCCATTAGATTTCGCCAATAGTACCTTGGCTTCTTCAAATGCTTTTACTTTGGACAAGTAAAATACTATTCATCTTATGTTCCTGACGACGAAAGCCAAAGTATCGTTCTACATTCTAGTGCACCTGACTCCGCTCAAGCTTCTCCGCGTCGAATGCAAATTCCACGTTGCGCGCTTTGTACCTGCAAGACCAACTCGCTGCAACGCTACTACCATAATGCCTGCGGAATGAATTCCCAAATTGATGACTACATATGCTTGCGTTTTCGGATGGTTCCTACGATATCATCGCACGCACGGAGACTTGGCTCAACGACCGTACCGAATCTTCCTACTTATTCGGAGCTGAGTACGACGGCTTCCGTTGGGATTGCGGCCCTCATAATAGTCGAAAAAAGACCGGCGGAGGTACGCTTATTGCCGTTCGCTATAATTTGAAAGCTCACGCTATCAACGATGCTGCAAGGAGCATGGAGCATTATTTTTAGGGTCCTTTTTCATTTAGACGTATCTGCAAATGAGAGATTCTCTACGTGTCTCCTCTCTTCCGCTTTTTACGGCGATACTAATGCATTGAAAACAAAATTTTCAAAACATTTGGCTAGGTAGTGACTCCGGCAACTGATTTATGCAAAGCTGATGTGTCAAAATGCATTAGTATCGCCATAAAGGGCGAAAGAGAGGCGACACGAAGAGAGTCTCTCATTTGCAGATACGTCGAAATGAAAAAGTACCCGAGATTTGTTCGCGTAATTTATCTGTCCCCGGACCGAACACGTGACAAACAGCTGATCGATCTACATGTCCAATCTCTATTGACGATCATTGCTAGGGCAAAACCGTGCGACGAGATTATTATCATTGGCGATTTTAATCTACCAAACTTACTCTGGCGTCCCTCCCGTGACGGTTTTTTGTACCCTGATCTGGATCACTCTATCCTCCACGGCTGCGCACTGGATCTTCTCGACGGATACAACACTGCAAATCTGCAGCAAATTAATAACAACGCTAACGAGAATGGGCGCTGCCTCGATCTTTGTTTTGTCAACATTAGCCTCACCGCTCCCCAGCTGGCATACGCTCCAGTGCCACTCGTCAAGCTGGTTCCTCACCACCCGGCACTCATTCTTACCATTGCAAACCGCGATAGTGTTGTGTATTCGGAGCCAACGGAGTTTTCACTCGTTATAATTTTCGGCGAGCCGACTATGAGGGTTTATTAAGTGCGTTACACGACTTCGATTGGGCAGATGCTCTAAATGCAAGTGACATCGACCCGACTGTTAATGTGTTAACGTTAATCATTAATGGCTTGATTGATCGCTTCGTCCCTAAAACGCAAAGGCGTCCACGGAAAAATCTATGGCAGTCAGCGGAACTTCGACTGGTTAGGATCGTTTTTAATGGGACGAACGCTGAGTGTGAAAATCGGTGACGAGATTTTCGATTCGTTCCTCGCTACCTCCGGGATTGCACAAGGCAGCCATCTGGATCCGCTGGTATTTCTATTGTATTTTAACGATATAATCCATTCACTAGAATGCCCACGTCTCGCATTTGCGGATGATTTGAAGTTATTTTACGCACTTCATAACACTAACGATGCGTTGTTTCTCCAGCAACAGCTTAATACCTTTGCTAGATGGTGCGAGACTAATCGAATGCTGCTAAACCCAACCAAATGTTCGCTCATGACATTTTCGAGGAAAAATCACCCGCTACACTTCCAGTATACACTAAATGGGATTCCAATTCAACGCGTGGAACAAGTAAAGGATCTCGGCTTGATGTAAAGCTCACTTTCAAGCAACACATTTCTTTCATTGTTGCCAAGGCCTCTAGACAACTAAGCCTGATTATGCGAATGATACGTGACTTCAACAGTATAGAATGTTTGGTAGCGCTCTACGGGTCACTAGTTCGAGCCTCTCTAGAATACTGATCTGTAGTATGGGTTCCTGGAAAGTATCCAGTGTCAGTTCGTATGCTACACTCATCGAAGTCTTCCATGGCGTCAACCGATGAGAAACATGCGATACGAGGATCGTTGCCAGCTCATTCGTATCGACACTCTCGAACTTCGCCGAGAAACAGCACGCGCCATGGTTGTCTCGGACACCTTGACCGTGCAGGGGAGCAAATTACCATTGATTTTCTTGGGCCGCAGATTCGTGTGGAAGTCGTAGGAATGAATGAAATATCAACGTCAACGAACGTCACTCTTGTCGAATTGATGATTATATTTTCACGATTCGGTATACCGGAGAGTCTGAAAGCTGATAATAGGCCACAGTTTATCTCCGATCAAGTTTTTGTAAGGAATATGGTATCCGGCTGACACACTCGCTTCCTCATCTTGAAGAAGAAAAGCATAACGCAGAAATTAAGAAAAGATTGGCGAAAAGAATTGAAAGGCAATACCTGTTGATGTATCATGCAGCTAATCACAGAACTACAGGGAAACCTCCATCAGAGCTCATGTTTGGGCGGAGAATACGCACTAAATTACAGTGCATTTTAAGGTGAAATTAGTCATCATCGATTTTGCCAATTTCAAAAGCAGCTTTTTTGTTTGAAACAAAAATTCTGTTCATGAAAATATATTCGCTGTGTTCAGATTGGCAAGGAGAATGCATATTTACATTTTTATAAACAGAATCCCGCTTTTGGGCCCAAAAACTGCTTCCGAAATTGGGCGCTCCGACTAAAAGTCAATGACTGCTTATTTCCCTTTAAGCGCATTACAGCAGAAAGAGACGTCATCGAGACAGAAAAAGGGAAATTGTATGCGGATAGGAAACGTGCCGCTAAGGCAAATGACTTGCAGATTAGAGTTGGAGGTCGCGTACCAGCAAAGCGTACCAGGAAGGAAAATAAGCTGTGCGCTGATTATGGGCCCGAAACGTTCGATGTTGTCCAAAGGAACGGGGCGGATGTCACCATACGATCAAATAAAACTGGGAAAGAGTTAAGAAGATGCTCAGCGCTTTTGAAAACACTTCCTCGTACTGAACCCAGTACGACCGATCTTGCCGAGATTGCAACACCATCGGAATTTTGTTTGCCGAGATCTCTGCAACAGGCATCAGAAAAGTAAAACAAAGATACTATATCTGTATTAAATGTGAATAACACATTTAAAGAAAGGAGGGGGTGTAGGATATGAACCAACTGTAGAGTTAAACGCGAACGGAGTGATTTTTGGAAGCGAAGAAACAGAAGATTGTTTTAGTGTGAAAATAGAACAGGATAATTCAGTAAATAAACGTAAACAGCGATAGGTTCAAGTCATGGATTTCCAATGTCATCCCGTTATGCTGCCGGCCCGGCGGACATAGACATAGAGTAAGTAAGTTTCTCCAAAACTATAAATTGTTGTCGTATTTTTATTGATCTAAACTGCTTGCGTATAATACATTAAAATACGCAAGAATATTCTATTCCATTAAACTTAATTGCCTTCAATCTAAACCTACATTCACCCCGATCCCACCGGTACCCATACCACAGAAAATCCAAGCAAAAGGTCCCCACTTGGATAAAACGTACGTCAAATTAGTTGGGAAACTATGCAGCTAGCTGGAATAAGCAGTTGGCAATGTGCAAATCATCTAGTCCAGAAAAGAATTTAGTTGTTGGTGCTAGTATATTTTAGGTGATTTAAACATGAAAATTTATCCAAGAATTCCCAAAAAATTTGTACTTGCATGGATGTCTGCTCTCAGTGCCCGTAGCTCAATGGGATGCAATTTGAAGTGTTTTTTGAGATCACCAGATTACGCTCCGAAGCTTCGTCTACAAATCGTCGAACATTGGTGTCAGTTTCGGTTGTGCTCCTTCAGATCCTCCTTCGAGTGCTGGAATGCGGTCCTTCGCATGTACTTTACTGTGGTTTATGAGTCCCCATTTGAAGGGGAAACTAGCATCGCAAAGGTCACATTTAAACGATTCGCTACTCGTGTGAAATCTCATGTGTTTCGCCAAATATTGCTTCCTGGCGAATGTTTTGGGACATATTTCACATTTGAAATTTCTTTCTTCCAAATGTGCCTTCAGGCTTCTCATGTGTTTCACCAAGCTTGCTTTCCAGGTAAATTCTTTGGCACAAATTTCACATTTGAAAGTTTCCTGCGAATGAATCGCCTTATGTTGCCTCAGAGCACTATCTGTAAGATACGTTTTGCCACATATGTCACACGCGAAAGGCCTATCCCTGTCTAAGTTCTGCTTGGTATGCAACTGGACGTGCCTTGCGAGATTACTGGACCGTCGGAAGCTTTGTCCACAGAACGAACACTCGTGCGGTTTTCTATCGTCGTGCACCACTAGATGGTCCCGTAGATTTTCACGACAAAGAAAAGCTTTCTCACACAGCTCACACTTGAACGGTCGATCGGCATGTACGTTTCGGTTGTGCTTCCTGAGATCTTTGCTCGAGGGGAATTTCATTCCGCACTCAAAACAGTCTGTTGCGTTTACTTCACTTTGCGCTGGGAGGCTGCTGCTTCCGGCATTCGGGTGAATTGTCATGTGTTTCACCAAACTTACTTTCCAGGTAAACTCTTGGGCACAGATTTCACATTTGAAATTATTATTTTGCAAATGAATCGTCTTATGATGGCTTCTAAGAGTACGTACTGTAAGGAACGCTTTGCCACATACGTCACACGCGAACGGACGTTCGCCGGTGTGTGTTCTCATGTGCTCTTCCAGGAGATGTTTATATTTTACCTCTTTGTCGCAGATGTTACATTTCAACGATCTGTTACTTGAGTGAATTTTCATGTGATTCGCAAAACTTGCTTTCTGGGTGAACTCTTTGGCACAAATTTCACATTTGAGGTTATTTGATATCGAATGAATCAGCTTATGGGTCTTCAGTCTGCCAACGGCGAGAAACGTTTTGCCACATATGTCACACGGGAATGGACGCTCGTCGGTGTGTCTTCGGATATGCTCTTCCAGAAGGTATTTACCTTTTATTTCTTTGTCGCAAATGTCACACCTGTACTTCGACTGGTGTCCAGCCGAAGTAGGACCAACACACTTCTTATCCGGCTTATCATTGTGTCTCTGCCGGTGTTGATCTAGCAAATCGTAACTGGAGTATGTTTTATTGCAAACATCACATTTGTATGAATTAACGCGAATATTTCCCGAATTTAGACAGACTTTTCCTTCGTTATAATGTTTGCCGTCATTATTATGATTTGTCACCAGAGCGTTCCAGTCGCTGCAAAACAAGAAAAAAGAACAATCAACCATCGGTGCTTGCCGTGAAATAGTTATAACATGGTTATAACTAGGGTCTTTTTCTAATTCCCGTCGTAATAAGTAAAACCATTCTAATTTTCATCATTTGCTGAATGGATTTAATGAATACTGCAAACGTTCTTGTGCTGATTTGACTAAAACACACTTACTTTCCGATCCGTAAACTTTAAAATCACTGAAAAGTGACTATTAAAGCATATTATTGAAATTACCCAACTGACTTTATTTCTAAAATTCGTCGTACCGTTTTAATATCCGTCCATCAAAATTTTTCATCGTCCGAACTAAAAATCACAACAATGTTTATGAAGCTAACGCGCATGTATTTATATAGGACGGCGTGACAAATGTTATTCTACAAAATTTCTGCAGGTCAGGCAAATTTTTCTGGCTGTAGAATAACGACAATGCCTTGCGTGAGTTATTTTCATTTATGAATAACGGAAATTAAAACGATTAGTCGACATTGTCTTCTTCGTCGCACGAAAAAACATAGGAAATTTAGCTGGTAGGACTTCTTTAATGATAAAAAGCATTTAAATAGATCTCAGCTCACTTTGATTGATTGCGTATGATAGACAACTAACTAAAATATTAGGGAATAACTAGTTTTGCATTATGTGTCATAAAAATATTGATATTTTTAATAATTTGTGTTGGATAGGACGGGAATAGGCAATTACGACGATGTAGCAACATACCCTACTTAGATTATTTAATTTTTTATTAACTAGTCGCGGGTAACCATCATAAAAATCGTTGATCATCTCAAAAATAGATTTTTTTCAGTGAATATCAACGTGAAATCAAAAGTTTGTTACTCTAAATAATTATTTTGATTATTGTGCTGGCAGCTAAATCTAAACTATTTTCGCTAATGCCAATATGACGGAAAAAATAGCAACAGCGTATGTCAAAAATTTGACTCAAAATAGCGGCAAGAGCCACCAAAAAACGTCAAAAACGCAATCAAAGGCAACCAAGTACGTTAAAAAGAGACGACAAAAGTGACAAAAAAGCCGAAAAAATTATAAAGATGCCGGAAAGGCTATGAAAAAACATCAAAAGGATGTCTAAACAGTCAAATGAGAATGGAAAATAAAAGACATTGAAAAATAGTGAGGAAATTAATCGACGAAAAAACGGTGAAAGGACTTAAAAAGATGACTAGAAAGCGTCGAAGACACGGTGATACCACCGTGGAGATACCACGAAAGGAAGACGACAAAAGTTCGATAAAAATGTGCCAAAATGACACAAAGTCGCTTTAGAGACACAAAAATAGATAAAAAGAAACACTTTGACACGACGAACAAACGCTATAAAGCCAGCAAAAGAATGATAAAATGATAAGACGAAAAGAGGACGCAAAACCAGTGATAAAAGCGTGTCAAAAAACGATGAAAATACGACTGAAATGTGACGAAAAGACGATGCAAAAATGTGAAACTGCAAAAAAAATAGATGACGAAAATAACAAAAAGACGCCGAAGAACGATGCAAAGACGATAAAAACACGACACAAGGACAATTAAAATTCGCCGAAATTACACGAAAAGACAATGAAAAAAGACGAAAATGCAATGAAAAGACGAAGGCGAATGAAGATGTTGAAACAGCGATGCAAACCGTCTAAAAAAGATGATAGAAAACGACAAAAATGCCAAAGGGTTGGCTAATAAAGCTTATCAGGGTATGCTCATGCAATAATAATAATTTTTTTCTCTTTATAGTAATTACAAAAGAGTTCTTAAATATAACGGATCGAATTGCGTCCCCAGACCTAAACAAAAGGTGGGACACCCGACCTTTCGGAAGAATGTTTTGGCCTGGAAAATAAAGTACTTGTAGGATGGTGAATTTAATATTAGCAAAGCAAAACCCAGGGGCTACATTCCGTTTTCGAAACTTGACCTTCTATTTTTATTCGATAAATTTCGCTGCCAGCTGTTAGAGTATAGGACAATTGCAGAACTAATATTACGATCCTAACAGCCCTTCCCAGCTAAGTTTCGAACATATGACGACTGGATTATTAGACCAGCATCGTACTTCGAGGCCACCTGGGAGAAATTTATTATATTATATTATTTATTGTTTTTTTTAATTATTAAGAACGGGGCAACTTAGGGCCCATTCATTTATTTCTCAATGGCGGCTATTGACCACAAGTGGGCACAATCTTTTGATATTCATTGCAGGAGCGTTGAGGTCGCCCGGACGGAGTTACTATGGAAACATCCATGATTGTTTGTTGTTCGAGTGTAAAAATGTAAATGTTTAATTTTGCAGATCACCTGAAATGGAACATAACTAAACGGATTCAAACTTTTGTAGTGATTTGCGGCCATCATTTCCTGAAAGTACCGGCTTAGAATACTTTTTACAATCGTGTGAATTAAACATTCGAGTGTACTCAGAGGTAAACATTAATCGTCGAGCCGTTGCCAAGTTTGCTCTCGTACAGCGTCAGCGACTTGATAAGAAACTTTCCGTTGCGTATTTGGCCATTCTCCCTGAGGTTTGCGAAAACTGCGAAGCCACATTCCATAAAACTTCTTATCCGTTCAGTTATGTTCCTTCAGATGTTCCAGCTGATCTGCAAAATTAAACCATGTTTACATTTTTACACTCGAACAACTAACAATCATGGATGTTTCCATAGTAACTCCGTCAGGGCGAACTCGACGCGTTTGCAATGTATGCCAAAAGATTGTGCCCACTTGTGCTCAATAGCCGCCATTACCGCTCGTGGAAAGCTGGATACATTTGGTTCTTGAGTAATCGAAAAAAACAAACCGTGTGAAAAAAGACTTTAGTGTAACGGACTTTCGGGTGCAATTGGATTTAAAATTAGAGCTGAAATTGAACAAGAAATTAGACTTGAAAGTGGACAAGAGCTTAGGGTTAAAATTGGACTTGGAATCGGACTGGAAATAGGGCGGTAAATTAGAATTGAATTTGAACTTATTTGGGATTGAAGTTTTATTTCAAATTAATCTGGCAATTGGACTTGACTTCAGAGTAATTTGGACTGGAGGTTTCACTTGGAATTAGACATGAAGTCGAACTTCAAAGAAAATTTGAAGTTTTTATTGGAAATTTGACTCGGAAGTGGAATTGAACTTGACAGTGGACATTGAATTAGACTTGAATTTGGACATGGATATGGACGAAGTTTTACTTGAAATTAGGATTGACATATCTCGTCTTACTCTCTTACACGTTTCCCCTCTTTTCTGTATTTTAACGTTTCCAGTCCAGTTTTTTTAATTTTTGTTTCGTTTTTCTTCTTTTCTGTGCTGTTTTCTTGGTTTTTATTCTCACTTTTCTTCTCTTTTCTTCCGGTTTACTCTTTTCTCTTACTCTCGTTTATCTTTTTTCTGTATCGTTCATCGTTGTTTTTCTTCGTTTCCTGTCCCATTTCTTCTTTTCAGTCCAATTTTTCCACTTGGTTTTGACTATTTTTTCCTCTTATTTATTCATCTTCGTCTGTCCCATTATTCTTCTTTATAATATCCCGTTTCCTCTTCCTTTCTATCACGTTTATTCTGCTGTTGGCTTCCATTTTCACCCTTGCTTTCTGGCTTTTTTTGACGTAGGACTACGTTTTACTTTAATAGGGTAGCATGCTGCGAAAACAAAAATGATCGTGACACGAAAAGATGATAGAGATTTTGAACGACAATAACTCAGTCAGTTCTGTACGGATTTTGATGGTTTGTATACCAATCGATTCCCAAAATGTGCGCCTATTCTGTAGTTTTTACAAAAAAGATGGATTTTTACAGTAAACTGCTGGAAGTTTTGCATAAAGTTGAACAATTTTAGTGAATTTACATAAGCCCCCAGCCAATCACGTTTGAGTTTCTTGGGTATGAAATCGATACTTCCATTACATTTATCAGATAGATATGAGAGTGAAATCCATCGTTTTTATAACCTTTTAGTATAATTATTACCATTTTATTGAATATTGAATATTTAAGAACTCAATTCCTCAGTTTTTCCTTTTATGCTGAGTCCCTCCAGACAAGAGAGCTTAAGATCGATGCTGACAGAACTCCGGCCATACTGGATTGTTTGATGTTCTGACGCTAGATTACAGGTGGGAGATCCAGCGGCGCATTCAAACGGAAAATCGGGCCTACTTTGCCGTTCGCAAAACGCTAGGATCAAGGAAAGAATGCACCGCCGTACGAAGCTGACCGAGCTGACCCTTATTAGACCGATAGTTCTTTACAGACTTGAAACCGTGACGCTACTCGCGGAGGACATACGCATCCTTACCGTGTTCGAGCGGTAGGTGCTGCGAAGGTCCGTGTTTGACGGAGTACAAACTAAAAGAGAAGAGTGGCAGAGGTGTACGAATCACGAGCTACCGGCACCGCTTAGAGAGATCCCCATTGTCCATCTGGCGAAAGTCGATAGGCTACGGTGGGCCGGACTCATCGTAAGGATGCCGGACGACAGTGTGACGAAAACAGTTCCAGGAACAGGGGGGCTCAGCATGCAAGGTAGCTCGACCAGGTCGAAAGTGACTTGCGACTTCTGAGACTACTGGGGAATTGGCAACGAGTGACCCCGGCTCTAGGCTGCTGAGGACGACAAAGACCTTTTTTTTGGACTAAACTGACGGTTGTTTCAATATTTCAAACAACGAAGTAAAAAGCCTGTTTATCGTATAGGAGTCTTACAAAAGAGAAATATTTTTTAGATGTTTTAATACAATTTTAATGCGAAATGAGTCAATTGCGTCTCACATAACGTAGACTTTTTACAAGTAGCACAGCAGAGGTGTTGGAAAAGTAGACCAAAAATCGAAATTGGCGATTTCCAGCACCAACTTTGGTGAAAAAATCGTATCTACTAGTGTGCCCGACGTGCATCTGCATGTTCGCACATCTGAAGCGGTTACAATGACGTGTTAGTTAATGGCAAATGGCGTCCCGTTGAAAAAAAAACCGACACTTTTCTTCCTTTTTGGAGAATCTCAATTCACACCGACCCCAACGACGCAGGTGGTACCACCCCTCGTAGCTCGGTACTGTGCAACTTTACGTGCCTCGTTAGATTACTGGACCTTCGAAAGCTTTGCCCGCAAATCGAACAGTGGTGCGGCCTCTCACCGGTATGTATCGTGCGATGTTCCCGCAAATTTTTTTCGGAAAGAAAAGCTTTCTCACAAACGGCACACTTGAACAGCCGCTCACCGTGCAGGATTTGCTTGTGCTCCTTTAGCTCCTCGTTCGAGGCGAACGTTATCGCACACCGAGAGCAGTTGAAAAAACGTTCCTTCGTGTGTACCTTACCGTGCGCCACCAGGTTGCCCTTGAGGGTGAACCGTGCATCGCAAAGGTCACATTTGAACGGTTTTCCCTCGGAGCTCATGTGGATCCGTCTGTGCGCGATCAGGCTGGTAGCCAGGGTGTACGACGAACCGCAGATGTCACATTTGAACAGCCGCTCCCCGGTGTGACTGCGCATATGATTAACGAGTAAATATCCCACTCGGAATCCTTTTCCGCAAATCAGACAAACGTGCGGTCGTTCCTCGCTGTGCGTTTTCTGGTGTCTCAACAATTGCATTTTCATAGGGAATTCTTTGGAGCATATCTCACACTTGAATTTGTTCCCTCCCGAATGAATTGTTTTGTGATAGTTCAGACTGCTGACTCTGTTGAACGTTTTGCTACACACGTCACAGGAGAATGGTCGTTCGCCGGTGTGTGTTCTCCTGTGGTTTGCCAGCATGTATTTTGTGGCAAAACTTGTCTCGCAAATGTCGCACACATGCTTTTGTCCTTGCCCAGTGTGGGTCGTTATGTGATAGGCCAGATAACTGCTGTTGGTATAGGACTTCCCGCAAATGTCACACTGATGCCTCGGTTCGTCACTTTGCGTTGCTTTGCGTTGGTCTAGCGGATCTTGACTGGAATGTAGTTTGTTCTCCGAAATTCTTAGTGGATTCTCCTCCTTAGAATGTTTGTTGTTGGTGTAGTGATTATTCCCTGTTGAGAAGTTGCTCGAATCTGCCCTAGCATCGATCGTCTTCGGAGTTTTCGAGCCGCTGCAACACAAGAAAAAGATGATCAACCTTCGGTGACTGCCGTCAACTTGTAGCTAGTTAGATTATTTGATATTTTATCAGTAATGTCTTCAACGATACGAGCATAATAGTGTGAATATAGTTGAATAGTATACGAAACTTATCCCTCGTAGTTTCGGAATCCTTTCGCATATTCGCTCAATTTTTGAACAACGTTATTGTTTCAATAGAACTCTGGGTATGAATGGACATTTTAAAAGAAGTAATATTACTCTGTTATAAGCTGAGGAAACTTGGCTGTACTGAGAGGTTGTACAATTCCACATCTACACTTGCCAGGGTAGCACTCTGCGTTCATTGTTATTAACAATGCAGCATTGTAGGATGACAATTTTTAATACTGATTTATGCTGATTATGCGACTGAGTTGAGAAAAGTCGTTAAAGATGGAAAAAGGCAGTTTAATTAGTAATCATATCGCACAAAAACTATAATTCAGTTTGATTACAATATTGCCAGAATCGAACTCCAAGTTAATACCTCAAACCTAGCTTCCCCTTGAATCGAGAGCGTTTTCGCAACGCTGGAAGGAAATGGGTCAAACATTGTGCTATTCCCGTAAGCGAGCCATGTTCTTCGTGCTGGTTTGTTACGTGTCTGGTTGCTTGTACTCTCCCAGATCATGTTACATCATCTATCCCCAATATCAAGCAACTTCTTAGGACCATATCAGGCGAACCTTATGGGTTGTGCCGTACTCCTCGGAATGATATTTTAAAACTTCGAAAAATGCTCCAAAAAATTAGGAGCACAACGGGAGTGGATTTTAGAGAAGAGAACTATGGCAGATAATATACGTGAACGGTTTGCCAGACAAACTGACGCGGCTGATCAAAGCTGCCCTGGAGCGAGCGATGTGCTACGTGCAGTGGACGTTTCGAGAGCTCGAGTTCCGCTCCCCTTCCCTCCCATAATCACATAGAGGATTGCGGTACGGGTATGTATGGATTGTCCTGCATGTTATTTAACATCGCTGTTGTATCGGTAGTTCTTTGTGGATTTGAAGTTGTGAGGCTGCTCACGGAGGATCTATTTGTTCTTACCGTGTTCGAGCGGAAGCAAAGTACTGAACTGGCCAAAGTACAAACTGAAAGGATCCGCATTTGTGGAGATGTTTGAATCATGAGCAGGAGCACTACTTGGAAAGATTGTCATCGTTCAACTGACGAATGTCGGTAGGCTAGTGTTCCGGACACGTCATAAAAATGCCGGACGAAAACGATCCTCTTCAACAACCCCTCACCGGCACTAGGAGGAACAGACCTAACGTGCAAGATAGGTCGATCAGGACGAAAGCGACTGAAACGCCTGGGAAATTAGCGATGAGGTGCCCAAGATCGCGTGGAATGGAAACGACTGCTTGAAACAGTACGGGTCATCTCGGCTCCCATTGCTGACGATGGCGACGAATATTGTTTATCATATCAAAGTTGGAATTGAATGTAAATAGTTTAATTAAAATCCTTCCCGCATTATGCCTGTAAGAAAACTCCATTCTAAACCATTGTAATCGAAGCAAGCGGTTGCCATATACAGGGTGAGTACTAATAACTGTCAGAAAAGTTAATCGTCACAAAAACAAATAAATATTGAAAAGCATTACAGTTGACATGCATTAAAGCATTTGATCTCAAATCTTCTTTAACCGTTGCTTGAAAGTATCCACAGGTAATCCATTGCACAATGGTCAAAAATGAGCTCGTAATCCTAATAATTAGATGTCGCAGATGTTTAGACAACATTTTTAAGGGGACATGAACGACTAAAAATTTTAAAAAAATCATTATTTTTTAATTTCAGATTTTGACTTTGAAATCTTTTCCGCTTATTTTGATACTAAATTTGTAATTATCCGACCACGGGAAGTGGTCGAAAAACGATCATACACATAAGCATTTCAGTGCGGCGTGGAACAACTTCGGCGGAATAAAACGCCGCTCCTGAAAAACCATGATTTTTAAACTTTATGTACCTTTTTCTCAGAAACTACCCAACGTATTGGAACAAACTTCTTTTTGTTTTGTTGGTAGTAGCTTGGCAAAGACTTTTATAACTTTTCAGTTTCGTAAACAAAACACAGCGTGAGAAAAACGAAAAAGAAGAAAAATAGATGCCTGAAAAAATAAAATTTTGTCTTCTTTTTCTCTAGCTTTGTTTCGTTTACAAAGCTCAAAAGTTATAAAAGTCTTTGCCAAGCTACTACCAACAAAACAAAAAGAAGTTTGTTCCAATACGTCGGGTAGTTTCTGAGAAAAAGGTACATAAAGTTTTAAAATCGTGCTTTTCTAGGAGCGGCGTTTTATTCCGCCGAAGTTGTTCCACGCCGCACTGAAATGCTTATGTGTATGATCGTTTTTCGACCACTTCCCGTGGTCGGATAATTACAAATTTAGTATCAAAATAAGCGGAAAAGATTGCAAAATCAAAATCTGAAATAAAAAAATAATGATTTTTTCAAAATTTTTAGTCGTTCATATCCCTCCCCTTAAGTCATTTGAGTTCATTTCCCGGGCAGCTTATTTAGTATTTATACTGTTCAATTAGCTTTTGTCATAACTTTTGGGGCTATATTGGGGCAAATTGTACATCTTCCCCAGGTCTGCGCAAAATGGGACTGTTACCAATCGATTCCTTGCATTTTTCATAGGAATCTTGTAAGATTCCAAACCAGCGGCCTCTAATTATTGGGATTACGAGCTCATTTTTGCCCATTGCATTGCATTGGTGCTCCTTAGTTTTTCTGGCACACAAAAAAGCTGAGAGGATTCAAATCAGGAGAATAGGCAGGGCACTGTTTCGAAGCAATGACATCCGGAAAAATGTTCTCTCATCAAACCTTTGATAGATTTCTCCTGGTGAGACGGCACAGAACTTGGAAGCAATATAGTGCATTCTTGTAGCGTTTTTTGACAAAGGGAGGTAAATGGAACTGGAACCGTAAATTTTTTAGAGAAACACCTTAGACACAATATGAACTTTTGAACTATTATATCCGATCATTTGGTTGGTTGTGGTGAGCCTGTAACAGGAACATTTTTGACGTAGGACGTCTCTCAAGAAAGTAACTACAGAGCGTCACGAAAAGCTGAAAGATTTTGAATACAAAAGCCTCTCATATATTTTCTTTGTGATTACCTTGCTTCACAGGCAAGAACGACAGTTAGACAGAACATCTGTTTAGTGTGGTTTGCTTTTACAAAGATAAGTAACAAGAACAACCCCCGTCCGGTGAAGGCCCTTACCCAGCGAGGTTATAAGGACTGTATCGAAAAGTCTTTAGCAACATATATTCGTGAATAAAAATGAAATACGATTATTATTTCAATTTTTGTTTTCGGTTTATTGAAGATCAGTGTGACTTGAAACAATAACATGTCTTACATTAGTCAAAATATTAGGTCCTAAAAAATGGGCGCACGTTTGATAAAACTCCTCCCAGCAAATTCTGCACACTAGCTTTTGTGCATTTCCTGGATGCTACTGTTCAATTTTTCTTGCATTCCTCCATGCTTTGGGAAACTATTCCTTCCCTCCTGAAGATCCTCTTCACAATCGACCAGTAACGTTCAATTGGTCAGAGCTCTGGACAATTTGGTGGATTGATGTTTTTCTCGACGAATTGGATATGATTGTCTGAAAGGCACTGTAGTACAGGCTTAGCGCTATGTACAGATGCCAAATTCGGCCAAAAGAGAGGGGGAGACCGATACTGTTTGTAGAGGGGCCACAATATTTTTTACAATTATTCATCTTTGTAAGTTTGAGCATTTATTGCACATTTTGTGAAGAAAATACGCATCGCAGACCATAAGTCCGAAAAGCCATACTAAAACTTTCTGTCCAAACTTTTCCAGCGCAATCGTACAGTCGGTATCGTCCACCACTTCGTCAGCCGATTTCGTGAAAAATTTCGGCCCTGGAAGCGCTTTTGAATCCTGTTTGACGTAAGTTTCGTCGTCCATATAGATGCACTTGTTGCCGTTGTCTATTATTATCCGTTTATAGTTACCGTGCCCTCATTTAGCCTCGAGATTGTTGCTCTCAGGATTTCTTAGAATCCTCATGCTTCTTGTATGTCTTTGCGGAGTTCCTGACGCTGATTCACTGAATTATTGCAATGCCTATTTTAAGTATTTTAGCCAAATAAGACGTTGTTACCAATCCGTTTAATATGACTTATTACTTCAGAATCTACCGGGGGCTAACTGGAACCAGGTTTTCTTCCGGACCAAGACAGATCCTTCAAGGATAACTCTTCTTTATTTATCGATGATATTTTTCGCTTGTGTGGTGCACTTTAAACCGTTTTGCGATTTGGTTGATAAAAAAAACATGAGAACGATGTGCACCAAGTGTGCAGAATTTTTTTTCTGTTTTCAAGATCAATACGAGGCATAGCGAAAAGTAAAAAAATAATCGAAACAAATCGTTTGCATAACTTTTTCTAGATATTTAAACAAACTTTTGCTTGCCTGCACATAAAAATTGCTTCACCCATTTTTGAGTAAAATCATTTTAAAAGTTGCTAATTACTTTTCGATACAGTCCTTAGGGCCGAACAAAGCCGCATTCGACTTTGCGCGACCCCATATAGCCACTAAGATGGTAGCGGGAACTTTTATCCCTACCTCCACGCGATGCCGGGCCGGGCCGATGATCGGCCGAAGTGTCCTGTTAGAGCTCAGGACTTTAAACAAAAAAGTCGGGTCAGGAGTGCCGTGGGCACATTAAGATCGGTTCCAGGAAGATCCTAATTATGGTGTACTGGACGGGCGGGAAAAACGTTTGGATTCGACGCTATAGGGCTGACGGCTGTGCTATTCTACTACCTTAGGTAAGGAAGGGTGGTACCTTCCCAAAACGGCGAGTACGCTAATGGTACAGCTGCCTTCCGTCCCGTTAAAACCGCGGCTGGGGGACAGGTAGCTCCCCGTTACCGGGGTCGCAACCCAAAAAGAGAAGCCCGCCGAAATCGGCGGCACAGCCCAAACAGGGAAGCCCCCCGAAAACGGGGGCGATACCGAAAAGAAAGTTGATTCCACCAAAGTCTTACAGCCCAGTTAGAACACCGGAGCTTCTGCAGCGATGCGAGATCGCCGAAGCTCTGGTCATAGCCGCTAAGGCTGTGGCCATACCTAGTAAGGCGCGTACGCCGCTTACCAAGCGCAAGGCGGCTACGCCCGACCATGGACCAACGCTGGTGGCCAAGAGGCAGCGGACTTCGGATCGCGCCTCTACCAGCGAACACGCGGAGACGGTCCCGGATGGTTCTGCCGTGACCGGGGAGGACGACTGGCGGGTGGTTAGGCGTAAACCGCCTAAACCGCCTAAGCCAAAACCGAGCGAGGCTGCGGCTGCAAAGCCAAAGCCAAGGGGGCCCATAAGGGCGACACCGTAGTAGTGAAGCTGACAGGTAATCTGTCGTACGCTGACCTACTTCGTAAGGTTAGAGTGTACCCCAAGCTACAGAAGCTTGAGGCCAACGTGGTGAACCCCCGCCGAACCCATGCGGGGGATATGGTCTTCGAGCTCAAAAAGGACCCAACGGTCCAGAGCTCGAACTACAGGGTTGAGCAGTCCCTGGGCGAAGCGGGCCAGGCGCTGTCGCAGCGTGTTCTTGTCGAGTTTAAAAACCTCGCCGAGATTACGACGGCAGTTGACCTGAAGGATGCCCTGCGGGATCAGCTTAATGTTGAGGTGGCACCCGCAGACATCCGGTTGCGGAAGGCATACGGCGATATGCAAACCGCAATCTTAAACGTGCCAGAGGTTATCGCCAACAAAATGTTGGCGTCTGGCAAAATTAAGGTAGGCTGGTCAGTCTGTACACTTGCGTCCAAACGGCGTATTGAACGCTTTTTCAGGTATATGCGCTTCGGCCATCGGGCAGGCAAGTGTAAGGCCCCCGATCGGTCTAATCTGTGCAGGCGGTGCGGCGAAGATGGCCACTTCACCAGGGGATGTAGCAATCCCCCAGGTGCTTGCTCTGCACAGCTGAAGCGGGAAATAAACATGCTACAGGTGGTCCACCGTTGCAGGTTATTCAGATTAACCTGAACCACTGTGAGACAGCACAGGAGTTGCTTTGGCAGACGGCTGCCGAGGAGGGGTGCGATATTGATTGCCATTATCGCGGACTCCTACCGGGTCCCCCCAGACGGCGCTAATTGGGTATTCGACAAGGATCGGATGGCAGCGATTGCTGATGGGTAGATACCCCATCCAGGAGGTGGTTTCGTTCGTTATTGCTGTGGTCGATGGCGTCTGCATCTGTAGCTGCTACGCTCCACCTAGGTGGTCGCCGGAGCAGTTTGACCGGATGCTAGACGTGCTCACCGACGAGCTCACGGGCCGCAAGCCCGTTGTCATTTGAGGAGACTTCAATGCTTGGGCTGTCGAATGGAGTAGCAGGTGCACTACCCCTAGCGGACAAAGCTTGCTGGAAGCTCTGTCCAAGCTGGATGCAAGTCTAGCTAACGTGGTATCCGTCAGTACCTTTTGTTGGGCGGTGTTCTGCAGCCCAACGTTGCTTGCCAACATGGGCTGGAGGGTGTCAGATGAGTATGTGTATAGCGACCACCAAGCTATACGGTACACGATTGAACGACGGACGCTACGGCCACGCGGGTTGAAGTCGACAGGGAGGAGGTGGAAAGTGAAGTCCTTCGACAAAGACCTGTTCGTTGAAGCACTCAGCGCAGAGAGCAAGGAGCAACCGCTCGAACCTGAGTGCTCGTGAGCTGACCAACATCCTAGTACGGGCATGTGATACCACTATGCCCAGGTCGGGGCAGCCAATGAACGGTCGTCGCTCGGTATACTGGTGTAGTGATACCATTGCCCAGCTCCGCTCCTGGTGCCACAGAGCGAGAAGGCTAGCGCAGAGGGCCCGGACCGATGCAGATGCTGATGCTGAAACCACCTAGTGATCCCTCGTCGTACAGGCCAATTTGCCTATTGGGCTGACGCCTGTGGTGGAGAGCGATGTCGGGCTGGCAAGCACGCAGGTTGGCTTCCGTAAGGGGAAGTCCACCGTTGACGCCATAAAGTCCGTGGTGAAGAGGGCCGAGAAGCCTATGAAACGGAAAAGACGAGGCGACAGGTATTGTGTTATAGTCACAATCGATGTCAAAAATGCCTTTAACAGCGCTAACTGGGGTGCAATCGCGTTAGCGCTGCATAGGATGAGGGTACCGGACCATCTATGAAGGTTGCTTAAAACTTACTTCGAGAACCGGACACTAGTGTACGACACGGCGGATGGGGCGAAGAGGTACAAAGTGACAGCGGGTGTTCCACAGGGTTCGATTCTCGGCCCCATGCTCTGGAATGCCATGTACGATGGGGTGTTGAGGCTCGAACTACCCACTGGAGTCGCGGTCACTGGCTTCGCCGATAATATCGTCCTTACAGGCGGTAGGCGAGTTTCTAGAGGAGGTGGAAATGCTGGCATCGGACGCCATAAGCATAATAGAGGGTTGGATGGCGGGCGTCAATCCACGATTGGCCTACCACAAAACGGAAGCGGGGATGATCAGTAACTGTAAGTCGGCCTTAGAGGACAGGTGATTGTCTCCAAACGAAGTGTGAAGTACCTGGGTGTTAAGGCAGACAACAGGCTGAACTTCACCAGCCATGTGGATAATGCTTGTGGTAAAGCGTCAACAGCGGTTACTGCGCTGCCCAAGATCATGCCGAACGGCTATGGTTCTAGCAGCAGTGAGAGACGCCTGATGGCCAGTGTTGCCACGTCGGTGCTGCGGTATGGTGCACCGGCATGGGCCCCGGCTTTGGGTAGTAAGCGCAATCAGGCATGTCTGAACAAGGTGTTAAGGCTTTTGGCATTACGCGTTGCGTGCGGCTACCGTACCATATCGTTGAACGCGATCGAGGTTATTGCAGCCATGATTCCCATATGCAGTGAGGTGAGGACATCGAGTGCCATAGGCAGAGGAACGTCAGGAGCGCTAAGGACAGAGTTAAGCTGGACTCTATTAGGCGTTGGCAGGTGGAATGGGATCGCACTGATCACGGTAGGTGAACCCATAGGCTGATCCCGAACATCTCGTCCTGGATCGGTAGAAGACATGGGAAGGTAAACTTTTTCCTGCTTAGGCACGTTCTTCCTCCTGAAGTAAAACCTAACGGTAGTTCCAGGAGGGGTTCAGGAATGGGCAGCAGGAGAGTTTTTAGTAGGTAGGCGCATGTTGGCACCTTGCGAATCCTATTCGGCACCGTGAAGGTGCTGTCTATGAAGATTTTCTCCCTGCATGAACAATATAAAAAAAAGTAACGTGTCGCCTATGTTGCCAAAATCGAAACCGTGCCAAAATCGAAACCCTTTTTTGATATGAAAGAATTGAATGTTAATGCGTTAGAAATCGACTAAATATTATTAATAAACGATTGCAACCATTTTATGGTAAAAAAGTCCTCCAAGTGCTATCCGGACGCTGCAAGTAAGCTTTTGGCTACCCGCGGTAAGAAGTAGTCCTACGGCAATAAAAATATCATGGTTCGAAATATGATGTAATCGCAAACTTTTTTTCATGGTCGCACTGAAGGCATCATTTTTTCGTCATTTAAAGCATGTATGCGGAAACTGACTGATATTTAAGCATATTTTTGGAAGTGAAATATTTTGTGTTCTGTTGCCAAAAAGGGTTACTTTTGTAGCCAAAATTGAACCATGCCAAATTCGAAATCCCTCTGTATGAGGTTCTTGTCGAGTTAGTCATCATCTACAATATTGCTGAAATAAGCATTGTTATATGTTTTGGATTAACCTTGCTAGAAGACTGCTACCCCCTTGATAGCAAAAGAGCACTAAAACTATAGCGCCATAAATACAAAAGATGATACACCCTGGCGTGTTTTGCGGTCAGATCTTGATCATTTGGTGAGAACAATTGTATGTTAACACCGCAGGCTCGTACTTCTTTGAACATGAAGAAGGCCATACGATTACGGTCAGTGATGAATCGAAGAAATTGATAGCGATGATCTTTTTTGCAACAAGATGCTGCAACATGCCACACTATAAATGTTACAACGGGTTTATTTCGTGAAAAGTTAGGTGAATCGATAATCGAATCTCAAAACTGACCTAAAAGGTGACCACCAAAATCGTGTCATCTCACAGTGTTAATTTTTTTTGGAGGGTTTCTCAAATCTAAAATGTGTGTTCGAATTGTGTGTTACAATTGGAGTGCTGGAATGCACTAATGCAAAAAAGTCGGACAGTAGTATAGTAGTAGGTACGATAGCTGTGATTAAAATGGAGGATATTATTTTAAATAATTTATTTGTCTTTTTTTTAAAAAAGCATACTAATTAAAACTTAGTTGCTTTCACAACGTCCTTTGTCAAACATAACAACACTAATCTGAATCGTCATGCTTGCGATTCCTCCGCGATTTCTTCGCTTCCAGCTCGTACAGTTTTCGTTTAATTTCCAAACTTTCCGTCTTGACGCGCAGCAGCTCCTTTCGGATAGCATTGCTCGCTTCCTTGGCTTCCACATATCGTCTTAGCAGGTCCAGTTTTTCCTGCTTCCTGTTCGATGATGATTTCCTTCTTGTTTCATCCGCGGTGGTTTCCGTCCGTGGCTGTTGTTCCACTCTTGGCGGTTCAACCTGGATGTAGGAAGAAGCTTCGCTGTCCGCTTCTTCCAGAAGCTCCTGCAACATTTGTTGGTCGCTTGCTGCTGCTGCTGTCACATTATTCGCTTCAGACGGCTGTGAGTTGTACCCGGAATGCTGGGTCGATGTGCTGGACTGCTGCTCTGACATGTTGACGACACGTTCGCTGGCGAAGCTTTTGTTAGGTTTGTTGGTCGCAGTCACACCGAAAACAACCTCATTCAAACCGGCCGATATTACCACACTTTCCTCGTACTGATTCAAGTACTTCAATTTGCTTGGACCACCGGCGGATTTCTTTCGACAGTTTGCGTTGTGTCGTAGTTTATTTTTCACCTTATATTTGTAGTCCGTCCACACCTTGAATTTATGATCAGATCAGATTAGTGTAATCTTAAAATATTGTTGCTGTTCTGTCCAACTTACTTTTTTCCACTCGTGCACGTGCCGTACCGGGGGACCACGCTGGTTCAAGGCATCTTTTAGCTGATTCCACAACTTCAGCGAGTTTCGCTTATCTTCCGTTGTTTTGTGTAAGCTGCGGGCGACATCGTAGTGCTGTTCCATAAACCGCGTTAAGATCTTGACCTGAGAGGAGTTAATGCTCAACGAGTAGCGAGGCAGTTCGGGCGTCCTAGAAACGAAACAATGATGCAGGTTCGAGTGAGGTGTAACGAAATTTTGTACCTACATTTTAGTGCGTGTATTTGAAATTCATTTTCCCCCTTCTGATTTGACTATTCTGAATATAAAAAATGTTTTTAACAACGTTCTGTAAACACTTTTGCCAAAAAAATAGAGCCGACCGAAATCCTAGCAACCCTGTTTATCTGTCAATGCGTCGATCATAATGCATTCGAACTTTTTCTTTTAAAAACAATTGCATCACTTGTGTGTGTGTTTCTAATGGTTTATTCATAATTTTTTCCGTTCATTACATCCTAAATTTAATACCAAAGTCAATTTTTCGTGAATCAAGCAAATTTCTTCACAGCTAACGCCAGCATTTTTCGTTCGATTTCCAAACCTTCCTCTTTCAGGCGTAGCATTTCCCGTTGCGTCCGGTTGTTTTCCTCCTTGGCCGCCAGATATCGCTTGAACAGCTCCTTCGTTTCCCGCTTTGCGTCGGTCGGCTGTTTGCCGCCGATCGATTCACCTGCTTGCTCCACAATTTGCTTTCCCGACGACTCCTCTTCTGCCGGGTTGGTTTGTTCAACTTCCACGTAGACAAGGAGGTAATCCGCTTCCGACGGTTGCCCCTGTGTTGTTCGGTTCTTTTCGACACTGATGACTTTAAGTTGTGGGCTAGAACCGGAGCAGCTGGCGACGGTTTTGGACTGGTTTGTCTGGCCGAGTTTCCTCGATTTGAACGGCATGGTTGCCACTATGCCGGCGATAGCGTCATGCAAGGCAGCCGATTTGATTACACTTTCCTCACAAGGACTTAGATATTTCTGGTTTTCCGGATGGTTCATATTATGGCGCAGTTTACTTTTTACGGTATATTTATAACCGTGCCACACCTTAAAGGTTTCGAACGGGAATTAGTAACGGACCTGAATAAAATTGATTGTTAAGATTACCTTCTTCCACTCCGATTCGTGCCGTGCCGGAGGACCTCGCCGATTCAGGGCATCTCTCAACAGGCACCACAGCCGCACACTTTCCTGCTTCGATTTTAGTAAATTACGTGCGAGATCAGGATGCCGTTCCATAAATTTGGCTAATATTTTAATTTGAGACGAATTAATGTGCTTGGCATGTGTGAATTTTGGCAGTTCCACAGTCCTAGAAAAACGAACAACGATTTACACACTTTGACTGCTTTCACCGAGTATGATAAACTTGGCTGCCGAGATCCCCGGGGCGCCTAGGGAACTCGGTAAAACCATTGACATCGACAGATTACTAGAATACATTACATTGGGTACTAGAAACAGTTCCATTACTAAAATACCAATAAGTTCTAAAACGTTGAAAAGTTTGGGAGAATATATTTATCATCTTCGAATAGTTTTCCTGTGCCGCATTCGTCGCCGAGAAGGTCAACAAGGAGAATCGTGGCATCAGCAGACTGCACCAAGTTTTAGTGAAGCTGCAAAGAGTTGAATGATGGTATTGTGAACGGCGCCATCGGTGATAAATGTGCATAGGAATCCATGTGGACGATCCACAATAGAAAATAAATCGCCTGTGGTTCGAGTTCGCGAGAGTCCGTTGCGTTCGGGACCGGTGGCAAGAGTAAAACCTAGGCTTTGTCAGACTTGAGGTGAGACGTCTTGCAGGAAAATTGGACACCGGTCACCAGATGGTCAGCAATCATTACTCTAGGGATTGTGAAATGCACTAACAGTGCACAAAGCCAAGGGCGAGACCTTTCCGGTTCTCTAGGGTAACGTCAAACGATGGCCTTTACCTGACGAACACCCAAGACGAGGGTAGTGATTCACCGAAGAAGAAGAAACTTCGAACAGAAATGCACAGTCTTGAGCCACTTGAGCACAATTCCACAATTGCTGAGAAATTGCTGCAATTCGCAACGGATGAAGGCTCCGAAATTCTGGGATTCTGGGACAGCTGCAGCCATGGCAATTAATCAACGCCTACTGTAACCGTCATCGTTTACGCATCAAATCTTCATTGACTGCAAAGCAGCATACGATACAGTCGATCGAGACCAGCTATGGCAAATAATACACGAACACGGCTCAAGTCCCTTTGAAACGCAACGAAGGTTGAGACAAGGTTACGTCTTATACTGTATCCTATTCAATATCGCTCTATAGGGAGGAGGTGATCAAACCATCAAGCATCGAAACGAGAGGCACGATTTTCTGTGAAAGTAGCCAACTTCTCCTTCGCAGATGACTTTTAAATCATAGCCAGGAACTTTGCGACGGCGGAGGCAATTTATTATATTTAGACCAAAAACATTGAAGGGAGAGGTCCAAAGGAGACAAACGGGCGGTAACCGTTGATGGCGACAAACTAGAAGTGGTAGATGAGATCGTACATTTGGGATCACTGGTGATCGCGGGCGACAACATTGATCAGAAGATCCAGCGGCATACTCAAGCAGGACATCGGGCTTACATTGCCCTTCGCAAAACGAAGGATCAAGTAGTATACGCTGCCGTAGAAAACTATTGCGGCTATTGGGCACAATCTTTTGACAGTCATTGCAGGTGCGTCTGGTTCGTTCTGACTGAGTTACTATGGAAACATCCATGGTTGTTTGCTGTTCGAGTGTAAAATGTAAACATTGTTTAGTTTTGCAGATCAGTTGAAGAAGCACATGATTGAACTAATTCAAACTTTTGTGGTTTCTGGCCATAATTTTCTGAAAGCATCCGCTCAAAATACTTTTTACAATCGTGCGAATTAAACATTCAAGTGCGCTCAGAGGCAGACATTAACTTTATATTGGTCGATCAGTGGCCAAGTTAGCTCTCGAACAGTGTCGCGGCTTGATGAGAAATTTTCCGCTGCGTATTTAGACGTCCTCCCGAATGTTTGCGAAAACTACGAAGCCACAATCCATAAAACTTCTTATCCGTTCAATTATATTCCTCTTCAGCTGATCTGCCAAACTAAACAATATTTACATTTTTACACTCGAACAGCAAACAATCATGGATGTTTCCATAGTAACTCCGTCAGGGCGAACCGGACGCACCTGCAATGAATGTCAAAAGATTGTGCCCACTTGTGCTCAAGAACCACCATTATCGTTTGTGGAAAGCTGGATTAGATCGGAAGTTTTTCATGGTGCGGTCAATATTTGGCAGAGTACAAACTGAAAGAGGAAAGAAAGCTCTATTACCCCGCAAGATAGATCATCTAAGGAAACTATCTAACTATCTAAGCACCCATCACTGCAACTCCGATCTCACTACCAATTCGTAAATAACCGGTATAGACGCTTAAATAGGACACTTTTACTGAATTACCAGTAAGAAATCCTACACAACCTTAGAAACAACCTTGGAATTGGGTCAGTCCCGGCGTAGTGGTTAGCATTCACGCCTCTCACGCCGAGGACCCGGGTTCAAATCCCAACCCCGCAGAAGTCACGAATGACCCAAAGCTGGTTAAAGTGACTATAATCTAAACAAAAAAAAAACTTGGAATCTGGTCTACCCATTCATATGTCATATGTACCTGAACGTCTGCACATTGATCAACAACAACATCCTTTCGTTACGATAGACATGATCAAGAAAGCCTGCTCAAAACTAAAGTCATCCTCAAATGCCGGCACTGACGGTATTCCATCGTTCGGCAATCGTTTTGAAGAAATGCACCAATAGTCTTCTAAAGTCCCTCTCCGCCATTTTTTACTAATCGCTCCAACAAGGGATCTTTCCACCTTCCTGGAAAACATCATTTGTATTTCCAGTTCCCAAAAAAGGCGATATAAAAGTATCATTTCAAACTGTCGTGGTATAGCGGATTCATCAAGCGTAATTGCTGTAATTATATAGTGGACTCTCAACATGGATTCATTCCAACCAACACCGAAACTGAATTAAAATGCTACTGATTTGGTTACAGCTGATTTAACTCTGAATACAGGAGGTAGACGCTGAATAAATTTAAGCAAAGGCCTCTGTATTCTATAAGTGATTAAGCAGCCAACGAATGCGCTGTAAATCATCTGCTTCACATAATAGTGTCACAAGCAGATTAGGCGCATCTTCAACCTCTCCACAACCCGACAATATTCTCAATAATTTTGCTATACTAGCTGAATAAACGATTTGTCATGTTAATAAAAAAGCCCTCCCAAGAAACATTTATGGGCTGATTAAACATTTTAGCAGCCATTATTATTCAGCCATAGCTGAATATGCATCGAATCGAATTTATGTTAACAATTCTACAATACTTATTCAGCCGAAATTGGAGAACTTATACAACCTATTTCATTTGAGGCAAAAAACATTTGTTAAGCAGTTATATCACCCTTTATTTAATCTCTGTGCGCTTTGTTCCCAGCTTTGCGCAAATTGGTTATTTAAAAACGCGCAAAAGCCTCTATTAAGCTCCATTGCAGCTTAGAAAGCAGCTATTAGCAAGCCCGAAGCTTGAAAAAATCACCAAATTTAGATGTTTAAGAGCTGAAAAAAAGTTTTAGCCCCAGGTTGAATATATTCAGCTATAAAAGCGTTTGATCAGCCTGAAATTGTTACTTGGGTAGCTGCTTTCAAAGCTGCAATGGAGCTTAATAGAGACTTTTGCGTGTTTTTAAATAACCAATTTGCGCAATGCTGTCAATTCTATTTTGATGACGAGAAATAGTTTTGCAATGCTTTTTCAGTCGCTTAATCAACGTCTCATCAACCTTTATGCAGCCAAAAAACAATCCATTTTTAAATTAAAAAAAAAGGAACCCGTAAGCTATATTTTTAATTTTGAATAACTTGATTTTGTATATGCAAGTTAATTAAAAATGCATGTCGTCATGGCTTTTTTAGATAAAGCTGCCAAATATATAAAATTTGTTTGAAATCAGTTGATTTTGGTAAACATATCATCGATTGTGGACATATCAGTTACTTTGCCGCAGTTATGAGCCATGGTGCGCGCCATCCGGTTCCGGGGGGACACTATAAATCCGGAACCGGTTTCCATAAAGGGACATTTCAGCATCAGTAAAGTATGTCGTGTCGCATATCAAAAAACATCAGCATTCGACAAAATAGCGATTGGTGATCATCTCATGTCTCTCAGAGGCCGTGTGACCGATTCCAGGTCCCGGACAAGTTCCTCCGAAATCCGTTCCGTGCTTGAATCAGAAAAGAAACACTCCCCGGGCCCGGAACCGGTTATACGGCCTCTGAGAGACATGAGATGATTTCCAAACGCTATTTTTTCGAATGCTGATGTTTTTTGATATGCGACACGACATACTTTACTGATGCTGAAATGTCCCTTTATGGAAACCGGTTCCGGATTTATAGTGTCCCCCCGGAACCGCATGGCGCGCACCATGGCTCATAACTGCGGCAAAGTAACTGATATGTCCACAATCGATGATATGTTTACCAAAATCAACTGATTTCAAACAAATTTTAAATATTTGGCAGCTTTATCTAAAAAAGCCATATCTCGGTCCCCCAAGGAACTTCGGAATAACTCCGGCACCATATGACATATGGCCATTATCTATAGATATTATGAAAATAGAAAATATTTTCGACAAAATTCCCAAATTTGGTGAAAAAATATTGAAAGATACAAAAGTTATGGCCATTTTAGTTAATTTAGCGGTGCTAAAAATGATGTAGACTTTAGAGGGGTTAAGCGACTGAAAAAGCATTGCAAAACTATTTCTCGTTCTTAAAATAGAATTGACAGCATGGCGCAAATTGGTTATTTAGAAACACGCAAAAGCCTCTATTAAGCTGTATTGCAGCTTTGAAAGCAGCTACCCAAGTAACAATTTCGAGCTGATCAAACGTTTTTAGCTGAATTTATTCAATCTGCGGCTGAACTATGGTTTAGTTTTAGAAATAAAAGCCTTTTTTCAGCTCTTAAACATCTAAGTCAAGCTTCGGGCTAATAGCTGCTTTGAAGTTGTAATGTACAGTGCTTTTCAGAATGATAAGACCACCCATGTATTTCACGCTGCACGAAAGATAAACAATTTTGGATTTTTTTTCCGATGGAATACGAAATTGAGTATCAAAATATGGATTAAAGTTCAAGAGTTCATTTATTTAATTGGAAAGTTAATTGAATAGAGCGATTTTTATAGAGAAAGGTTTTTCAAAATGATACGACCACTTGAAGTTTCTCGTGTATCCATAATTAAAAACAACAATAAAAAATATCTAATAATCAGTTACGTCACCAGAACGGTTAATAGTTTGAAAGATACGTTTGGGCATACTTTGGATCAATTTCTGCAGTGTTGCCAGATCGATTACTTCCCACGATTGAAGAATAGCAGTTTTCAGTTCGTGGATTGTTGAAAATTGACGATTATCAGCATAAATCCGTCGGACCCTTATTCGCCAAATGTTTTCAATCGGATTTAAATCCGGTGAACAAGCCGGCCAATCCAAAACAGCAATCTTTTCAGACTTCAACCATGTCATTGTTTCAGTGCTAGTGTGAATTCGTGCGTTATCCTGTTGAAAAATCAGCTTCATCCTGCGTCTTCTTCGAATCTCTGGTAGCAAACTGGCTTTAAGGACATTTATGTAGTCGAAACTTTTCATTTTGTGTGATACAAATTGAATTTCCAGCCTTCCGGAGTCATAAAATGCACCCCAGACCCTAACGGATCCGCCACCAAAGTTTCTCTTAGAAAAATATCGAGGTTCCTTGCGTAAATCTCGCCAATAGCTATTAAATCCGTCTGGTCCATCTAAATTAAATTTTTTCTCGTCTGAGAAAATCACCTGTTATGATTTTTGTTTAAGTGGGTTTAATAAATATATTTTCTGAATACTAAAGAATTTTATCCTACCTGTTTACAGTCTTGCGACATGTTCCGGCGTGCGAATTCCACGCGTGCTTCCTTGTGCCGAGGTTGCAAACGTGGGGCGCTGATCATTTTTGATCGTATTATATTTGGTGAACAGTTTAATGTCCGCCAAACCGTCGAAACTGAAGCCTTCAACTTGAATTCGGTGCGAATTTGTGAACAACTCATCGTAGAATTTGATGCTTTACTGATAATACGACGCTCATCTATTTCAGTCAGTTTCTTTTTTCGTCCTATACTTTTTTTCTGGCCATATCTAGCGGGATTTTTCAAAAAATTCAGGACAACGCAGTGGCTACGTCCAATTTCTCTCGCAATTTTCCTGATTCCCCATCCTGTCTTTCTGAAGGCCAAAATTTGCCCTTGTTCTTGCTCACTCAGACTTTTTTGTCTACCCATATTAGCAAAATACTGTTAAATGAATAATAATTATATTCATCACCAATAAATAGTCATATAACGAAACAAATTGATAAGTGGTTTTATATTTTTGAAAAGGAATATTTACCTACTTTTCCTCCATTCGCATCGCGTATGAACAGAAGCACTCAATTTCAGTCTTTTACATGTATTTGTGTCATCATTGATCGATTGTCAAAATTCGTTTAGGGTGATTCAATTTGAATCTCGTGAAAACATACAAATCAAGGGTGGTCTTATCATTATGAAAAGCACTGTAGCTTAATAGAGGCTTTTGCGCTTTTTTAAATAACCAATTTGCGCAAAGCTGGAAACAAGGCGCACAGAGGTTATATAAAGGGCGATATAACTGCTTAACAAGTTTTTTTTATTAAAGGCAGAGGAGCGTTTGGTGCGAAAAATTTAGACTGAATACTGGGAAAATTTCGATCTGCGGCTAAATATATTGGGTAGTTTGTGGCAGTGGGACTCCAACCCAACAATAGAGTTTACGTTTGACCGCGAAAAGGTCAGTAACAGTAAAGTGCTTAACAAGTGTTTTTCTGCCTCAAATGAAATAGGTTGTATAAGTTCTGCAATTTGAAATGTACAATGTACAATCAGCGCATAAATATTTCATGAAATTTCCAAGCGCTCAACAAGTATTAACGTGGTCTCGTATGCGTCCATTATTACTCATTCTCTTCAAGCACGTCTTCAAGTAGACGCCATATTTACTGATTTTTCTTCAGGCTTTAATAAAATCAATCACCAAATAGCAATAGCTAAGCTAGACAAGCTAGGATTTCAAGGATCGTTTCCAAACTGGCTCCACTCCTATCTCAGAGAACGTAGAATGGCAATTAAAGTCGATGCTTTGTCCTCTGTTATCTCTTTCACTAGGAGACGATCATTAGTTTCCTTTGATTACAATAACTCTGTAACAACACTTAACCGTGAGTCACAAGTCAAAGATCTGGTAGTCCTTTTATGTAGTGTTAAATGATTGCCCAATAGCGATGGCGATGGAAAAAAGGGATTAAAACAATAATATTGTTGGAAATTAAATAAAAAGAAAACTTATCCAATAATAATACAGACACTGAGGAAGCCTGCAAGTCGTAGGCGAAATACGTATCTGTGAAGAATAAAATATACATAGTAGAATTAAATCGGATAAGTTTTCTTTTTATTTAATTTCCAGGTTTCGTATTCTACTCAGACGCTCCAAAAACTTCAGTCCATAATATTGTTGTTCTACAACAATTTCTTTCCTTTTCTATGCAATTAAAAATTATAATTGAAATAGACAACATGAAGATTTAGACAACGGATGGTCCGGTTTTACAAGCAAAAATATGCGTGGAATTGTTAATCATGACAGTGAATCGTTTATAATATGGGTGGCACGTTCTAAGCTGATGAGCCAGTATTAATAGTTGAGTGAAGCTCTAGAGATATGACAAAACGCACCGAATGGAAGGTGGTGATAGATTATTTGGCCGGGAAATAAACATCTGTGGGTTGTTGAGCTCAGCAGTTTATATCCTTATAATTGTTTTTGACCAAATAAAAATTTTATCAAATAAAAAATTCATTGATTTTTGTATGATTTGATTTGATTGGCTGTTCAAAAAGGCTAAAAACTGTCATTGAAGTCTTTTGTTCCAAGGAAACGGATATGTGGCGGGTTCGTCTCTTTACAAACAAAAGACTTCAGCGCCAGTGGATGTGCCAAAATACTCTTAATTTTTTCTTAATCATTCATAATTGTATTTTTTTCTTTCGGTTAGAGTTTATTTGAGCTGGATTCTCGTTCGGAAATTCGTTTCTAGTCAAATGTCAATAAAACAAAATAGGAAGCAGTTTTGGGGCCCAAGACAGGGGCTATGTTTTTAAAAATGTATTCACTGCATTCTTCTTGCCAATCTGAAGACAGAGAATATATTTACATGACCAGTATTGTTATTTCAAACAAATAACTGCTTTCGAAATTTACGAAATCAATGACGACTCATTTCAGCTTAAAGGAACTAGATATGCCAGTATTCGATTTACACATAGATATAAAAAGAATATGTCATCAGCTCTATCTACTCTACTCTATCATAGTCCTTGTATCGCCTACTCATTTTACCCAAGTATTAGTGGTAGACGATGAAATTAAACATGTGCCTATGAAAATGCTGTAAAACATTATGACAAGTTAGTAAACCCACTTGCCGTCAGGAGCCACTTTACTGACGATTGAATCTGCGAAGAGACGCGTATCCATATTCTTTAATAATCTAATCAAGATTTTTTGCGGCGAAGAAAATTTAGAACCAGAAATTTGAAATCTGCGAAAATCTTTTGCGTCTTGATGAAAAAAATAAATGAGCGGTTTTAAGATTGCATTCTATTTACTGTTTACCACGCGTCTCCATTTGAATGTCCATTTGGTAATAACATTTGAACCACAAGCACAATTTGTATGAAACTTATGGTTAAGGACCTTAGGGACGATAATGAGCTATCATTTGCTACTAAGCACCGGTCAAAACCGGTTGACTCGTCTCGGAGAAATTTAAAATAATTTTTTTCTCGCATTTTTTGCTTATAAATGATTTATTTTGCAATTAACTTTTCTCCTTTTCCTTTTTTCGGGTTATCCAACTGGTCGCTTAATAGCGTATAAAACTCTGCGCTGGGCCCTTTTGTGATGTCAACAAAGTGTCAGGGAGACCTCAAAGATCAGTTCTACCTGACGAGACAGGCACTGTCGCCCACTAAAACACAGGTAGAGCCCCAAGCATAGCCGTCACGCCTATACCCGCAGGCGGAGGCGTTTCGGCCCTGCGCGGACTCCACGAACTGACTCTAAGATCTCTCTGCCAAAGGCCGGAATGTCATATTTTAAATATAATGATGATGATGATGAGAAGAAAAATAATAGATCGAATTTGTAAATGTGCTTTGGACTTTTT
This sequence comes from Sabethes cyaneus, assembly GCF_943734655.1. NCBI lineage: Eukaryota > Metazoa > Arthropoda > Insecta > Diptera > Culicidae > Sabethes > Sabethes cyaneus. The sequence goes on along the minus strand of NC_071353.1, from coordinate 147,292,943 downwards.
GTACCACTCGAGTTGCAATATGTGGTATAGTGAAGAAGTGGAGGATTCGTCAGCCCCGCCTGACACCGGTCTTCAACCGCGCGCCCGCTTTCAGTTTTCCAACACAAACAACCACAAATGAACCAATAGGTAAGACAAATTTCGGAGCATTAGTGGTTATCAACTTATCAGGGCAAATTTAATCTTTCATCCCCTTAGCATTCACAGTGCATTCCCACGATACAAAGTAAATTGAGCGCGCACCAGCTGGACGTTCGCGGTAGTCGACAGAAGCTTCAAAATATAGAGACTCGCCCGCCTTCCAACCCTCGAGACCAAAGTGCTGTAAAGCTCTGGGCTTAAACGTCTCTTTAAGACTCGACCCCTTCCCATCGACAGAGCACGCGGGCGGCCATCAGAGCGCAGGACAGCCACGGGGCCGGTGCAAAAATCCTACTCTATCTAGCAGCACCGCCTAGCCGAAACTCGAACACGCGACACGAATTGACCTAATTTTCCCATCTGCTACCTAAGAAGTGCTATTACCCGTAATCATTACAGAGTGGTCCTTCGGCATCCAATCGGATCTGGTATCCCGCTTACATTCCCTTACTAACCCTAAGCCCCCGACCAACTCAATCAATCCGACATTTTTCGGAGATATTTGTGACAGTTGTTATAAACAGGGATGAATCCCTGTTGAACAGAGATCCCCATACTGGCCTTATTCTTAAACGGAATAAAAGCACTTTCTGAACAACGCAACAATCACATTTGGTAAATTTTTACCCCGAGTCCCACTTGAAATCACAAAAGTATTTTGATATATACCCACATTCAGAAGTAAACGTGACCGCTGTTCATTTACTGATTAGTTAAAAAGCCCTACTCCACGACAAGGTTCAGTTTTATCGTAGGGTATTTTGCAATTAACTTTTCTCATACAAATTTCTCAGCCTACACCTCCTATAAGAACAGTATGGCAAAGCTATCATTGAATAGCAACAACGGATTATTTTCGGTGGTGTTCGTCTCAAATCCAGTAGGAACAAGACGACCAGGAGCGCAGCGAGCAAGATGGTTAGACCCGGTGGAGCAAGATCTGGCGGAGAGTACTCGGACGGCAAACCCGCCTAAGTAAGTAGATTATTTTCGAATGGCCAAAGCACAAATGGCCGAAATCAGAAATGCCACAAAAGATCTAATGGCCGAATGCCATATTCGCGGCTTTCAACCTGCACAAATGTTAGATATATGGTGTCCTTGCTCGCTGCCGCTCATTCGGAATCAACGCAGAGATAGCTTCTACTAGTCAGTAGACATAGGAAAATGTACGCATTTAGAATAGAAGTAGTTTCTGGAGGGAGGGCTCCGCAGCGGCCAGCGCTTCTGATTACCGCTGCGGGAAGGGGATTGAAATGGGAATTCGAACGGAGATCGGAACGGAAATTCGTACGTGGATTGGAACGGAAATTGGAATGAGGACTGTAACCGCCTTGAATCATCCAGGAAATATTCTGACACGATAAATGGGAGAAAATATCTATTCAAATCTATTTTTTAACTGCTTTCCAATTCTTGTTCTTTTTTATTGAATAGGCATTTTGAGAAAATTTGGTTCGCTCAATACCGATACTGCAAAAAAACAACGAAGAGCGAAATATAGCAAAACACCAGGACGATAGCACAAAATGCTGATCGCACCGATGATGATGTCCACTCACACGAAAAAAAAAGTTGGCAGGACACGTCGGAATCTTCAACAAAACCCATTGCATCGTAAATGAGTTCGCTGAACCTGTCAAAAGTACGAGATTTTTTAATACATCAGGTGTTGCTGATTGCAAAGAAAATTTCACATGCAAAAGTACACAACCGCTCGGAAAAATGCTCTTTTTCGTTATGCTAAATAATAACCCTTTTATGATCGATTGTGCACACTTTTGAAAAGCATAATTTTGCTTTCAATCAGCAATATTTATTTGCTGACCGCATGGAGTGTTATTCCACTTTTCTTCTTCAGTTTCAAAAGTAATTGTTTTGAGTGAGTAAAAATGGGAACCAGTGACGTTTATTAAAATGGTAAAAAAGGCAATCTTTCTGACTGAACTGTTGTTTTACAAAGTAGGCATTGCGATTATATTTTATTTTATTTTTATTCGTTTTGATGTTTGATTTATGCACTGTTTATTATTTTTTCTGGTAGTTTTACGGGTTATTGGCGAGATATACGAAAAGATCCATAAAACTGCTCTACTCGTAAATTTCCGAGGTGAACTTCTAATAAATTGATTTGGCTTTTGTGCGTCTATGCAGCTTAATTTGGTATATGTTATTATTAAAATTTTTCAAGATATGAACTCGTCGACATTGCTTAATAACTTTGATATTTCCCGAAAGTGACAATTTCAGTGACAATGCCGCCAAATGAAGTGTGTGTTTCGCAGAATTGCATTTTTCCAGCTTTTATTGAATAAAAGTCTAGAACGACTAGGGTAGATGCTCCAGTAGTTGTGGTAGTACCTATAGTGGTGGAAACTCGAATTATTCCGTTATTCTTGCAGATTTTGGTACAAGTTTGATTGGTATCGAACTACCAGTACCAGTATTATCGGTAAGCACCAAACTTGCTCCAAAATCTGCAAAAATAACGGAATAATTCGAGTTTCCACCACTATAGGTACTACCACAACTACTGGAGCATCTACCCTATGTCTTATTTTTCGAGTTTATAATATCGAGCGATAAATATATCCTAGCATTCTACATCAATCGTTAAACTAATAGCATTGGAATAGTTTTAGCTAGACGAATGTGGTAATTTTGCCGTAAAGTCCTAAACCAAGTGGCAAATTTGGACCAGTTCTTCATTACTGAGGCTCTGACAGATTCAAAAGATGGTGCAAAACTTCCGGATTCTCTTCACATATGTTCGTGTGACATTGCTTGCGGTGAGCCGCTCGACTGCCGGCAGTTTTGTACGCCGAACCACAGATGTCGCAGGCAAACAGCCGCTCATCGCTGTGACTGTGCGAGTGCATCTGCAGTCCGGAAAGAAATAGGAAACCTTTCCCGCAGATCGAACACTTGTGCGGACGCTCCGCCAGGTGCACCTTCCGGTGTCTCGTTAGTTGTCCCTTCAAGTGAAAATCTTTACCACAGATTTCACACTTGAATTTTTTCTCCGTTGAATGATCTTTAATTTTGTGATTCAAAACATCCAGCTTGGATTTAAATGTTTTGCCACAAATATCACAATCGCAGAACACCTCGAATGACTGATCGGGATGTACCCGTTTCTTGTGTATGTTCATGCTTTTTTCGGTCGAAAGTTTAATTCCACAAAAAGGACAGGTGGGTCCCTCTTCCTGCAGGTGCTTTTTCCTATGGAAATTGAGGCTACTCTTTTGAACAAACTCGGCAACGCAAAAGTCACACTTGTAGGGTTTCGGCTCCACAGACATGTGAGTTTTTTTGTGCAGGTTATATCCGTTACGTGACTTGTACGATGCGCCGCAAATGTCGCACTCATGCTTTCGCTCAACTCGGTGACTGCTGCCCATGTGTTCCGTAAGCAAATCAGCCGATGGGAAAGCTTGCCCACAGATCAGGCACTCATTCGCGCTATTGTCCAAGCTGTGCACTTTCCGGTGCATTGTGAGGCTCTTTTTCTGACGGAACTGGGCACCGCAAATCGCACACGTCAAATGTTTTCCCTCAATCGCCGTTGTGTGGATCCGCTTGTGAATGTACAGGTTGGTTCGCGTTTTGTGTGATGCACCGCAGATGTCGCACTTGAACAGGCGCTCGTCGCTGTGGCGACGAATATGGTTTGCCAGCACTGGTTTATCTTTGAAGCCTCGCCCGCAAATCGGACACTTATGCGGCCGATCCGAGCTGTGTATTTGCCGGTGATGCACCAGCTGTCTATTCAGCGGAAAGATTTTACCACATACATCACATTTGAAAATGGTTCCCAGTGTATGGCGCACGGTTGTGTGGTTCTTTAGCCCACTGGTCGATCGGAACGTTTTGTTACATATTTCACATTTAAACGGTAGCTCCCCGGTTGTGTGAAGTTTTTTGTGGGCGTACAAAGTCTTGGGGGATTTGTACGATAAATCGCATATGTCGCATTTGAACAGCCGCTCGTTGGTGTGACGGTGCATATGATGTACCAGTAGAGAATGAATTCGGAATTCCTTCTCGCAAATCAGGCATTTGTGGGGACCAATCGTGCTGTGATGTTTCAGGTGGATCCTCAATTGCATTGGCAGTGAAAACCGCTTGTCGCACATGTCACACTGGAAGTTCTTCTCTCGCCTGTGGTACGTTTTATGGTAGATTAGACTGATATTGCTTCCGAAAGCTTTGCCGCAAGTTTCGCATTTGAACGGTCGTTCGTCCGAATGAATTTTCCCGTGCGTCGGGGGATTGATTTTTATATCGTGAAAGTTTTCCAGCTGGCCAGCGTTAGCGGGGTTCCTGTCCGGAGCGTTCGCGTTGCTGGAAAAGAGAAAAGCCACAGATGTATTGTTCGCTACCTGGCCAGCCTTTAACTAAAGCAAAATGGTGCTGTTTGAAGTTTGTTATTTTTGTTTGTGACTAGGACAGGGCATACTGGGGCGCGTGTATTCGGCATAGTTTATGGACTTCTAAACGAAAGAATAGGCACATCCTCCGCAGTGGTGTACCCGACTTTTGGATCAATGCTCGTGTCCCACTCAATCAATTCTGATTTTTATTTCATATTAAACACTGCTAACCAAGAACAAATAGTAAAATTAGACTTCTAGTCTTTCAAACCAGTCATCCGATTGAGTAATATTTCTGTGTAGTGAGAAAGTCTGAAAAAATCCGTGATGTTACAGCGGAGAATTTGTCAAAATTTAAGGTCATCAACTTCGCCAAAAAAAACTCCCATGGAAAGTTTCCAACTTCCCCTGACATCGCTTACTTAAAATATTCATCACTCTTAAGACACTCGAAAAAAAAAAACTTAATGAAGTAAGTCGAAAATGAAACATATTTCTGTCAAAATAGTGAATCCACTATTTTGGATTTAAAAGGTGTCCCACAGAAACCGTACTAAAATGATGCATGTTGCCAAAATTATAAGAAAGTGACACAAATCATGAGAGAAAAGATACTTAAAAATGATATAAATCTGATAAAAAATGCAAAAGAAAGCATTTAAGTGATAATATGAAAAGACGCAAATAAAAAAACAAAACTGGAACAATAATTATACAAAAGTGACACAAAAATAACACTAAAATGACATAAAAAACATTACAAAAAAACTATGATACGAAACAAAACAAATAACAACATAACAAATAATTTTATAATACGTCTGCACATTTCTTATTTTTATCGACTACTAGCTGACCCGACAAACTTCGTATTGCCACAAATTAACCTGTCTTGTACATAAGTCATGAATCTCGGATGATTTTAGTCACAATCTCGAGTTTTGCAAGTTTCTGAGGAGTTCAAACTTAGATGATTCATTTTGGCAGTTACGTAACTATGAAAGCATCCCAGGTAACCAATAAGCATCACCAATGCTATTCAAATGTAGGCCAATAAGCATTTAAGTCGCCTTAAATGCTACTTAAATGCTATTTTGGCAAAGTATACAGCTACTTTACTGATAACCTTCTTAGGGTGCTGACAATGCTAATCTACAGCTAATTACCGGCACGAAGAATTTGAATACAATTTTGGACGCCAATTTACAACACCTATGCAGTCAAAAAGCTAACATACAATAACGTGCAGTATAAAATGCCAGATACGCTGATTTGCTGCTTACGTTAAGGCTTATTAGTTACCTGGAATGGGTAGTTTAATATACAAATTTGCAATTTTTCCTCACAGTAAAGTAGAAAACAACTCCCCTGTCCCGTCATTGCATAGCCAGAAAGCGGATAGTAATATTCGCCATGATTGTACAACATTTCGCCGAATATCATTTTGCGAAAAACCTTTAGCGGAATGTACCATTTGACGGAAAACTTTTTTGTGGAAAGTAACATTTCGCGATCCTCTCCTTACTCGCTGTCGCTCGTTCCAGGAAACCCAGGTAGACCTAGGAAAACAAATAAACCTAGCCAGTTGCCCCCCCACAGTGGGCGGCGCTTCCGACGGCGGGCCACCGGCAACACTCGCGGCCGTCTCGTCCTGTTACTATAGATAGTTTTTGTGGTCTTGTTATTGACTACTGTTTTATGGAAGTCTCGAATTTCTCGAGTTCGATTCGTTTTTGAGTTTCGCAAAAATTTCTGTTTTATTTGTATGAGAGTCCATATCCCCCTACCACAGGGGTGAGAGGTCTCTAACTATCATAAAATAAATTCAAGATTCTAAAATCTCCCACATGCCAAATTTGGTTCCATTTGCTTGATTAGTTCTCAAGTTATAAGGAAATTTGAATTTCAATTGTATGGGACTCCCCCCCCACCCTTAAAAGGGGAAGGGGTCGTAATTCACCGTAGAAAAAAATTCTGCCATCTAAAACTCCCACATGCCAAATTTGGTATCATTTTCTTGATTAGTTCTCGAGATAAAAGGAAATTTGCATTTCATTTGTATGAAAGCCCACCCTCTTAAAGGGGAGATGGGTCATAACTCGCTTTCTAAATAGAAGAGGGGTCTCAATTCACCACAGAAAAAAATCTTGCGTCCAAAACCACTTACATGTCAAATTTGGTTCCATTTGCTTGATTAGTTCTCGAGTTATAAGGAAATTTGTATTTCGTTTGTATGGGAGCCCCCCTTCTAAAAAGCTAAGGGGTCCTAATTCACCATAGAAAATATTCTTGCCCTCGAAAACTTCCACATGCCAAATTTAGTTCCATTTGCTTGATGAGTTCTCGAGTTATGAGGAAATTTGTTTTTCATTTGTATAGGAGCCCCCCTCCTAAAGTGGGGAGGGGTCCTAACTCACCATAGAAAATATTCTTGCCTACAACACCCACATGCCAAATATGGTTCCATTTGCTTGATTAGTTCTCGAATTATGAGGAAATTTGTATTTCATTTGTGTAGAAGCCCCCCTCTTAAAGTGGGGAGGAGTCCTAATTCACCATAGAAAATATTTTTGCCTCTAAAAACCCCCACATGCCAAATTTGGTTCCATTTGCTTGATTAGTTCTCGAATTATGAGGAAATTTGTATTTCATTTGTGTAGAAGCCCCCCTCTTAAAGTGGGGAGGAGTTCTAATTCACCATAGAAAATATTTTTGCCTCTAAAAACCCCCACATGCCAAATTTGGTTCTATTTGCTTGATTAGTTCTCGAGTTATGAGGAAATTTGTATTTCATTTGTACAGGAGCCCCCCCTCCTAAAGTGGGAAGGGGTCCCAATTCGTCATAGAAAAAAATTTTATCACCAAAAACACCCACATGCCAAATTTAGTTCCATTTGCTTGATTCGTTCTCGAGTTATGAGGAAATTTGTATATCATTTGTATGGTATCCCCCCTCTTAAAGGGGAGAGGAGTCATAAATCCCCTTCTAAAGAGGGGAGAGGTCCCAATTTACCATAGAATAAATTCTTGTCACCAAAAACACCCACATGCCAAATTTTGTTCTCTTTGCTAGATTAGTTCTCGAGTTATGCAGAAATTTGTGTTTCATTTGTATGGGAGCCTCCCCTCTTAGTGGTGGGGGAGTCTCTAACCATCACTAAAACCTTTCCTGGCCCCAACAACCCCTACATGCAAATTTTCACTCCGATCGGTTCAGTAGTTTTCGATTCTATAAGGAACATACGGACAGACAGACAGAAATCCTTTTTTATAGGTATAGATAGATATACAGGTATACCTCCATAGTACGTACCCTCGTTAGTACGTACCCTCGATAATACGTACCCTCCATAATACGTACATTTTGCCTCCATAGTACGTACATTTTCCAACAGTGATTTTTTTAGTTGCTATATAAAGCAGAAGCATTTTTATGAATATTTATGAGTCAATACAAGCAAATACGTATTCAAAAATTATAAATTTTTGAATAATATCAGTTATTTCTATTATGTAAAAAACCAGTGTTTTAAAATTAAAAACAGTTCTTAAACAGTAAATTATTAAAATGTATGTTCTAAATAACAGTTATTTTAGCATTCCGGGCAGACTTATTGTCGGTACTAAATTTTGCAGATTTTTGCTCAGAGAATTCACTTTCTCTGCGATTCGCATTCTTCCCAACTGCGACGGGTGTTGTCGTTATTATAGAAGAATTATTTTGCTTTCTTCGGAAAAAATTTACCTTACACTAGTAATAAAACTATCCACATTAATTTTGTTGTAAAGTTAAACACAAATCCATTTTTTTTTTAAATTTCGAAGATTGGACAATTATGCCTTTATTTACAAGCGATTGCTAAATAAAAGCATGTCTGTCCCATATGTATTTTTTTAAATTTTTAACTGTACATGGCGGAAGATAGTTCCTATGCCAATGTATGCGCAACCGGAACGCTCCTATAATATTTCAGGACTTTAAGATCGTGATTAAAGAAGCCAAGAAAGACGTCGCGGTCTTGGACATAGAGTCATTGGTCTGGCTTAAATACACAATTTATAAATCCCAATATCTCGAAGGCATTCGAAAGACTATATTTATAAATGGGCAGCTTCACTGCTAAATACAAACTTGATAAAGTTTAAAGTTGTTCTGCTGTCGAAAAAACAACACGAGCTATTTGAAAAAAATCACCATAAAGGACATTGTGGAAAAGAATCGTAGAGAAAAGTCGCTCTATCAAATACTTTTCTCCTTGTCATCGCCGAAGAAAATTGTGAAATTATTATCACACTCAATAGAGGCGAAAATTAAAATAATATTGTTACCTAAATTGGCAAAAAGAAAATGTTTATAATGAACAATATTATTATGGGATAGTTATGCTTTTATTTTGCATATGGAACTGTTCAAGTTTGATATTTTTGGAAAATTTTTCGAACAATGTCCGTCTAAATTACAATTTTTAAGGTAAATTAGGATATAAATAAGCTACTTCCGTGTTTTTCTCAAAATCGATTAATATTCAAATGGGACAGGTATGATTTCCTACCCAGATAAGCAGCCTTATAGGAAATTCTCCAATTTACGCAGCCTACAGCCGATTATTACAGTTAACTATTTTCTGTTCATAGCACTCACTCAGCTTATTGTCCAGCATATAGACTGGAAGCTCACTCGATTGATATTAGTGGATTTGGAATGAAATATCCCGAATGACGGCTATTGAGCTCCCCTTGTCATGCTTCCTCATTTTTTTGTATGCCAGAAGGACATTGGGTTAAAAGGCCACTGCGACAGTCTTAATGATCGTCTTTTGTGGCAGGCCCCGATTGCTGTACACAGTTTACCTAGATATATTCGATTAAAATATGTAAATTTTCAATTTGAGAGAGAATTTTGAAAAAATAGGTGTTTTGGATTCCTTTTGCTTTACTTTTCAACTATTTTTTAACATTTGTAGTTTTTTTTACCTTTGTTTCTAAAATAATTTTACTAAGATAATTATTTATTTTATAATATCTGATCTGATCTATCTAATTTGGAAGTTTTAGTTTTAGAAAAAAAGACTTTACCTGAAAAATTGTGATTCGATAGTACGTACGCTAAACGATGCGCGGGTGTACGTACTATCGAGGTATACCTGTATGAGCCTTGTATGTAACCAAAACCAGGCCCCTGATAGTACGCCATAATTTCGTGGTAAAAAACGCCCACATTAAGCAAAAACTCAAACCGGTTATACCAGATAGCATTCAAGAGAAGCAATAGTAACGTAGTTGCATTTCAATGAGTTTCATAGCCTTAGCGTTTCATAGCATGCCTCCGATTCGCTCTAAATGAGATGCGAAGCGACGCACGCAGGTTACAGCTAGTATAGAATAATGTTACAACCTAACATTACAACTGCAGCACACTTCCCCAACACAGATATCGAATTGACCCAGGATTAATCGTCGTAAAGAACATTCTGGCGCACTTGCCTGACACAGACATCAAATTGGTCTAGGTTTAAGGTGATACGGTACTGAATCCCAACATGGCCGTAAAAATGGCGTTCATGTGAGGATATAGGATATAGCATGTCCGGCCATGTTGGATTCAGTACCGTTTCACCTTAATTGTCGTATGAAAAAATCTTGGACCTGTTGGGACGAGGAGTTTTTGTCACTTTTGCTAGCGTACTTCAAAAGCAGAGACATCAAATTGGTCTAGAGTCAGTCGTCGTGAAGAATCATCGACCTGTTGGAACAGGAAGATTCTGTCACTTTTTTTTCTAAAAACATGTTAAAACTTGGATAACGTCTTTTCCAACCAATCACGAAGCGAGGATCTCCAATTTGACAATGGTTAATTATTTTCAATTTCTCAATAGTGCAACCTACAGAATCAATCATTTTTGTTCATTTCTGTGGACGCGTAGATTTTCGATCGATTGCCGTAAAAATATTGGAAATCGATCCGGAAATCGCTTAAGTTATTAGCGTTTAAAACCTTTTCGAGATAGATTCTTTGGAAAGACCGCCTATACCAGCAACCATCCAGAAAGACGTAGACCTACGTCAAAAAAATAGAAATGATACAAAAATGATGCAAAAAGTATCGACTAAGATACAAAAATTAGAGATAGATTCAAACCGAACAGAAAAATAAAGAACTCTAAAGGGTACTAAATTAAAAAAAACTGACGCAAAAATTAAATATGTTGAATAGATGTTTTGGTGAAAAAAGTCAAATGTATAATTATAAATTATAAAATTATAAAAGCGGAGTCGGTGCGTGTTCCCGCTACCATGCGGGGCTATCGTTTCTTGATGTGTAATATTTACGTCCCTCCCGACAAAAGCCGGTCAGTTGATCTGATTGAAGAGCACATTAGCACCGTCCGTGCACTAGCGCAATAGCGCCTCTCACGGTGACATTGTCCTCGTGTGCGGCTACTTCCTAATAACTCGTCTTTAAGAAGAAACGAGCAGTCATTAACTTTTCGTTGGAAAGCCCAATTTCGAAAGCAGTTTTTGGGTTGGCAATGCTGAATTCATTTCAGCTGTAGTAGAATCAGCAAAGAATGAATAGTCTATTGCATCAACTCAGGCGTATTGCATAAATTGAGTATGAGATTTCTAAGCACTGGCAAAAATGATGCATGCCGCCAGCCATAATGACATAAAAGTGACACAAATCATGAGAAAAAAATACTCAAAAATGAATGATGTTATGTTTGATAAAAACCTGATTTAATCCACCTAGTGGTGAAAGGAACCTTTGTTATACGATTTTACTTGCTATTTAGGATAGAAATCGACACGTTTGGCTTACATGAAATTTTTGGAAATTGAATAAGTTTACAAAATTTGAACCAAATAGAAGCACTTATAAATTTTGATAGTTCCTTTTCTCATGAAATTGCTGAGTAAGTTGTTACTAATGAGGGTAAGTCCAAGTAAAAGTAAGTTGTAAGATGAAATATTATTCTTTAACATATGCATTGCGTAGTCGTAGATCTAGTTTATAAGTTTTTGAACTATGCATAATTTCCTGTAATGCCATTCTATTTGATTCACAACAATAAAGTTTTCTTGAATAAATTTCATCAATTTTTATTAACTTTCGGTTACTCACGCTGTTGTATTTTGTACAACATGTGTAGGTTTTTGAATGCCATATTGTTATAAAGTTATAAATCGTATATTACGTATATACTAACGTATATTCTTCAGTAAACTTGTTACACTCAAGTACTTTTTTTACACGGTTTAGTTTTTTGAGTATTAAGAACGGGGTAACTTAGAGACCATTCATTTATTTCTCAATACATTTGGGAGTAGCTCGACATTCCTCACGTAGGTTGTAAATAGTTCCTTAGCTGCACCGTTTTCGAGTAATCGAAAAAAACAAACCGCGTAAAAAAGACTTGAGTGTATGAGCAAAATATAAGAATTATTCAATGCATTAATACTTTAAATTGTTAGGAAACAAGATTAGCATAAAACGACATCACAGAAACGAAGCAAGTAGCATGTGAGGTGCACCGCAATTGACCCCAACTGGAATTTTCTCTCGTTTCTTCATATGGAAAAATGGTGTCTGTATGCAGCAAAACTACCAGCAAATGTAAAATGTTTAAGATGTATCCATCTGTTGGTAATCGAGTAATTCGGGGTCAAAATCAGGTCATTTTTTACAATTAAAGTTCTACAGTTCCTAAACAAGCAAACATAGAGGTATACTAAATTCAGCAAAGTTGTGTATTTTTATTATTTGTACAACTTTGTAATACATGAAAAAGTCATACAACAGTTACAAGAAGAGTTAGACTAAAAAAACTGATTTTACAAATTCATATACAATAAATAAGATTTTTCTATCTTCACTGATGAGATAGAAGGTTACTGTCTTAAGCAAAATTTCTTGTAATAATATGCTCTAAAAGTTTGCAGAACACATCAATGTGTTGTATTGAAACTGAAGGAAAATAATTTTTTTATTTCACTTTTAGGGGGATTAATCAAAATTCAAATTCTACCAGACGATCCCGCTTACGAAAAAGTCGGATGCCTGGCAGAAATCGAACAGAACTAGTCTTCATTTTTCGCTCGATTCTCTTTATGTCAAATGTGACACTGGTGGCAGGAGAAAAGTGGTTCATCAATCATCAGTTTTGCAGTTTCGGGTAAAAGGTATAAGAATAATATGGAACATGACAACGCAGGTATAATTTAATTGTTAACCTGTTTATTGCACGCCTCTTGCTGCTACAATCCGCTGCTGCTATCCTCCAAAAAAGGAGGGAAAGCAGAATCGGTACAAAACCGGTTTTTATTCGAAACCTCTGGCAGAAATCGAACAGAAATCCGGCAGAAAAATTGCAAGGCAAAATTTCTGCCCGAATCGAATATGTCATTTCTGCTAGTTTTCATGGGTGACGACGGCCAGAAATCCGGCAGAATGTCTGGCAGAAAAAGTTTTTCGCTGCCAGATTTTAGTTCGATTTCTGCCGGACGCGCCTAAGCGGGATAGAGCTTTCAATTTTCAGAAACTCTTCCAAAGGTTCGATAAACTTAAAATCAAGTTTTCCTAGTTAAAACTCTAGTGCGCACGTTTTCTTTGGTTTTGGGCTATTGTGCGCGCAAGTAACCGTGTTATAAAAGTTGGCGCGAGTGTTCGAGGGTTAATATCTTTTGACCGGTAAAACCAATTCTTATGTAATTTTGCATATATATTCGTAGTGTGAAAACCTCTCGTTTGATATTAAAATAATTGAAATTAGGTAAATTATCTTGGTTAAAATCATTATAAATTATTGTTAATTTTGGTGTGGTGTATTCGATTGCTCATAACTTTCAAATTAAACGTCCAATCAGAAAACCATTCAATAGTGATCTATCCGGCTATATTACCTGCCAAACGAAACTAATAGCGTGTAAATCGGTTTGGCCATCTCTGAGAAACAGGCGTTCATTTGCACCTAGTCAAAACAAGTTTTTCAAAGCTAACTTTTAAACTGCTTGTCCGTTTTTAATAAAACTTAGCAAAATGTTTAGTAATAGTAAGAGCATTCGTTTGGTACTAATATCGTTAAAATTGGTTGCGTGGTTCCGGAGAAAACCGTGTCACGTAGTTTTCACATTTTTGCTTATAACTTTCAAACGAAAAGTCAGACCACGAAACCATTTAATAGTGATATACTAGGCAATAATACCTTTCAAACAAAAGTATTGGCGGTTGAATCGGTTCAGCCATCTCCGAGTAACAGGCGATAGAAAATTCGGAGCGAACACACATACACACATACACACATACATACACACACACACACACACACACACACACACACACACACACAGACATTGCTCAGTTCGTCGAACCCTATCGATTGGTACATGTGATTCGGCCCTCCGGGCCTTGGATCAATTTCGTGTTTTTCGACCAATTTCTAAACCTTTGTTATATAGTATAACAAAGGTAAAAATATAAAAAAATTAACTTACCTACAAAAAGATTTAAGTAATTGTTTTGTTGACATAGAGCAGTTCCACGTGAAATAGGTAAATGACAAAATTTGAACCATTCTGATTTAGATGAAACTTTACAAGCGTGTTTGATAGGAGGAAATATGCACCTTCCACAGGTTTTGGCGCCATTTTGATTCAAGATTCATTTTTAAAAAGGGCGTGCAGATTTCCTCCTATCAAACACGTTGGTATAGTTGCACCCAAATCATAGCGGTTCATTTCAGATTTCAGCTTTTTTGGACGATTTGACGTGGAATTGCTCTTATGTAACAAATTTATTCTATATGCCTCTCTTATGTACGCGTTTATTCGCGCTTGAAAAATATATGTGCTATTTATCTTCTCCACTCATATCTTTCGGGAAGATCACAATATGTTGAGTTGAAACTGAACTTATTAAACGTAACAAGCGGAGTCTCGCAGAGGTCCATTTTGGGACGGCTTTTGTTTACTATGTTCATAAGCGATCTACCTGAGCAACTTCTGCACTGTAAATTTCACCTGTACGCTGATGACTTTTAATTATATCTTTCGGGGAAAGCTAATGAAGCACTAAACAAACTCAATATGGACATTAGCAAAATTATGGAATGGAGCTTCTCCAATGGCATTCGATTAAATGCGACCAAAACTCAAGCGATCATTTTTAAAACAAAGAGAATGGTTCTCGATGAAGTTGCCAACATATTGACTGAAGATAAAATTATCGACTATTCAACAGTTGTTAAAAACTTGGGCATACTCATGGACAGTTATATGAAGTGGGATGCTCAAGTATCAGCCGTATGTAAAAAGTACGCAGGTCTGTGCCTAGGAGAGACTACAAATACAGGTTCAATTCGACAAAGCTTGACATTTTGCAAATGTTTGTCACGCAAATTTGTAATTTACTGTATTGTAATAAATGTTTTGAAACATTGCTATAAATTTGTTACAATAAGTCAAGTTTGAATTTCCTAAATGCCCGTGCTCTGTATATTAGCCATATCCGTTTCTTAGAGTTTGTAGTTCCATTAAGAGTTTCATGGGGTCAATCCCGGTGTAGCGGTTAGCATTTAGGCTTCACAGGCCGAGGACCCGGGTTCAAATCCCAACCCCGCAGAAGTCACGAATGACCCAAGCTGTTAAGGTGAAATTAGTCGTCATCGATTCTGCTAATTTCAAAAGCAGTTTTTTTCGTTTAAAGCAAAAATTCTGTTCATGAAAGTATATTCGCTGTGTTCAGATTGGCAAGAAAAATGCAGTATTTACATTTTTATAAATAGAATCCCGTTTTTGGGTCCAAAAACTGCTTCCGAAATTGGGCTCTCCGACGAAAAGTTAATGACTGCTAATTTCCCATTGAAGTAACTACATATAATCAAATTCATCAGAGTTTCATCATGCCACAATCACACTTCTTCTGGTGATTGGCAACGATATCGCATTTGCAAAAATTTTTGTGTGACTTGTAGCACTAGTCAACTTTGGGTAACTATAAGCTTTTAACTTCACTTTTTGCACTAACGTAAGAACTGACGACACTATTAACACAAGGCATAACACTTATCGTTCTTACAAATAACCCCGGAGCTGGGGTACGAAGCTTTATAGCTTTGTTCGACAAATCTATAAAGCATAAGGCTTGTTGTGTAAAAAGATAAATCAGTAAAGTTTTACTGTCAGTTCGTCCTTAACGATTTGATTTACAGCGCAATACCAGAATAAAATATCTGAAAGAATATATAATAAATTTTCAGTAGCTTCCGTAGTTGTGCAGCATATGAACATCAAATGTTATCGTGCGTATTGGAATAATAAGTGGCTTAAGTTAACGCGTTATCATAATTATGTAATTTTTGAAAACCAGTTATTAAAATCAAATAAATATATTCGATTTACGTTTGCATTAAAAAAATGGAAAAAAATTGCCGATTTTTCATGGGTTTACCTTCACACTAGCAAAATCATTCTAGTTGCCTAATCTAGTCTGACTTGGCAGCCAAAAAAATGCTACAAAACGGTAATATGACCTCGCATAAAAAATTATTACGATGTTGAACTCTAATATTCTATAATACCGTAATAGTAGCACCATAAAACTAACATTGAGCAACCGCAATAAAATCAACTTGGATCGGTGTGCCATATTGTATTGCTAGTAGTACCTGCTTATTGCTTATAGTACCTAAGTTTAGAAGAGATGTGTCGCAATCAAGCAGTTTTATCGTGGTAATATAAGTAACCACAATACAGTAGCTTTATTAACAGTTTTATTATGGTTTTATAGCTAGCAATTTAACTCGTATCATCTTGGTATTGTGTAACGCCATGATAAAACCATGGTAATGATTCATACCGCAATAAAACCTTTGTGACATTCAAATAAAATCAAGCGGATTTAGAATTGTTATTTGGGAGTAGAGATTTTGGTAAAAAAACCCAAATGTATTAAGTTATCAGAGTGCCATTTTAAATTACATTTGAATTAAATTCAAACAATAACACGAAAATTTGTAATTTCAAGGCAAAAACGACACACACCATGACACAAAAATGACATGATTTTTTATAACGGTAGTTTTTTACAATCGATGGGGGAACGATAGAGAAAGTAATGAACGAAAGGTGTTGATAGTGTCTCCATGGCGAGACAAGATTTGAAACGGAAAAAGCGAAAAACTAGGTGAAGGGAGATCATTGCAGCAGCGCTTACTAAGTTTGTATAACGTTATTTTTTACCTAAGCTGTTTCATTAAATTCTAAGAGGGTGCAGAAAACTGCTTTAGACGAGCTGGCGTGAAATCCGTCAATTATGTTGAAGAAAGTATAGTTTTATTTTTTGGATTTATGGTGTCATGAGGCTGCTACTCCGCTGATAGCAAAAAGAGCGCTCTTTTGCTACCAACGGGGTAGTAGCCCCGTAGTACCATAAATGCCAGTCAGATATAGGCATGTTTTCTTTGGCAGTTGCAGACAATGTAAAATCAAGTAACCATGCTGAAGAAATGACAAATTATGTCTCTAACGAGTGCACAGTTAAAGAGCATTTTCTTTGGAAGATCCTTAAAAATTAGTTTTTTATAGTTAACGTTTTTTGCTGCACAGACACAGGCGTACTGCCAAAACCCGAGAATTTTAATATACGACTTTTCACTTTTCCGTTTGCTAACGTAATTGGGCACGCCAGTACTGGTGAGAATGTTTCTTTCGGAGAAAGAATTAAGATGAAGTTATTATTTTTTACTTTTTTTTTAAATAAAATAAAACCATATTGTAATACAGAAGTTTCCGTGTTTTTTCTCTTACTCTTCTATGTTCGAGCAAAAACAATGAATCTTAGTCCTTATTGTACCCAAGATACAATAAAGATAAATCATCAATTAACTAACTAACGGTATGTTTCCGCTTCCTGTGCCGACTGAGGCCGCAACTTTGAACGAACTGTGCACCACAGGTATCACACTTGAACGGTTTCGGATCACCGTCCGTGTGGGTTTTCCGGTGAGTATTCAACCCACTATAGGATTTGTACTTTGAACCACAAATATTGCACTCAAACTGCCGCTCATCGCTGTGACTGCGCGAGTGATTCACAAGCAAGTGGCGCACTTTGAAACCCTTTCCACAAGTCGGACACTGAAAGGGACGCTCGGTGCTGTGACACTTCAGGTGCTTCGCCAGCTGCTCCTTCAGGTGGAAATCCCGTCCACAAGTTTTGCATTTGAAATGCTTTTCCGTTGTGTGATGCAGTGTTTTATGATTTCTAAGCCTTGTATTAGTTAGAAAAGCTTTACCGCAGATATCACATTTGAAGGGGGACTCCTTCAGCAAATGAACTTTCCGGTGAGCTTTCAGAATATCAAGCGTCTTGTATGACAGTCCACAGATTTCACAATTGAACAGCCTCGCTTCGGTCTGAGTGCTGTGTACTTTTCTATGAAAAGTTAAGCTAATCTTCTCCTCGAACTCCGCATCACAAATGTCACACTTAAACTGTTTCGGTTCAACGGCTTCGGTGTGGATCTTCCGGTGGCGGTACAAACCACTGAATACTTTGTACGACAGACCACAGATGTCGCACTTGAACTGTCGCTCATCGCTGTGACAGCGCATGTGGTTCGCGAGGATCGATCTCATTTTGAAGCCTTTTCCGCAAGTCGAACACTTGTACGGACGCTCGGTGCTGTGCAGTTTCAGGTGCGCGGTCAGCCCGGATTGCAAGTGGAAATCCTTTCCACATAGTTTACATTTGAATTTTTTTTCACTCGTATGACGTAGGATTGTGTGCACGTTCAGTTTGCTGTTGGTCATGAAAGCTTTGCTACATAGGTCACATTTATACTGTGGTTTACTACTGGCTGTGTGGACTTTTATGTGATCTTGTAAACTTTTAGGAGACTTGTAGGATGAGTCACAAATGTCACATTTAAATAGTCGCTCGGTGCTGTGACAGAACATGTGCCTTGCGAGGTCGGCTTTGTTTCGGAACCCTATCCCGCAGGTGGGACATTTATGCGGACGATCCGTGCTGTGCTCCTTCAGGTGCTTCTTGAGCTGTACTTCTAAGGAAAATTGTTTGTCACATATTCTACAGGTTTTTTCTTTGTCGTGATACGCTTTGTGGCTGCTGAGTCTGCTTTTGTGACTAAAAGTTTTACCGCAAATATCGCATTCAAACGGCAGTTCACCGGTGTGGCTTTTCCTGTGTACGTTGAGATTGAATTTCTGGTTGAATCCTTTTCCGCAGATATCGCAAACATGCTCGCCACCAGTATGGTTCGGCTCCCGAGCGTCCGCATTGCTGGAAAGAGAAAAAGCCACAGATAGATTTTTGGATAGCTGGTCCACATACCGGAGATTAGTCAATTTTATTATCCGCGCTTTTCTGATTTGTACCGACCATTACTTATTTCATAGAAAACGAAAGATTCGCCACTTAATTGGTTCATTGCTTCGCGTGCTGGGTGGCATGCAGCGCTGTGTTGCTGGAACCACATATCGACCAGGTACAATGCTTGCACTTGAATAAAAATTAGATTGGACGTCATCAAAACGACGACCTCCGTTATTAAGATCTTTGTCAATACATGCTAACAAATGAAGAATTGTTTGTATTTTCTTAAAGGTTAGATAAAATTTTCTTTTACTTGCAATTCTTTTTGAAGAGTTTTTTAGAGTTTTCTCGACACGACGTTATGACGGTGTGGAAGCTTGGGAACAATAAAGCAGATAAGACAATACCACGTAACGATGAAACCAAACAGCATCAAAACAATGGGCGAGCTATTTGATTGATCATTTGTCTGCAGGCAAACATACACGTAATGAAGATTTATTTTCATTTCTCTATTGTTGACATTGTCTCTGGAGGAAGGTGGCAGTTTCAAGCTGATTCATGATTCAAAATAATTAAAAAAATCGTCAACGTAGAACAGTTTTGAATGTTTTAAAGTAAACCTCTAGCCGCTGAGGTACATGTGGAAGCTGTGAGGTCCAATATAGCTGCCTTGGGGAACATCAACGGTGACAGCAAAGTAGGTTATCGTGGAGCCATTGCTTTCAACAGATCTTAATTTTGAACAGATATATAGTCAGTTGAAGATTTAAAAAATATACATTTTGAAAAGAAAAGAAACATACGGCTACCGGGTTGCTGGCGGAATGATGCACTTGGTGTGCTTCGAGCCTAGTGCCTTAGGGCTAGAAGTTTTCAGAGGGCTAAGAATACCTCTGAAAATGTGGACTGTGGAGATGAGAAGGTTAATCCTCAACGCGAAATGCGTTAAACAAAGATTAAAAGAATCGCCAAGTCTTGCTTGTTAACCAACTGCAGACGACTGACCGTGATCAGCAGTCAGGTCGTTGAGCGCGGTCGGAAACTGGA
Organism: Sabethes cyaneus; assembly: GCF_943734655.1. NCBI lineage: Eukaryota > Metazoa > Arthropoda > Insecta > Diptera > Culicidae > Sabethes > Sabethes cyaneus. The sequence goes on along the minus strand of NC_071353.1, from coordinate 147,273,047 downwards.
CGATACCGATGATTGCCGACACGATGACGCACCGAACTGTTCATACCGTTTGTCGCGATGGTAGCACAACGTAACCCTGCTGAGATGATGCATTGCGCGAAACATGTTCTGTTGCTGGGATAAGCGATATTCTGTACCAGGGGTATTCACAAAGCCGACTAGTGTCACAGTGGGAGTTCGACAAGACTCACTCCATGGCCCATCGCAAGGTTATGGGGTTGTACAACGATATGCTTATACTGAAGCTGCACTGGAGACAATAGACGTGATCAAAAGCTGTAGAGAAGGAGTGAAATTGTAAATAGATCAGCACCAAACAAAGGTTCTATTAGTTAGCAGCTGTAAATCGGTGCAGCGGATATAAATTACCATCGGAGAGTAAACTATAACCTGCAGACGTGAGCTGTGAAGTCATATTTACGATATTTCTTTCAATTACGAGACTCGCGAGCACGCTATATACGAGCAAATGATATCTGGAAGAGTATTAATCTATTGTTTAACGGTTGATCTCTGAAAGCTAGTAGCTAGAATCCTTGTCTTATCTGTATAATAGCTTTACTTCTTCTAAGCGATAATTTGAAACTGTTGAATATGTCAACAGCCAACAGAAAACACAACAAAAAGGCGATGAAGAGATCTCTAAAATACAAATAACAGAAAAGACTACGAAGAATCGGCTTAAATAAAACGAAAGGGCAATGAAAAATTGATGGAAATACTGTGAAAGACGATGATAATGCGTCGGATTTACATTAAAATAAAAAGAAAAGGCTCTAAAACAGCGATGAAAACAACACGAAAAAAATATATTTGAGAAGCGTTAAAAAGACGACGAAAAAATGACGAACACACTACAGCAAGACGACTAAATAACGACGAATTGGCAGTAAAAAAACCACATTTTTGTTGTATTGACATAAAAAATGGAAATAAAAGTGACAAAACGACAAAAAATGGCGAAACAACGACAAAAGACGAAAAAAAGATCGCAAAATGACGACGAAAATATGCCAAAACAATAACAAAAAAGACGACTACAAAGAAAAGCAAAAAATCTCCGAAAAAAGCGTCAAAAATTGTAAAAAGATTACGAAAATAAGTTATGAACAGATAGGGAAAATACGATCAAAAGTTGATGAAAAGATTCAGCAACAAGAACAAAAAGTTACAAAAAGTCATCTGAAAAACGTAGAAAAGGCAACAAAACATGCTAAAAGACGACGAAAAGATGTCGAATATATGACGGAAAAACAACACAGAGGCAGTAAAAAGACAACTGACTGACAACAAACAAGACGACAAGCGACGAAAGGACAATAAAAAAATAGCAAAACGACGACATAAGATGATGAAAAGATAACGAAAGACGACGAACAGACGACAAAATGACGACGGAAATACGCTAAGCAGCGACAAAACCAAACGCAAAAAAGACAAACAGATGACGAAAATACGATGAAAACAAAACAAAAATGCGGCAAAGAAATGACAATAATAAGGCGATGAATACAAAGAAATGACAAAAAGACAGCAAATAGCCGACAAAAACAAAAACATCCCAGATAACACAAAATCGTAATAGAAAGTTCACATTAAATCGTTTTCATGTCAATTTCACATTGGAATTGTATAATGATTAGAGTATGTCAAATCGAAGTGAACAATAAGTTGTTTTGCAGTCGTGCGTGTCTTCATATACAATTCATGACTGTGAATTATAAAGCAGGATAGACAATTGCAATATTTGATTATATCTATATCATATATTCAGGAGTATTTAGTTGCGTGTTATAAAAACTGCGCAAAATAGAATTACAAATAGCTGTCAAAATTTTCGCACATATATCGCCTCCACTTTGGTACATATATGTTCTTATATGGCGTGAAATATAACTTTTTCGTTCAGATATGATTTCGTATACCTCAGTTGCAATCGAGATATACAAACCAAATGGTTTACTGGGATGATGAACACATGAAACGGTAATGACAAATAGACGAAAAGCCCGTTGAAAATACGATTAAAAACCGCCAAAAAAGCGATACCACAAAAAACGCCACAAAAGACAATTGACATACTTTGTCAACAAAACGCTAAAAAGAAACAAAGGAACGATATAAAGATGACGAAAACACGATGAAAAGATGAACAACAAAACGCACCGAAAAACGTTACAATAAGATAACGTCAAAAGAACGACGAAAAGAGGCGGTGAAAAGACGACGAAAAAGTGATGATGAACAGGCGAAAAGACAGAATTACGACGAAAACACAAAAAAAAACGCCAAGGAAGTGACAAAAAATGTCAAGAGAAATAGTGAAGAACGACGAGAAGACTAAAAATAGATGCAAAAAAGACGATGAAACAACAGCAAAACAGCAGCAAGAAATGCCAAAGCAAATTTGAAATGAGAACAAAAAGATGCCATCAACAGCAACCGAAAAGGCTACAAAAGACAGTGAAAAATTACAGCAAATCCTTGGAAAGAGACAAAAAAGTGAAGATGTCAGAAAGTCAGAACCACCATCGAGCCGAAAAACCTTAGAGAGAACGAAATAAACGAAAGCCGAGAGTAAGCGTCCTTAATGAGTTTAAGTTAGATCTCAAATCCACATGAAATGATTTTATTTAAAAAAATGATAAAGGGGGGTCACGCATTTGGGAGGAATGAAGCGGAGTTCATCCGTGTTAGGATAAACCTGACTCACTGCGAATTTTGGTTGTGTTCGCGGAATCCTGTTGGTTCGAAAAATATCACCCTTGTATCGAAAATATCGTTAATTTTGACCAGCAAAAATAGCGTACTTAAACGTTATATTTAAAGTGCCAGTAGTACGCAATAATTTTATTGTGAAACTGAAAAGTTATTTATGCAACTTTTTACAAGTTTAATGCACTAACAAAAGCACAACTTCAAACAAAACAATCGTTTGTTATCGATATTAGCTGCATATGCGTTATAAACGAATCCTCCCATTTGTTCTCAAGGTATGATGCTGGCCTAATAAGTCAGTCATCTTATGTTCGAATCTCGGCTGAGAGAGGCTGTTAGAGACGATAGAATCGTAGCAACTGGCCCTGCAATTGTCCTCCACTCTAACAGCTGGCTGCGAAGTCTGTCGTATAAAAACAGAAGTTCGGTCAAATTTCGATAACGGAATGTAGCACCTAGGCTTTGCTTTTTTTAGCGTTAATAGTACTGAGATAACATGAGTATAAGACCCAATTGTTTGGTACAGCCATTTCATCAAAACTGCTTGGTATAACTATTGAAAAAAAAAATGATATGGTGATCGCGGTCGTTGTATAAATTGGTTCGATAACAAATTATGAAAAAATAGATAGGTACGACCATTTGAATGGAACGGCTCGGTACGACTATTGAACAAATAACCTGGTGACAATATAGATTTCAGACGGGTTTAGTACCACCGTTGTATGAAGTCGATGGCTGACAGAAAATAAGTTTTGGAAAATGACTCGGTACGATCATTGTTGAATGGTGCATATGGTTCGGTACGACCATAGATGAATTAAATTGATTGGTACGATCATTATTGATGAAATATATAGTTCAGAACGACCACAGATGAATTGAATGGTTTGATACGATCATTGTGGATGGAGCAGGGTAATCCAACGTGTTTTGGACCCCATCAGCAGCTGTACATAATTTGGACACTGACAGCAAAATCAAATTGCAGTGTTCAAATTATGCTGAAGGGGCTCAAAATACGTTGGCTACCCCACCGAGGACCCCCACTGATTCGAGCGATTCCTCATGCAAACTGACGGGGTTAGTTTTACTCCAAATATACTCAAACATGTAAGAACTGGCCACCCTACTCTTTGTTATTGTTTTGGTAGTTTGATTTAGTTGGCAGTTGTAAGCAGCGAATATTTCATTCTCCGATTGGTTTTCTATCAGAATCGTTGGAAAAACGGATTGTGAAACAGATTAAACATTCTAGATCAGTACAAACAAATCGTGTTTATGTGCATTGTCTTCATGAGTGAATGGTGTCATGTTGATTATGAGATTTTAACCATTTTTAATTTGTGCAAACGTCGTGCAAACCAACGGGATTCAAATTAAAAAGTGTTCAGCTTAAAAATGATTAAAAGTTTTCAGATTAAAAAACGGTACAGGTTTAGTACGACCATAATGATTCGGTACGATCATTATCGAATGAAGAATATGGTTCGGGACCACCATAGTCAAATAAAAAGAAATGGATCGGTAAAACCATAGACGAATGAAATTGCTTGGTACGACCATTAATAAATAAAATGGTTTTATATTATCATTGTCGAAAAGATGGCTTTATTCGGTGTGTGTGAATCACGTACCAGCAATTTATTTTTATGAAATGACATAAGAATTAAAACGAATTACAACTAGTGATTTTACGCTCAAACATGTGAGAAGGTTCGCTTAATTCAATCAGATGCTCAAGAGTAGTGATTAACCTTACGTTGACCGCCACGTGTTCGAAATAACCGAAGTTGGTGCGGTGAAACTCGTTTAAAAGCATAGATGACGGTCTCAGCACACGTTACGATGCACGGAAGTTCGTCATTGGCAGGAGTTTCGGCAAATAAATTTCGCTATTCAGCACTTTGGCCGCGAGCAATACCTGTTGTAGGTTGCGACACCGTTCAGGCGTGTTCAATCCAAGCAGATGACAACAATCTGGATAAGGATTAAGGTTGTTGGTAAGTCCTGGTAAGCGCTAAGTGTCGCCAGGCTAAGTCCGTTAATGACAGACGTAGAAACCTTTTCTGCACACGCTCGATTTGCAGGTTCCATTTGAGCTAGTGGAGGCCAGACTACGCAAGTATTTTCAAGTAGTGGACGTACAACGGAGCTGTTTAACGTTTTTCTAACAATGAGAATTTTTTAAGCCCCGTCCAATTTTTGCGATAATCCCAAGTTGATTACTTTCTTTAGTCGACACTGTTTAGCGCTTGCCCTAAAATACTCCTGTGTTTATTATTAAACAATATAGTTTGCACCACGCCACAAATTAATCTAATAAAATCTGGATTTGATAATAATACTCGATGCAATGAATCATCAGATAGATCTCTGAGGCATCGACAACCATGTCCTATGGCATTTACTGCGTCATTGAAAAAATTGGATAAAAAGGAGAGCGCCAAGCTTGCTACCTTGCGGTACATCTGATTTATTGTAAATATAGGTGAGAGGTCCGATCCAAGCTTAACTTGCAACACTCTATCACACAAAAAAGATCGCAGCCACGTGATAAACCGCTGTGAAACTCCCAGATGATCAATTCGGTCGAATGCAGCTTCCTGGTCTGTATAAGTACACCAACTTACGCTTATGTTCAATATTCCGAATACAATTTGACGTAAAATCGAGGAGGTCCGCTGTCACGGAATAATCGGAGACAAATCCGTGCCGATTGGAGGATATGTAGTTCCTCATGAGTACTTATTGAAAAGAGAGATTCAGAAAAATAATCTTATGTTGTGTAATGAATGTTAAGTGAAACGAACTTCGGCTCAGAAAGACACAACGAGGCGTGTGAAGAAAAATCTACCTGACGGACTAGAAGGCAGGGCAAGTTTCTGTAGTGCAATTAAGACATTGCAGTTACGTGAAGCCAAAGTTGCTCTTTTGTGTCTTCACAAAAGTTTCTTGATTTTTGAAGTACTTTTTTGTTATGCCAAAAAACTTTGTTATTTAAGGGGTTTTTGTCGAATAAATAGAACTTCTATCTCTTAAAGGAAAGAAGTTATAGTGCTACAAACTACTGTATCCCTTTAATACTAGTTTTTCTAATTTTTTTCTGGTTATTTAGACTTTTACGCAGTTTTGATGTTCCACGCAGTTTAACATACTATGAAAATACATCTTTTTGCTGAAAGAAGTGCAGCTCTACCTTTCTTGGTTTTCGAGATATTCCAGCTTTTGTCTAATTTTCAATCAATTTTTAAGGGGGTTTATTTTAAAAGGGCGCAGATATGCGCAGCCAATCTCAGCCACTTTACGTACTGCAATATAGTGAGTTTCATTTCATATGTATGTCATGGTGGATTGCGCCCTTTAAAAAAAGGCCCTTAAAAACTGATTGAAAATTAGACAAAAGCTGGCATAGCCCGAAAACCAAGAAAGGTAGAGCTACACTTCTTTCAGCAAAAAGGTGTATTTTCATAGTATGTTAAACTTTGCGGAAAATCAAAACTGCGATAAAATTGAAATAACCTGAAAAAAATTAGAAAAACTGGTATTAAAGGAATACATTAGTTTGTAGCACTGTAACTTCTTTCCCTTAAGAGATAGAAGTTCTCTTTCTTCGACAAAAACTCCTTAAATAACATTTTGTAGATTCTAGCGAAGAGATATCAACATGGAACCCTAGGAAACAAAGAAAAATTGGAAAAAAATCTAATCAACCTGTTTTTGCTCAAAGCTTAGATGTTATTAGACATAAGCTTAGACATATAACAAAATTACAGCCGTGTAAACATAACAGGTCTTGCTAATTTTCAGCCAGCTTAAACTAATAACTTTGCCCTCGGATGAAATAAAGGCGAAACGTCAATGACAGAATTTCTGGATTCGAATGTAATGTTTCTGAAAGTTTCAGCTTTTTATCTCTGGTGGAAAAAGTGTTGGGCTTAATGGGTTATGCCGAAAGACCCGGAAGCTTGTGTTTCCTCACAGAAAAAAAGTGGGGGGAATACGCTAGGATATTCGTTCGTTTTCACCAGGTATACATCTAATCAGATACCAGTAAATTGAGTTCTTAAAAGCAAAGCCATGGGTTTACACCGTCTTTAGACATTACCCTTCTTTATCGACAGACTTCGCAGCCGGCTGTTAGAGTACAGGAAAATTACGGGGCCAATGCAACAATCCTACTGACTCTAACTAGCAAGCACCGCCTAGCCGAGATTCGAACATACGACGACTGGCTTGTTAGACCAGCATCGTACCTTAAAGTTCTTAATGGAGTCAATTTAAAATTAATTTCGGAATTGCTAATGATTTGTACAATCACAATGCAAGTACTGGTAATTGTACCAAACTCACTACCAATTTCATTAGAAAGAGTTATCTCCAGGATTTTGTTTGCCTGGGAGATACCAGTTGAATGTATGACAAAGTAGGCTTTTATCTCTAAATATATATAACAAATGTCAAATTCGTCAATAAAAATTGTTTTGAAGCATGTTATTTAGATTTTTTTAGACTATGCTTTTATATAAAGTTTTTTTTTATCAGATTTTATCTTGTGAGAAGAGGAGAGATGTGGGGTCGAATGCCCTTGGTACAGAATATTGCATATCCCAGCATCAGCAACAGCGGGTGTTAGGGACGACTTGAAGCCGGGAGCCCAAGACCGAGAAACGTGGAGACCTCTCTTGAATTCAGCACGGATTCGTTAAGAGGCTAGTCGCCGAAAAAGTTAAAGTTATGAGTTTAGAAAGTTAGGAAAAATTTATTTTAATTCATAAAAAGTAATAATAATTTTCTTCACAATTTTAGAAATACAAATTAGGTTGTAAATATCTTATCCTAGAATCCAAGTTGGATCAACAGTAATAAGTAAATTTTCTTTCGACAATAACTTTAAAAATGTTCCATTTTCATAAGGCAAACTTCCAATAAGAAATAAATGATGATTAATTGTTGTGGATTAAGATTTTACTCCCCAACCGCATTAGGAAGCTGCTAGCTACTGCGTTGCTGACGGGTGTTTCTTCATGTGAATAGTAAGCGTACTCTTCTGGACGAACTGGGCATCGCATATTTCACACTTGTAAGGCTTCGGATCGATGGATGTGTGCGTTTTGCGGTGCAGGCTAAGCCCGCCGGACGTTTTGTACGACAAACCGCAGATGTCGCACTTGAACAGTCGCTCGTAGTTGTGACAGGCGCGCATATGCTTTGCAAGCAGCTTATTAAACAGGAAGTTTTCTCCACAAACCAAGCACTCATTCGGCCGATCCGCGATGTGTATTTTCACGTGGAACGTGAGACTACCCTCGAGATCAAACTGGGCATCGCATACCGTACATTTGTACGGTTTCGACTCGGTCGATGTGTGGATTTTCCTGTGCGCTTTCAGATTACTGGCCGTTTTGTAGGCTGCTCCGCAGACGTCGCACTTGAACGGTCGGTCCTCGCTGTGGCTGCGCATGTGCTCTACGAGCCGGGCTTTCGTTCGAAATCCTTTTCCGCAAATCTCGCACTCGTGCGAGCGATCCGTGCTGTGCACCTGCGCGTGCTTCGCCAGTTGCTCGTCCGAGGAGAACAGTTTTCCGCACTCGTCACATTTGAAGTTCTTTCCCCAGGTGTGCTTAATGGTTTGATGATAGTCGAGGGTTTTCCTCGCGTTGAATGCTTTTCCGCACAAGCTGCACTTATAGGGCAGGTCACCGGTGTGGATTCGTTTGTGATTCTTCAGCGAATACTTTGTGGCGAACCGTTTGTCGCAGATTTCGCAAGCATGGTCCAGTGTTTTTGCCGGTTTGCCGGTACCAGGATTGTCCGTCGGGTTGCTGGAACAGAAAAGAAGCGACTGATAGATTTTGGTTTTTAGGTACGCGAGTGGTAATTGAACGGCAGTTTTTTCTTTCGCAGTAAATACAGAGAAATTTGGCCATCGGAGCTTCGAGACTGCAACATTTCAGCTAATTTTATTTAAAATCGGATCCTTCTATCTGCATATATTACATTACAAACTTAAGTTTCGCCGTGCAATATCCTCAAAATCAATATTTTAAAAAGCTTCTGCATCTTAACATTATTATTAGTTCGGTGACTGTTCCTGCGGTCAAAGTCTCTCGAGGCAACAGATTTGTACGCTAATGCATAGATGTCGCAGCTAAACGAGCGCTCAAACTGAATAAGGTATTGGATATTGGTGCGGACGATCTGTGCTGTGCACTTTCCGGTGTCTCGTTAGTTGTTCCTTCAAGTGATACTCTTTGCCACATATTTCACAGTTGAATTTCTTCTACGTTTTGTGCTTCTCAAGGCGAATTTTGTTTTCAAAAGTGTTGTGGACGTTCAGAGGGCCCATTGGATGATTGATCGGGATGTCAGATAGATCCTACGACCCGGTTCGATTTGGTCTCCCGAAATTGGGTTTCCACATTGAAACGCGTTTCATGTTAGATATTCATGCGAAGACGATCCGTTTGAAAGTACCTCTATCGCCATACATAGAAGTTGTTTGGAATGTTGTGGGGGATAATTAAAGAATCCGATGCAGACGTACACCCTTCCAGCAATTTGGACAAGACCGGAATCATTTCCATCAGACTTTAAGCAAAGTAAAATTGTTGTAGCAAAGCATTCTTCTCTGGATTATTATACAAAACCAAACCTACCAGTTGGTAGCGAACTTTCAATCCGAAAGGGGTCGAAAGATAGCAAACTTTGTAATAAAAAATCTTTTAAAAACGCGGATGGCTTCCTCGTTGATTTAAACTACATTTAATATCAATTTTGGCAATCAATATGGCACCCAGTTTTTTCTCTAAGGAAAGTATCAAAAAATCTGCTAAGAAAGAAGAAAGGTTTGTGTAACCCAAAGCTCTAAACAATATCACGTCTTTTAGGTCGCATATGTCTGTAACGAATTTCCCTAAACAAATGTTGAGATTTTTGATAAAAGTATGACTTACTGTTAAAGTTATTTTTTTAGTAGCAAGAACTACAATTCATTTCCATTCAATCATGAATCAGCGGCACTAGTTTGTTTACTCGTAGCCAAGGCAACGCTTAGGGGTTATTTAAGGGGGCATAGTACGTTTTCAATTTTTAAAAACCGAAATTTTTTTATTGTATTTCGAAAGATTAACATTTTGACCATATGTGTTTGAAGCCGTTTGGATGAATTCCAAAATTGAGAAAGTTACAGCTATTCGTGCCGCGCATGTCTGCAGCAATTACACAGCGAATAAAAACTTCAACGCCGTTTTTCTCGAAACCAGGTTTTCAAAGTCGGTACCATAAATATCTCAAGAACGGCTCAAGCAATTCTCATGATTCTTTTTTTTTTTTTGTTTTAAAGCTAACAAAATTATCTAGTGTTTGACCCATCCGTTTTTTGTATTTTTTAGAAATGTTTAAAGTCCATTTTTTCGACTAAAAATCTAACTTTTATGTTTGAATGTCCGTCATTTTGTTAAGCGTTCGAATTAAAAAAAAGGGTCAAACACGAGATAGTTTAATATATTTTCATGTCTTTTTGGAATTTTTCAATTCGAATCCATGGTACCGCAATTCATGTTTTTTTAAATGACTATCTTCAAGAAGCCGTAGGGGTAGGGGCCCATATGAAAACAAAATTGTAGATATTAGTATAAAATGCAATGTTTCGAATGCAAAAAACCCGATTCGATTTGCGTTTCGCGTTATCGCGAAAAAAATATTTGAAATAAGGCAAAAAATATGGTGTAAAATGGTACTATGCCCCCTTAAATTAACGATCGTAGAGCGTCGAAAGTATGCCAGAGATAACCATTTTCACCGTAACCTGCTTTTTTGTGGTAGGAATTGCTTAACTATTGCTTAACAGCGGGTATGAAATGGGGAAGGCAACTAGGAAAAAGCGCCCAACTTATCTCTTGCCATCCAAGTCTCTACCTAGCGCCTCCACGTGGCCTTACTTAGAAATACTTCAATTTGTATCATTAAGGAGCCAAGCTAGGAGATGTGGGATCGTGTGGTTTTCAGTTCCTGATCTTACAACTATAGTTTCTGATAACCGTTGAACCGCACGACTTTGTTTTCAAGTGTTTTATTATTTATACGAATATTTTTGATAGACTAATCTACTTTTAGAGAGCAAAAGAAGGTGCTATATGCTTGGCCAATTGCAGTCTGGCTTCTGGTCTAAATGCCATCGGCTCATCCCTGAGGGTCCAAAGTATCATTTAATCTTTATTAGCAAAGATACTCCCAACGACTGAAAATAAATCTTCCCCTTGATTTCAAGGAGCTTAATGGAATTATGTATTATATCTGGTTCTACTTGATTCCTTGAAATTCTCGCTGCGGTACATGCTGCGCAATTGGCCAAATGGGTTAAGTGGTGCATTTCTCTTGCATTTGGAACGATAGCAGGTGCCGATTTACGAAGACTTCGATCAAATGCGCACTTAGCTCTTTTGAACTAATGAAATCTGCAGATCCGAATGGTATTCTAGCTGCTTTGGAACATATCCCGGAAAATTGGCGGAAAGTAGAGCTGGTGTTCATACCTGAAGGAGATAAAAAATCCAAACCTTGCATAAGACTTGCAGACCAATAAGTCTGAGATCCACGCTTCTTAAGGCTGTGAACCATTTCGCGAAATTTTAAACTTTTTAGTTAAAATTTGACAGTTTGATAGTTATTTCACCCTCTGTCGAAAATAACCCTGCTTTGAAGCACGATTATTTTTGACAGTCCGATGATTATTCTAAGCGCGAATGAGATATGCACAGGTGAGTAAGAGAGCTTCGATGTGTTTCATTAATTTTTCTTAAAATTTTTTTACCAGGCTTATCGTATAACGAATTTGTTTATTCAACCCGAGTTGAAATGAGATGAATTTTATCTATCAAATAGGAGCAAATGAACACTAAAAATTCATCCAGTTCCAACCCGGACTGAATAAACAAATTCGCTATTACAGACACGTATCTTCATCCTCACTTTATATGCTCTCATTGAGCAAAATGACTTTCAATCTGTCAAACTTTGAAATGGTTCGCATTCTGAACTAATTTTAACCTTTCGAGGAGAAATAACGACCGAACTGTCAAATTTTAGCTAAAAAATTAAAAATTTCGCGAAATGGTCAACAGCCTTAATTAAAATTTGACAGTTTGATAGTTATTTCTCCTCGAGTGGTTGAAATCAGTTCAGAATGGAAACCATTTCAAAGTTTGACAGATTGAAAGTTATTTTGCTCAAAGAGAGCATATAAAGTGAGGATGAAGATACGTTTCTGTAATAGCGAATTAGTTTATTCAGTCCGGGTTGGAACATGATAAATTTTTGATGTTCATTTGCTCCTATTTGATAGATAAAATTCAGCTCACTTCTACCTGGCTTGAATAAACAAATTCGTTAAACGATAAGCATCCAAACATTGGTAAAAAATCCAAGGAAAAATCAGTGAAACACATCGAAGCTCTCTTTCTCACCTGTGCACATCTCATTGGCTCTCAGAATAGCTATCGAACTGTCAAAAATAACCGTGCTTCAGAGCAGGGTTATTTTCGACAGAAGGTGAAATAACTATCAAACTGTCAAATTTTAACTAAAAAGTTAAAAATTTCGCCAAATCGTTCACAGCTTAAGGTGATGGACAAAATTACAGATAACCATATCCGGAACGAGTTTTTAAAGAGCTCTCCGTTGGAAATCAACATACATACCAACACGGAAAATCTATGGAAACCGCGCTGCACTGTTCAGTGGCATTAATTGAGAAATCACTCAAATACCAGGAGACAGCACTTTGTGGTTTCCTTGATATTGAAGGAGCTTTCGATTACACGTCCTTCGTTTCAATTATTATTTATCACACTACAATGACCTACATTCAAGCAATACTTTCGTGCAGAGAAATCACAACCTCATTGGGAAATACGTCGGTCACGATGATCAAAGGATGACCACAAAGAGTTTTCTATCCCTTGATTTAGATACTGGCGGATGATGCACTCCTTCACTAATCTCCTTCCTTAATCCAATGCCCTTGTAGCATATAAAAAAAGGCTCGCTGGTCGCTGCTTAATCTGCACAAAGCCTCGCGTGCTGTAACGCTGGCTCTGCTGCGATGCATAATAAAATCGAATAGTGACTGTGTAATTGTTGTCTTAAATGCATTGGATTTTATTTGTTTATTAAAAAGAGACAGAGGCAATTATACATTACCGTTGTTAAACCTTGATAAACATAAAATATGATGATGCGCTTTAATTTTACAGTCTATTCTAGTAAATCTCAACCGATATAAGAATTACAAAAAGCCCCCCCTAGCACAGTGGTCCAAACAGCGAAATACGTGATCGTTTGATATAGCGCCGAAACGTGACGTTTTTCGCATGTAGTGTCTTTAGGAACATTTCTTGGTATAATAAGCCCCTCCTTGTGAGAAAAATCTTTGGGTGATTAATTCCCTTAAAAGTGAGATACGAAATTTATTTTCTCGTATATTCGAGATACAGGTTGGGTACTTTCGGCAAAGTTGTAGTAAATATCAATACAAACAACTTGGTCAAAGACACCATACTTGTATCTCTTCATGGAAATTGTCTATGAAGCGTTATACGTGGACAAACCCTAGTTTTTAAACCCTGACTTATTCTGATCAATTTTTACGTGTTCTAGAAAGTTGTTTATTTTGCTAAAATCAACGTTTTTGTAGAACATTATTATTTGTTAGTTTCTGGAGTTTCGACGATTTTGAGCTTTTTTGGTGAAAAATAGTACTTCTTTGAGCTTAGATATTTCCCAAGGTGGCAGATGGCGGTAGATCAAACAACCCCTACCTAAAAGTACAACAAAAAACCTGTAAAGGCAAGTGTCAATTGTCTGTATCTGTTTGTATCCTCAAAAGTTATATTTGAGGGGGTTAGAAGGAAAGGGGTATAAGTGACAAAATTGAAAAAATCGAGATAATGATAGGAAACGATACTTTGAGCATGGTTTTATGCATACTAGAAAATTCATGTCAAAATTTTACCGTTTAATGACTTTTTTAGAAACATGAAAAAAAAGAGCAAAATAAAAGTTGGGTTTCGCTTGGAAGGAAAAGGGTGTGTAAGTGCAAATAACATTTTCAAAAATGTCTTATATCTCCCAAAAATTATAAAATGCTTTTCCAAGATTTCAATAGAAATTAATAAAGTGAAGTTAACAGAACCATAGTGCGCCATTAGTTTTGTATTTTATCCTGACGAATTTTCTAGCTGACTTCTAGCTTAACTTTGGATCCGATTTTCTCGAAATATACTTTTTGTCACTTACACCCCTTTCCTTCTGAGCGACTCATTTGATTTAAAAATCTATCTCAGTCATGTTTACAGTACAATTAAACGCCATTTTGTTTACGTTGACAATCGCTTTCTAACAAGTTAAGTTAACAGCAATTTTTTCGCCTATTTCCGATTCGAAAATGAATGTAATGTCTTGACTTGAACCTAGATTTGAAATTAGCCGTAAAATTGGACTTGACATTAAATTATAATGTGAACTTACGATTAAATTTGGATTCGGACTTGAACTTGCACATGAAATTTGAATTGAAATTGGGCTCAAAATTGAACTAGAATTTGGACTTGTGATTGGAATGCAATGGAACACAATAGAGTAGGGCGGGGCATAAGTGCGATGTTTGAAGTTGTCATCATTTTTCGTGAGATATAAAGAAGAATGACAACATAATATATTTAATCGTGATGCAGTAACTCAATGTCTTCACATTCAACTATAAATCATCTGCGGTAATAGTGTTTTGCAAAATAAATTCTTCTTTCTTCTGATCAAGTGCAGATTCGCACTTTTACCCCACTAGCGGGGCAAAAGTGCGAATACCGCGGGGCAAAAGTGCGAATACCGCGGGGCAAAAGTTCGAAGATAGAATCCATGAAATTAGCCCAGCGGAAGCTAACAAAACCATATTAACTTCAATCTCTGTTATGTTTCGGTAAGGAATATCCTCAATTTGTACCTTTTCTATTTTGCGCTGGTGTATTGCAGCGTCCGTTAGATCGAAACTTTTCCAAACGTTTGTTTTTTGTTTCATCAGCGGAAACACATTGTTTTTCTTCGGCCAACATCTGTAGATCACACAGTTTTCTGCAGATCTTTCATTTCTAGTAACTGTAATATAGTGCCTTAAACTGTATATAATTAGCTATACATTTTTGCCTCGTCCATGAATCGCACTTTTGCCCCATCCGTGAATCGAACTTTTGCCCCGCTAGGCGCTTGAAGGGGTTAGATTAAATTACGGAGAAGCGAAATATATTTTGCAAATTATTTTCGCCGTGTTTTCAAAACAAATATGTGAGTGATGTAAAACGCTGCTACAAATTTTCAACAAGTAATATCCTCCTGTTGATATCGTATTTGCCGTATAACGAAAAATTACATCAAAACCACCCTAAAATAACATTTGCACATAACTCAGCAACTACGGTTCGTAAGCAACCAAAGTTTACGTTAGATTCAAGCTGTCAGAGTAGTCACCCATCCATACCAATGTTGAAAATTTACTCGGAATCTGCACGATAATCGATAAGTCATTGAATCGCACTTTTACCCGCATCGCACTTTTACCCCTCCTTACTCTAGAAGGTTTGTATTTCGGTCAGTTTCGGCTTGAATCCTGAAATTGAACTTAGATTTCAAATTTAAGTTGAAAACAGACATGTAATAGGACTGGAAACAGGACATGAAATAGGATAAAATCGTACTTGAAATAGATCTTAAAACCGGAGTTGAAATTGGACGAAATTTAACTCGAAATAAATCATATCGGTCTGAAAATTGGATTTGAAATTTTACTTGAATCTGGGTTTGAGATCTGAGCCTAAATTTGGACTACACTTTGATTTTATGATTAAACCTATTTGAATATTGCATCTGAATTTATACCTAATACTGGACTTGAAATCAGACATAAGATTGGACACGAAACGGGACGCGAAATTGAGCTTTAGTTTGGACCAATTTAGACTACAAACTTCACTTCAAATTCCACACCTTTAAATTAAAAACAGAAAGAAAATCTGGAGTAAAAAGAACGAAAAACGGGACAGAGCAAATAGCGGATAGAAAAAGGAAAAAAGAGAGAGAAAAGATAGGAAACGACACAGAGAGATGGTCCTGGAAGACGAGACAGAAAAAGAAAATAAATGTAATAGAAAAGATGGGGGAAAAAAGAGAAAAACGGTAAAAATAGGCCAAATAAAATGAAACAGCTGATACAAAACAGCAACGCGATGGCACAGAAAAATAAGAAATAAAAAAACGAACCAAAGAAGAAGTTAAAACTGAAGAGAAACAGACGAAAAACATGAGAATGATGAGAAAAAAAGCTGGAGAGCAAAAGGAGAAAAGGAAGCTGAACACCAAGCCAAACAAAGCCGAAAGCCGAGCAAAATTAGAAAAGGAAACCATGACAAAAGAAGAAAAAAACTGAGCACCAAACAGAAACAAATCGGAAAAGCAGAGCTTTGGGCCTAAACGTCTTTTCAAGACTTGACCCTTGTTTATCGACAGACTTCGCAGCCGGCTGTTAGAGTACAGGACAATAACGGGGCTAGTGCAATGGTCCTACTGACGCTATCTAGCACGCACCACCCAGTCGAGATTCGAACATACGACGACTGGCTTGCTGGACCAGCATCGTACCTCGAAGCTAACTAGACGGGCGGTCCAAAAACGGATGAAGACGAAAACCGAGAAAGAAGAGAGTTAGACAAATACGAAAAGTTAAAACGAAAAAAGGAAAACGGGAATAGAAAAAACGAAAACACAAAAAATCAATTAAAACAAAAAGAAAAACAGGACTGAAAGTGAGAAAAAATGAGACAAGTAACGAAGAAAAACTGAACAAAGGAACAGAAAACAGAGGACACAGGACAGAAAAACGAGAGAAAGAGGAAAATGGAAGTAAATAGTAAAAATAAGAAAAATGAAAGATAAAACTAGAAAATGGTACAGAAAAGAAGAAAAAACAAGACGGGAAACGTCCAATTTTATGTCCAATTCCAACTAAAACTGTCCATCTAAGTTACTCCAACTTTAGATCCAATTTTCAGTTGACTTTGAGATGAAGCGTCAAGTCTAAATTAATCCCGAATTGAAGCCTAATCCAATGCCATAGTTTAATTGAATGTCCACGTTCGATTTATAGCCCAATTTCAGTTCTAAATTCTAGTCCACTTTTAACTGTGATTTACAAATCAAATTGCACCCGAAAGTTTTATGTGACTCAATCTGGTGATACTTGTAATTCGCCTTTTTCCAAGTTTTACTGATGGAGAGCTAGTGCAGGCTTCTAAGCATCTAAACTTTGCTAATGGAAGACGATGATTGACACGATCAAACGCAGCATTAATACCGGTCTGAACAGTATCCTCACCAGAATCCAGTCTACTACTCTAGTGACTACTTTTTACTCTTGCTTACTCCATTAACCGTTCTGACGTAGGGCTACGTCAGCAAAATGGACCAATTTCCGAAGAGAAATTGAAAAGAAGTGGTAACCACTCAATTCCCAGCAAATTTTTCACTTGCAATTTTATTATTTTATTATTATTTGATTTTATTATCATGGGGCCGACCGTGTCGAACTGCAAACTGCAATTTTTTGTCACCCAATTTTGGACACAGCGCTGGACCGTATCTAAATTTTAGAATGACACCCTGCAGTAAGGCAGAACGTCGATGGCTATTATGACATTTTCGTATTTGCGTTGGAGTTAAACCGTTTCGTGCTAATACACTTTTCGCGAGATAAATGGACATCTTCGGTGTAGGGGCAACCGCGCGTCGCATGCGACACCAGGTCACAGGAGTGTAATAAATTAGGATCATCCAGAAGTGCGACTTAATTAGGGAATTTCATGCTTAACATTTCTTCCAAAATCACATCTCATATTTTTTCGAAAATACTCTAAAATTGAGTTGACAATTAGACTAACGGATTCCATTTTCGGATGCCTCATCAGAGTTTGCTCGAGTAAAAGTTGGAAAGCATTAATATTTGGAAATTCATATATTGTCACTTTGATTTTATATAGACTTCGATGATAACAAAAAAGCTTGTTTAAAATTAAAACCTGTTACGAAGTTTTTTTTTTTTTTTTGATACACTTCTGTAATATATGAGAAAAGAAATTTTGCCTAACAAGGCACTTAAAAGTAATTTTTCATTGTTTCACTTCTGTTAAATCGTATGAGTTTGTCAGACTAAAATAGATTGTATGTGATTTTAATTTATTGTTCAAATTAGATAAAATTTCACTCCAATAACTGTAATTTCCAACAGACAAAAGTTATTTCATTAGAATCTAAACCGCTTATATTATTTCATTTAAGTCTAGAATGTTGTGCAACACAAACATTCCAAGAAGCAGTGCAGGTTTTATTAACCAATTTTGGTTATAAAAGCCATAATAAGAGTATAATAAAACCCCTATGGTTATTGGGGATCCTAACATTCTATCTGAACAATGATGAAGAACTGTCCAAAGCTTCATTTCAACGGTTTGGACTACTCTCCCGGGTGACACTTTCTGCGGTGAACTTTTCGATAAGCAGCAGATTTGAACGATGACCCGCAGATGTCGCAGGCAAACGATCGCTCAGCGCTGTGAGTGGACATATGCATGTCAAGCCTAGAAAAAAACATGAAACTTTTTCCGCAAATCGAACATTTGTGTGGACGTTCCGTGCTGTGCACTCTCCGGTGCCTTGTTAATTTGTCCTTCGAGTGACATTCTTTACCACAGATTTCACATCGGAATTTCACCTCCTTTGTATGCTCGATAGTTTTATGCTTCTCAAGACTGATTTTGCATTTTAAAGTTTGGCTGCTTACATCACATTTCAAGGTAGTTGGTAGATCTTTATGTACCAGTGTTTTGTGCACCCCGATACTTTTCTCAGATGAAAATTTTATTCCTTCTGTCTGTGAGTGCTTTTTTCTATGAAGAATGAGAGTAGTCTGTCGAACAAACTGTGCAACGCACAAGTTACATTTGAACGGTTTCGGGTCCACGGATGTGTGCAGTCGTCTGTGCACCTTCAAACTGCAGCTTGACTTATACGATAAGCCGCAAATGTTGCATTCAAACTTTCGCTCACCGCTGTGAACACTCATATGAGTTGCAAGCAAACTAGGACTCTTGAATTTCCGTCCGCAAACCAGGCACTCCCTTGAACCATCCGAACGGTGGACTCTTTTATGAACGTTGAGACCACTTTTTTGGTGGAATTGTGCACCACAAATTTTACAATTGAAAGGTTTTCGCTCGTCGGTTGTGTGTATTGTCGACTTGTGAGAGCGTAAATCGGCCGGTGTTTTGTACGGTGAGCCGCAGATGTCGCACTTAAACAGTCGCTCATTCATGTGCCGCCTTAGGTGACATGCAAGCACATATTTTTCTCGAAAAGTTTTCCCACAAAGTGCACATTCATAGGGACGATCTGAACTATGCGTTTTCCGGTGAATTGTCAACTGTCTATTCAAGTGAAAATCTTTTCCACATATTTCGCATTTAAAATTCTTCTCTTCTGTATGGATTACGACATAATGATTGTTTAGTCTAGTGCTAGTCTTAAAGGCTCTCCCACATAGATCACATTTAAATGGTCGCTCTTGGTCGAGACTTTGGGGAGTTACTAACGTCCTACGTTTGTGTCGCTTCAGATGCACCGTCAGCAGTCTTTTGTGTGCAAACTGCTTGCTACATATTTCACAGGTGAAACTCTTTTCCTGATGAGACGATCGATGGTGGATCAGTTTGATCCTAGTACTGAAAGCTTCACCACAGGTTTCGCACTCGAATGGCCGTTCACCGGTATGAATTCTCCGGTGCGACTTGAGATTAAACTTTGCGACAAAATCTTTGCCACAAATATCGCAAAAGTGTTTTCGCTGGCCACCACCACCACCACCACCATGACCACGACCAGTACGGTTCGTCTCCAAAGTGTCCATCCGGCTGGAAGAGAAAAAAAGCCACAAATGTATTGTTCGATATGCGGCGACGTGTGCTTTTTTAATATTTGTTTGGGAGTCGGTTCGTCGCCGCTCTTAAGGGTTGTGAAATTGTATTACTCGACCACAGGGAAGATTGGAAGCATTGGATCTGGTCAATATGTGATTTCAACAAGACGGCTCTACATGCCATATAGGACGTGAAACAATGGTTCCAATTAATCTCTTGTGCAATGTGCAATTAATCCCTTGTTTCGGACCTATGCAGAACGTGGCCCGGGAAGATCGTGTAGAATTACAGTAACTGTTCCGAGCTCATGACACGCGCAAGTTTTAAGAGAAGATGAACCAATCTCGTAAGGCTCACATACCGAAACCTGACATGTGAGAGACGAGGAAGGGAATCGGAGCACAAACGAGGGCAAGGTGGCGGACAGATGGAAGCAGTTCTTCGATGAACACCACAACAGGCCGTATGAATAAAAGCAAAGCAAACTATTAGTTTTATTCATACGGCCTAATGGCGAAGTTGCAGACAAAGACCGCCCATTGGTAGAACTTTACAAACATCTCAGACCCTGTAAGGCCGCTTCGTAGGCTATCAGGTGGTCCACAGGACATCTGACAGATTTTGCAAAAATTTCGGAAGCACAGCGTGCCCACGCATCATTCTTTGTCGACTTCAAAGCAGCATACGATTACAGTTTTCGAACAAACTGAAGTGACTGCACGGGGCTAAGCGTTGCTAGACTTTGCTGAGGAAAAATCCATAGTTTTATCACTGGAGAGAGGGTTACACTTCCGTTTCGAAATCCATTAAAAAAACGAAATTTAATCAAATTTTAGTTCAAATAAAAATTCAACCAAAATTTATGCTTCATTTGCGGGTTTTTTATCGCTTTCCAGCGATTTGTTGTTTTTTAGTTTTTTCATGCGTTTTAGATTGCTGTTGATGGCGTTTTTTTTTTTGTACTGATTTGTTATCTGGTTTAGCATTCATTGCCGCTGTTTTGCTATCGTTCAATCGTATCTACATCGTCTTCTGTACTTTTTTTTTAGTCTTTTTTCGTTTTTTCGTTTTAAATATCACCTAATAATAAATTGATGAAATTATGCAACAATCATGCATTAATCAGCAGTTAAAGTTAAAATGACACATAATTATGTGCGACCCATGATTGTGGACTAACTGTATTTTAACTGTCGTTTGGTCGTTCTTTCAGTCATGTATTTTTTGTCCATTTTTTTGCACAGTTTACCACTTTTTTGACTCTTTTCGGATGATTTATTTTGTGTTTTCTGTATTTATTTGGAAGCAACTTTTTACCATTTTTGTCGGTGTTTATGCGTCGTCTTTTTGCCGGCTTTCTATTGTATACTCGTATATTGTTTTGCATGTTTTGTTGCATTTCACGTTTTTTAAACGTCTTTTTTTTCGTGTTTTTTTGTTTTCTTTTGTCGCTGTTTTGGTGTCTATTCGTCATTTTTCAGTTGTGCCACAAACGAGTTGTGGCAACCGATATGCGACTAATTTTAATCATAAATGCGTTGCTGCAACTAGAACTGCCAAATGTGTGCTGCTTGCGACGAGTTTTTATGTTATTTCCATCGTCTGTTCGTCGTTTACAAAATCCGTTTTTAATATTTTTGGTCGATTTTTTCGGTCGTTTGATTATTGTTACATTAGGGTCTTTTCGTCGTCATTTTGTCGGCACTTTTCTGGGTCATTTTGTTTGCTCACAAGACAACAAAAATGTTCTTTTTATTGCGTTTTCATCATTCTTTCCTCGTCTTGATGTACATTCGCAGTCTTTTTCGCAGGATTTGTTGCCTTGGTTTTTTGGCATCTTTTCGGTTGTCTTTTTTGCATATTTTGTCTAGTTATTTCTAGTTATTTCTAGGTATTCAAACGTTTTTTTTGTCGCTATTTTGACGTCTTTTCATTATTTCCATTGTACTTTTATGATATTCCCGTGATTTGAGTGTCTCTTTTTGTCCACCGATCTTGACCGAAATAGTGACGAAGTTTCGGTTGCTTTTTGCCATTTGCGTCGTTTTGTTTCTTGCCGGTTTAGCATAATATAGCACTAAGAAGTTGTACCTAAAAGAGTCATAGGCGGAAACTGAAACAAATAGTTTTTTTGGTCGTATTGCATTTTATTTAACTGAATAAAAACTTCTGGCTCTTTGCAACATTTATGTAATCTGATTAGAGTAGAATGCTGCTTAGAAAATTCTTGATCGTTTTCTATCATTAACTCATGCCCTGGCGGGTGTTGTGGGTTCAAATCCGGTTATAATCTCAGATTATAGCTTGGTTCGACCCATGCACCTTCCAGCATTGAACAAAAGGTAGGAGTCACAAAGACAACTTCTTAAGCGTAGCTACCTATTACCCCCCCCCTTCCTTTCCACTCTTTCCCCTCCATTCCCAAAAAAATCCTTCTTCATTACCTCCCCTTACCGTCCCTTCATCAATTGTAGAACCAGCGTTCAAAAAAATATTATCATTAACTCATTTTTTAAAATTTTGCGACTTGGTTCGGTCTGATTTAACACCGACCATATGATATCGCGACAAGCAATCGAGTTGAGCAGGCGAGTCAAGCAATTGAGTCAAGCAGTTGGACCGAACAGTCGAGTCGAACAGTCAAGTCGAGCAGTTAAATCGAGCAGTTCAGTCGAGCAGTTGAAACGAGTAGTCTAGTCGAGCACTTGAGTCGAGCAGTCGAATCGAATGGTTTAGTCAAGCAGTTGGGTCAAGCGGTTAAGTTGAACAGTTGAGTCGAGCAGTTCATTCGAGCAGTCGAGATGGCCAGTTGAACCGAGCAGTTCAATCGAGCAGTTAAGTCAAGCAGTTTAATCGAGCAGTCAAGTCGAGTAGTTCCGTCGAGCAGTTGAATCGAGTAGTTCCGTCGAGCAGTTGAATCGAGTAGTCTAGTCGAGCAGTTGAGTTGAGCAGTCTAGTCGAGCAGTTGGGTAAAGCGGTTCAGTCGAACAATTGAGTCGAGCAGTTCAGTTGAGTAGTTCAGTCGAGCAATCAAATCGAGCAGTCCAGTCGAGCAGTCTAGTCAACCAGTTGAGCAATCCATCAGTCCAGGGATCGACTGAGAATACAACCCATTGCTACGAAAGCATGACATCCTGTCAGGGACCTGGTTTTAGTTACCGATAAGCCTCTTATGACGTCCTGTCAGAGACCTGGTTTTCGGAACAGACATAAGCCTCTTATATAAATAGATTATATAAATATTTAGACAGTTGTAAATAGTGCGCGTCGCCTCGCGTCTAATGGATCATTGTAGGTAGCTTTTGCTCATGCTTACCGTTAGATGGACACTAAAGCCCCACGTGGCATATTTTAAGGCTGATAATTTCTTGCCGTTCCGTTGTTGTTGACGGCTGATAACGGTTAATCTGAACCGGTCTTTTTGGGTGGACCAATCATATTGCAAGGCAGTTTGACAGTCGGTCATAGACGTTCGTCGAGAGTGTTTGACAGAGAACATGTCTATGCTGGACCCATCTGTGATTTTTTTTAGATTTTTCAATGATCCATTGAGAGCAAATAGGAGGTACGCTATGTAACGCTAACGCTATGTAACTCTATGATGTGCAACTACATTACTTTTGCTCGTCTTGTATGTAATCTGGCCTGATTGGTTTGAGTCTTTGCTTAATGGGGGCGATTATTACCACGAAAATACATATCGCGCCCTTCGTTTTGGCGACAGACATAAGCCTCTTATATAAATAGATGTTATAAAATATATGAATAAAAATTATATGAAATTCGCGCTATTCGAATTTTTTTTTTACAATTTCCGGCAACTTCGCGCAAAACAGACAACCATTAGGTGAGAGTACCATATTTTTTCTATAAACAAAAAATATTTCCATCAGAAGATCTCCA
Organism: Sabethes cyaneus; assembly: GCF_943734655.1. Classification (NCBI taxonomy): domain Eukaryota; kingdom Metazoa; phylum Arthropoda; class Insecta; order Diptera; family Culicidae; genus Sabethes; species Sabethes cyaneus. The sequence goes on along the minus strand of NC_071353.1, from coordinate 147,249,411 downwards.
AAGGAATCTAAGAAAAAATCAATTGAAAAATGTGCTATTTTTTGATAAAAAATTTTATAGCTCGTTAAGAGAAAGAGATAGAAAATTACTACATTTAACAAAGTGGCTGATTTTAATGTGTAATGTGACTTTCTTTTCCCGTTCCCTCCGAAAATTGTAAAAAATACCGCTATAGAAACTTATTTGGTGAATTTTTCAGCAGTAATGCGACAACTAGCAGGAGGAGGAATTCAAACCGGTGATTGGACGGTTCAGCGCTCACCCGCAAACGAACGAAAACGGCCTAAGACTTGTCGACTTCGCCGCCTCCAAGAACATGGCCATACGTAGTACCTTCTTCCAGCATAACCTCTACCATCGGTACACCTGGAGATCACCCAACCAGACAGAATCACAAATCGACCACGTTCTGATAGATGGTCGGCACTTCTCAGACATTATCGACGTCAGAACCTATCCGGGCGCTAACATTGATTCGGATCACTACCTAGTGATGGTAAGGATACGTCAAAAACTATCTGTTGTGAACAACATACGATACCGCCGCCCGCCACGGTATAATCTAGCGCGACTGAAGCAACCAGCCGTGAAAACAGCCATTAACAGCGTAACGGAGAACGTCCTAGGCAGTGTGGCACCGAATCGACGTAACGAATGGTTTGACGAGGAATGCCAGCAGATATTGGATGAGAAGAACGCAGCGCGGGTACAAATGCTGCGTAGAGCCACCCGTCAGAATGTGGAGCGATACAAACAGAAGCGGAGGCAGCAAACCCGACTCTTCAAGGAAAAGAAGCGCCACCAAGAGGAGAAGGAGTGCGAAGAACTCGAACAGCTGTACCGCTTTCACGACACACGGAAGTTCTATCAGAAACTCAACGGATCTCGCAAAGGCTTCGTGCCGCGGGCCGAAATGTGCAGAGATAAAGATGGAGGTATCTTGAGTGATGACCGTGCGGTGATCGAAAGGTGGAAACAGTACTACGATGAACACCTGAATGGCGTGCAGGCGGAAGACCATGATAGCGGAGGAAGTGACCACATTGGTGCAGCAAGCGACGAAGATGTGCCACCCCCATCGATAAGGGAAGTTAAAGAAGCCATCCAGCGGCTGAAGAACAACAAAGCAGCGGGAAAGGATGGTATTGGAGCGGAACTTATTAAAATGGGCCCGGACAAGTTGGCCGGCTGTCTGCATCAATTGATTGTCAAGATTTGGAATACGGAACGACTACCGGAGGAGTGGAAAGACGGGGTTATCTGCCCTATCTACAAGAAAGGTGATAAGCTGGATTGTGAGAACTACCGAGCCATCACTATCCTGAATGCCGCCTACAAAGTGCTGTCCCAAGTCCTCTTTCATCGACTATCGCCAATAGCCAATAGATTTGTGGGAAGTTACCAGGCCGGCTTCATGGAGGGTCGGTCTACAACAGACCAAATCTTCACCCTGCGGCAGATCCTCCAAAAGTGCCGCGAATTCCGAGTCCCCACGCACCACCTGTTCATCGATTTCAAAGCCGCATATGATAGCGTAAACCGACAAGAGCTATGGAAAATTTTGGACGAAAACGGCTTTCCGGGTAAGCTTACTAGACTTATCATGGCTACGATGGATGGGATCCAGTGCTGTGTGAGAATCTCGGGTGGATTGTCGGACCCATTCGAATCTCGCAGGGGACTTCGACAAGGAGATGGTCTTTCCTGCCTGCTATTCAACATTGCGCTTGAAGGTGTTATAAGGCGGCGAGCGGCGATCGAAATGCGGGGCACGATTTTCAATAAATCCAGTCAATTTATCTGCTTTGCTGACGACGTGGATGCTGTCGGCAGAACATTTGAGGCGGTGGAAGATCAGTACACCAGACTGAAACGCGAAGCAGAGAAGATTGGATTGCAGATAAATACGTCGAAGTATATGCTGGCGGGCGGGACCGAGCGCGACAGGGCTCGCTTGGGCAGCACCGTGGTAATCGACGGGGATGAGTTCGAGGTAGTCGACGAGTTCGTATACCTTGGCTCGCTGGCAACAGAGGACAACAATACCAGCCGTGAGATTAAAAGACGTATTATCAGCGGAAGTCGGACCTACTACGGACTCCACAAACACTTGCGGTCGAACAATCTGAGCCCCCGTACAAAGTGCACACTGTACAAAACGCTAATTAGACCGGTTGTCCTCTACGGGCACGAAACGTGGACATTGCTAGAAGAGGACCTACGAGCACTCGGAGTTTTCGAACGGCGGGTGCTAAGAACCATCTTTGGCGGAGTGCAAGAGAACGGTGTATGGAGGCGAAGAATGAACCACGAGCTCGCGCGTCTCTACGGCGAACCAAGTATTCAGAAAGTGGTTAAAGCTGGACGGATACGTTGGGCAGGACATGTTGCTAGAATGCCGGACAACTATCCTGCAAAAATGGTTTTCGCATCAAATCCGGTAGGAACAAGACGAAGAGGGGCACAGCGAGCGAGGTGGCAAGACCAGGTGGAGCGAGATCTGGCGAGCACTGGGTGCCCGCGGAACTGGAGATCAGTTGCCATGGACCGAAACAGATGGAGAAATTATACTGCGCAGGCCATGTCATAAGACGTTAGGCCAATTAAGTAAGTAAGTAAGCGACAACTAGCACAGGGTCGAAAAACTAGATCCCTTACCCTACACTATTTCCGAGTACAGAACACGATCGCTTCACTGGTGTGTACTGGCACAGACACCAGGAGCTTAGATCGTGAGGGGGTTACGTACAAAAATCGATGAGCTGGTAGTTGCTATCTCGAATGCGGATTATGGTAGTTCTTACTGTGATCGGGTTAAAAGATGAAATTGGTTCACTTTAACCACTGACGAACTGACATGACACATAGAAGAAAATCCTTTGAAACCCATCGTCCTACACGTTTTGCTTGTACACTAGCGCCCTCTGTTATGCATGTTGCCGAGTAACTTATACTTGTAGGGTTTTTACATTTTATACGGTTTTATACAGAAGAAACAGCACTCGAGCGCTGCGAAGTGGCTATGTGGCGATACACGCTTTTTTAAAAACTGCAAGGTATACAGCCCTAAGGGTTGTACGAAAGGCTGACGTAGGACTATATCAGAGCATTAGATCAAGGACTAATGTAAACTGCATTTCTGGTATATATATGTTTATAAGAATCTGTTAGTGTCATTGTTTAATTGAATTTTTAAAAGAGAAAAGCGAAATATTCAAATGCAATGGTCGCTTTGAAAATACGTGGACGGGGATTCACAAGTACAAAGCCAGCAAACAAAGAGACATATAGATTTTTCTTGTATTGAATATGATTATTTGTAGTTTGACATGTTTCAATATTCAATATTTAGCTAGCTTGTTGCCTTTAAAAGGGCCGTTGGTTGCAAATAATCACCCATATTCTGTATTTCGAACTGATTACTATTTCGAACGAAAGTGGATGGAATTCTTCATTCCGCCAGCAAAATCAAATGGGCAAAAAATTCGTTCGAAACAAGTCGAACGAAATAAAGATTCGTTCGAAATACAGAATAAAGGTGAATATTAAAGGCAAACCACGTTCATCGCAAATATGAATTTTTTACATGAATGGCAACTGGCACGTAAGTTAGTGGCGTCGATTCACTGTCTTTTGCTCCGAGAAGATTTTACTAGTTTACTTTCACAGCTCACCGCTTGTTACATAGCAGAAAATCTGGCTCATACGCAAAAATTTCTGTTTTATTTGTATGAGTCCTTATCCTCAAACCCTCATAAAATAAATTCATGCCTCCAATAACCCCCACATGACAAATTTGGTTCTATTTGCTTGAGTAGTTCTCGAGTTATAAGGAAATTTGTGTTTCATTTTTATGGAAGCTCCCCCTCTTACGCCCTCCTTAAAGTTGGTCTCTAACCCCCCATAAAATTGCTGGTCATTTTATCTATCCAACGACATATAAATTGTTTAGTTTCGTTGAGTAGTTTAGTAGTAATTAGCATTTGAAATCTTTCATTCAAACGTTACACTTCTATTTTCGTTTTCACAAAGTGCTACCCAGTCCCAGTATAGTAAACAAAGACGTAGTCCTACGTAAAAAAGTGATTCTTGAATAGACGATGGAATTAATACGAGTGTCTCGTGTGTTTGTCTGTGTTTCAACTGGTAGATTCGGAATACACGGTATATCGTGCGAGATAACCGTGGCTCTGCTAGATCAAACCAATTACAGTTAAAGCTGCGTTCAGGGATCATTTATGACATATAATATCTATGGATAAATACGCACGACACCAACATCTGTGTTGGGGGTGTGTACACTCAAATCTCATTTTACGTCCACTATTAAGGAGACGTGAAAATCGGTTGTAAAAAAGAGGACGGCAATTCAAATTTTGGACGTCAATAAAAAATACGTTATTTCGAATTTCCTGAGATTGGCGCAAGGTATTTGACGAGGACGTTAATTCAAATTTTGAACGTAAAAAAGTGGACGGTAATTCGATTTTGGACGTAAAAAAATGTCGTAAAAAGAAGTCACATAAAATGGACGTAGAAAAAAATTCTAGTGTGTATCTGCCCAGAGATTGTCGCTACAGTTTTAGTGGATCCAGTATTGCACTATCCCACCCAGTTGGCTGCAAGGTACGACGCCTGTCTAACAAACCAGTCGGCGTATGTTCGAATCTCGGCTTGTAGAGCCTGTTATATGATTGTGGTACTAACTCCGCAATTATCCTGAACTCTAACAGCTGCCGGCGAAGTCTGTTAAGCAAACACAGAAAGTCAAGTTTCGAAAACAGAATGTACCACCTAGACTTTGCCTATGTCTCTTAAGCTGAAAGTGCAAAATTAGCTAAGCCTAAGCTGCTCCATTCGGGTAATTGATGCTTGATTGATGCTAATTAATTCTCCCAATGGCAAATTTCATGCTCCATTGCTTCATAAGAAAAGACAACGTTCTGCTAGCTTAAGATCAAGTTAGCAGCACAATGTCCGGAAATAGTACCTCCGGTACAAATGGAGCTAGCTGAGTATGAAAATAGTTTGGCGCTTGGTTGATGCTCAACCTGATTTCGATTGAACGTCTTGAAGCTTTAACACATTTTAATGAGTGGCTGAAATGTTACCTTATTGACCGCTCGCTTCACTCCGGGTCAAATCAGGCAACATTGAATCAAACAGCTTGTCGTTAGCTGTTCTGGTGTTCCTCAAGGGAGTAACCTAGGACCGTGACTGATTTTACTGCTTTTTAATGATGTCGTCTTCATTAACGTTTTCGTTTTTGCGTTGAAGTTACACCGTGTCGTGTCGTGGTACTAAAACCTTGAATGTGATTTGGACTGCTTTCTGTTTACGGGCAACGGCTGTACATACTAATATTCGCAGTTTTAAGAGTACCTGTCACTTAAATGGACGATGCATAGGATCATTCGAAAGTTGATAGGTAGGGAATTTCATGCTTAACATTTTTCTTGCAAAACCTGTTTCTTTTATTGGAAAACACTCTAAATTCGACGTTCACCTTCCAAAGACTAACGGACCTCATTTTCGTATGCTTTATCAATTGTTTTCTCAAGTGAAGGTAGCCTGAAGGTATTAATATTTATGAATTCATATATTGACACATTCATTTTATATACACGTCTGTGATAACAAGAAAATTTGCTGATTACTTAAGCTTTGTATGAAAAACTTAAGAGTATTAATCTGTTAGACTGAAATTTGCGCTTTTATAGATTTTATGTGTATTTTCACGAATTTAGGTAAAAGTTCATACCAAGAATGTCCTTGATTAAAATCTAAATCGATATTTTTCATTTGAGCTTAGAATGTTACGAATTAGAATCGTCGCCAATATTCGACGGATGCACGTTTGGGTGACATTTCCTGCGGTGGATGTTTCGATAAGCGGTAGATTTGAACGATGATCCGCAGATGTCGCAGCTAAACAATCGCTCATCGCTGTGAGAGGACATATGCAACTGAAGTAAGGAAAGCGCTAGGAAACCTTTGCCGCAAATCGAACATTTGTGTGGACGATCCGTGCTGTGCACTTTCCGGTGTCTCGCTAGTTGGACCTCGAAGTGATAATCTTTTCCGCAGATTTCACATCGGAATTTCTTCTCCCCCCCTACGTGCTCTATAGTTTTATGTTTTTCAAGACCGATTTTTCGTCTAAAACGTTTGTCACACATATCGCATTCCAAGGGTAGTCGATCGTTATGTGCGCCAGCTTTGTGTATACTCATGCTCTTTTGGGATGAAAATTTTATTCCACAATGACGACATGCGATCCCTTCTGTCTGTGAGTGCTTTTTTCTATGAATATTGAGACTAGACTGTAGACCAAACTGAGCGCCGCACAAGTTACATTTGTACGGTTTCGGGTCTACGGATGTGTGAAGTTGTCTGTGCACCTTCAAACAGAAGCTTGACCTATACGATAAGCCGCAAATGTTGCATTCAAATTTTCGCTCAACACTGTGAGGCTTCTTTTTCGTTCGATGGTAGGCCAGTTTGCCTATAGTGCTGAAAGATTCGTCACAGGTTTCGCACTCGAATGACCGTTCACCGGTATGAACTATTCGGTGCATCTTGAGACTAAACTTTCTGACAAAATCTTTGCCACAAATATCGCAAATATGTTTTCGCTGGCCACCACCACCACCACCAGGACCAGCACGGTTCGTCTCCAAAGTGTCCATCCGGCTGGAAGAGAAAAAAAAGCCACAAATGTATTTTTCGATATGCGGCTGCGTGTGCTTTTTAAGTAATGGTTGGGGAGTCGATTCGTCGCCGCTCTTAACGGTTGTGAAATTTTATTACTCGACCGCAGGGAAGATTGTAAGTATTGGATCTGGTAAATATGTGATTTCAACAAGATGGCGCTACATGCCATATAGGACGTGAAACAATGGTTCCAGTGGAGGGGCGAATGTGGTGAGCAATTAATCTGTCGTTTAGGACCACGTAAACCAATCTTGAGAGGCTCACACAACGAAACCTGAAATGTGAGGGACGAGGAAGGGAATCTGAGTACAAACGAGAGCGAGTTAACCGAAGTTAACCTAGGAATGTCAAAAATGTCGCCGATAAAGACCGCCCGTTAGCAGCATTTTACAAACATCCTAGATCCTTTTACGGTAGTTCGTAGGGACTAGTATCAGGTAGACCTCACGACATCCGACAGTTATCGCAGAAATATCGAAAGTACAACGTGCCAATGGATCACATATTTATTGACTTCAAAGCAGCGTACGATACAGTCGATCGAGGCCACCTATGGCAGATAATGTATTGAACACGGTTTTCCGAACAACCTAGGCATTTTCTACGGACCGACGGAACAAGTGCTTGTATCCCCGGATTTCCATGAACTTAAGTGACGTTTGATTATAGTCATTCTAGCAGCTTGGGTCATTCCTGACCTCTGCGAGGTTGGGAGTTGGTCCTCGGCGTGAGAGGCGTGACTGCTAACCACTACGCCGGGATTGACCGCGAGTGACGTCGTTAACGAACAGCGAAAATAGCAGTGGTCCTAAAATGCTAACTTGAGGTACTCCTGAATCGCTCTGAAAGCATCTCGATTTGACCTTTCATGAAAAATTCTTTTACATACTTCTGTAACTTGAGAGTGTCAGTCTGTTAAACTTAAATTAGCAATTCCATAGATTTTATGTGTATTTTCACGGATTTAAGTAAAACTTTTCACGTATTTTTCTGCAGAATTTATTTGATTAAAATCTTAATCGATTATATTTTTCGTTTATGTTGTGCAATAGAAACATCCCAAATAGTAAAGTAATTTTTATTGCACTCTTATCATTTTTATGGCCAATTTTGGTCATAGAAAGCTTTCACGAGAGTGCCGAAAAACCAAAAATAGACACAAAATGAGTTTCACCTCAAAGATTGTTTATTTCGACGCTTGCTTGCGGTGAAGTTTTCTGCGGTGAACGTTTCGATAATAAGCCGATTTGAACGATGATCCACAAATGTCGCAGCTAAACAATCGCTTATCGCTGTGAGCGCGCCTATGCTCATGGAGCAAGGAAATGTTTGCGAAACCTTTTCCGCAGGTGGAACACTTGTGTGGACGATCCGTGCTGTGCGCCTTCCGGTGTTTCGATAATTGTCCCTTCAAATGATACTCCTTACCACAGATTTCACATCGGAATTTCGTCTCCTTTGTAGGCTCGATAGTTTTGCGCTTCCTGAGACTGATTCTGCATTTGGAAGTTTGCTTGCTTGCATCACATTGCAAGGGCCCCTCCAATGGTAGATCTTTATGCACCAGTGCTTTGTGTATTCTGACGCTTCTCTTAGACAAAAATTTTATTCCACAATCAGGACATCCGATCCCTTCTGTCTTTGAGTGCTTTTTTCTATGAACAATGAGACTAATCTGTCGAGTGAACTGAGCGACGCACAACTCGCATTTGAAAGGTGTGGGGTCCACGGATGTGTGAATTGCTTTGTGCAGCTTCAAACTATGGGCTGATTTGTATGATGAGCCGCAAACGTCGCAATCAAATTTTCGCTCACCAATGTGAGTATTCATATGACTTGCAAGCGAACTATGATACTTGAATTTTCGTCCGCAAATCAGGCACTCCCTTGGGCTAGGCTCAGAGTGAACTTTACTGTGAGACGTGAGACTACATTTTTGACGGAACTGTGCAAAGCAAATATCACATTTGAAAGGTTTTTTCTCGTCGGCTATGTGGATCCGGTTGTGAATTTGTAGTTGGATAGGTGTCTTGTGTGATGAGCCGCAGATGTCGCACTTAAAGAGTCGCTCAGCGTGGCGGAGTAGGTGTTTTACCAGCACCGGTTTTTCTCGGAAAGCTTTTCCGCAATGTTCGCACTTATAGGGACGATCTGTGCTATGCGTTCCCAGATGAAGTTTCAGTTGTTTATTCAAGTGAAAATCTCTTCCGCACACTTCACATTTGAATTTCTTTTCCTCTGTATTATGGAGTACGATTTTATGTTGTTTAAGTCTAGTGCTGCTCTTAAAACCTCGGCCACATATATCACATTTAAACTGTGGCTCACCGTGCAGTTTTTCGTGACCTAATAAGGTGTAACGTCCCTTGAATGCTGCGCCACAGATGACACATTTGAACGGTCGGTCCACGCTGTGGGTGACCATATGCCTGGCAAGCACAGATCTTAGCATAAAACCGGCGCCACAAACAGAGCATTCATGGGGACGATCCTTGATGTGTTGCTTCAGGTGCTGCGACAATTGCATTTGCAGTGAGAACTGTTTGCTGCAAATTTTACATTTGAAGCTCTTTTCCTGCATATGAGACGTCCTTTGATGGTAGGTAAGTTGGTTCCTAGTCATAAAACCTTTGCCACAGCTTTTGCACTTGAATGGCCATTCACCGGTATAAATTCTCCGATGATTCTGAAGATTACGTTTTGCGGCAAACCCGGCGCCGCAGATATCGCAAATGTGTTTCCGCCGGCCACCACCACCAGTACGGTTCGTCTTCAAAGTATCCGTCTTGCTGGAAGAGAAAAAAAGCCACAGATGTATTGCTTCGATATGCGGCGCGCTTTTCTAGTTTTTTTTTTGGACTGTTGTTTGGACTGACGATCCGTCGCCGTTCTCAAAAATTGTGTGATTGCGTTACTCGTTCACAGGGAAGATTTGATTCTGGTCGATATGTGATTTCAACAAGACGGCACAACATGCTGACATGCAGCAGTTGAAACAATGGTTCCAGTTGAGAGGCGAATTTGAGGAGCAATTAAACCGCTTGTTTTGGATCTCAAAATTACCCACCTAGATCGGGTGATTAAACACGTCGCATTCCGTGACAAATGTTGGACTAACTAGTGGTAAACAGTCACTCACTAACAGGAAAAGTATTTCACAGCCATGAAATGATTAAATCAAAGAACAGTTTTTTCCATAAACCATACCCGTGATAAAAAATCTAATAAAATTACATGCATTGTTACGCTTCCCATCCCATTTTTTTTTTTTGCTTTCAGTATAGTTTTTCAAACGTTTTCTGTTATTTTCTTTCCCGTTTTTCGCCTTCTCATTCTCCTTTATTTCTTGTTCCAATTTTCATCTTTTTCTAACTCTTTTTGTCTCCTATCCTTTTCGTTTTCCGCCTTCGTCTGTACCGTTTTTCCTCTTTTTGAACCACCATTTTGTCGGGCTGGTACCGAATGGCCGAAACACAAATGGCCGAATCACGAATGGCCGAATTCCAACAACAGTCACAGAAGGCCGAATCACGAAAAGCCGAATCACGAATGGCCGAATCACGAAAGGCCGAATCACGAATGGCCGAATCATGAAAGGCCGAATTTTCCCAGAATTCCCAAATCAACAAAATTTTTATTGCTCATTTTGTTAGACCTTACACATCTATTTCTCTCGACGAATTTGAAACATCTCCTCGAAAAACCTTCAAAATTTTCTCCTCTATTGCCTTTTGTTCCACTCGCAGTTCTGCGATGATCAGCGTCAATGATAGGTGAAGGAAAAAAACTTTTCGTAAAATTCTGTACCTTAGTTTCAGAAAAACAAGACATAGTCTGCGTCTCATTTTTTTTATTGTGGAAGATATACTGTAGATGATTATTATAGGGTGCGAGGCCTATTGATCGTATTAGTAGCAAATATTTCCTAGATGATTCAGGGCGAGACGGCCGCAGGTCGCGAGTGTGTGCCGGTGACCCGCCGTCGGAAGCGCTACTATTTAGGCGTATGCATTTTCCTAGGTTTACTGACTAGTAGGGATTAGCCCTTAGTTAAGTCCGAACGAGCGGCCACGAGTAAGGACAGCATATACCCAGCATTTGTGCAGGCTGAAGGTCGTGATTATTTTCGGCCGAATATGACGTTCGGCCATTCGTGTTTCAGCCTTTTGTGATTCGGCCATTCGTGATTCGGCCGTTTGTGCTTCAACCATTCCACTATGGGCCAGAAGTTAAAATTTCGGGACAAAAATATTTGTGGTTAAACGGCAAGTCTCAGCTCAATGTGGTCTTCGGCAACTTTTTGAATAAAAAATTGATGCATATTTTGAAGGGATCGTCCAATATTTAAGCGTTACTTAAACAACAATTTAAGTAATAACTTTTTGAGTAAACTTTTTTTCACCTTTTTGGTTTCAAAATATGAAAGATAAACCAATTTCAATTTTTTTTTCTGAAGAGATGAAACTTCTACCTTTTACCAATTTTCATCAATAGACCTTTGTTCATAAACGACCCCTCAAATCACATTTCTTCTTGTAACATGTTTATTTCAACAGACAGCTCAATGTGATGTTCTAGAAAATATTTTGCACATAAAAGAGGAATATTTTTGCTGAAGACTGTTTTGCTTTATTTGCATTAATTAATAAGATATAACTGATTTTAGGTTAAAAACCATCTGATGAAAAATCCGAATATCTTAGCCATCTGCAAGTATCTGCAATTAGTTTGCATACCAATTTGTAGGGAATTATTAAAGCTATCTGCCCAAATATGTATTTCAGAGAATACCTGGGAATAGTGCGGATTTTTTTTTTCATACATTTTATAACTTAATAAATATGCGTCCTAGCGTCAAACAGTCTTCACAGAAAATATGTATTTCAACACACTGAATAACTTTGTAGAACATTTGAAAGTAATAAAATAATCGTGTGCAAAGTTATTGAGTGTAATTGATTTCCAAGTGCTCTTTTTAAACACATCATTATATATCGCAACCGGAAAGAGATAGATAGTTACTTTATTCAGCAAAGTTGCTTCTTTTAGTATGTTCTGCAACTTTTGGAGAAAAAAAAATTTTTTAAAAATTATTTAAGAAAACAAGTTTGTATCATCCTAATAGGTGAATTCATGGTCATCTTAATAGTGCAGGAAGATGCGCTATATTTTATTATTTTACTTCTTCGAAGACACCACCCTTGAAAAAATACACATTTTTCATCACACGACTTTTAGACTAAAAACAGTTATATGTTATATCTTATTAATTAATGCAGAAAAAGCAAAACAGTCTTCAATAAAAATATTCCTCTTTTATGTGCAAAATGTTGTCTGGAACATCACATTGAGCTGTCTGTTGAAATTAACATATTACAAGAAGAAATGTGATTTGAGGGGTCGTTTATGAACAAAGGTCTATTGCTGAAAATAGGTAAAAGGTAGAAGTTTGATATCTTCAGAAAAAATACTTGAAATTGGTTTATCCTTAATATTTTGAAACCAAAAAGGTGAAAAAAAGTTTACTCAAAAAGTTATTACTTAAATTGTTGTTAAAGTAACACTTAAATATTGGACGACCCCTTCAAAAGATGCATCATTTTTTCATTAAAAAAGTTGCCGAAGACTACATTGAGTTGAGACACGCCGTTTAACCGCAAATATATTTGTCCCGAAATTTTAATTTCTGGCCCATAGTGCATTCGTGTTTCGACCATTCGTAGGTAATCTCATTTTGTCCGTATTTTTGTCCCATTTATTCATGTTTTTGGTTCCTCCCTTTTTGGTTTTTCGTCTTTTGCTTTTCCCCGATTCCACCTTTTTTGTTGTTCTTTTCTCCTTTTTCTTCCCATTACATGTCCTAATTTTCTCCTTTTATATCACGCTTGATCTCTTTTCCCGTTGTCCTTGATTCCTCTATCGCTATCGCTTCTTTTTACTCTCTCGCTATTCGTCTTTTGATTTATCTTATTTTCTGTTTCGTATTCCCTTTCTTGGCTCGTTTTTGACTGAAGTTTTGTCTTTTAGTGGAATACGGAGATGCACGCCTACTGATGCACGTCTGCAAATCGTAGGCGAAATTCGTGAATAAAATTAATAGTGAAATTCAATCGTAAAAAAGGTTTCTTTGATTCCCCCCCCCCCCTCTTTTTCCTTTTTCCACTGTACTACTTCTTTTACCTTTTCTGCCACGTTTTATTTTTCTTTTCCGTTTTTATTTTTTTATTTTTAGTCATGTTTTTTCGAGAAACGAGAAGAATCGTTTCTCCATTTTCGTGCTCCCGTATTTTCTACTTTTCTGTCTCGTTTTAACTCGTTCTCTGACATTTTCTTTCTCTTTCCGTTATATTTTTTCCTTTTTTCATCTCGTTTTTCTTCTTTTCACTTCCGTTCTTTATTTTTTCTATCCAGTATACTTGTTTTTTGCTTCGTTTTCCCTGGTTTCTCCCAAGTTTTTATCTTTTCCACTTATTATGTCCTGTTTTCCTTGCCATTCTGTCAAATTTTTTCTGCCGTTTATTTATGTCGCTCATATTTTTCCTCTTTTTCTGACCCCTTTGTACAGGTTTTATGTCCTCCTTTTCCTTCATAATTCTTTTTATCTCCTCTCCTTCTCGTTTTCCGTCTTTTCCGCTTGTCCGTTTTTTTTTGATACCCCATTTCACCCTTCATTCTGTCACGTTTATTCCGTTTTTGGCTTTCTTTCGTCTACAGTTTTCTTGTTTTATTTCCCGTTTTCCTCCGCTTTTGCTTTCTTTCTCTTCCGTGTTACCTTTAGCCTCGGTTCGCATTTCTTGTTTCATTTCATTTCATTTTCTGTTCCATTTTTCAAGGCCCGGTTTTCATCTTTTTTGGTTTCGTTGTTTATCATTATTAGTCCAATTTCCCATTTTTCTCCTTTTTGATCACATTCTTTCCGCTTTTAACCTCTTTTTTGCATTAGTCAGCGGTTTTCCTGATTAATTTCCCGTTTTTTGCTCTTCCATGGTACCTTTTTCCTCGGTCAGCCTTTCTTGTTTTTCATTTCTTCTTTTTCTTCCTATTTTATGTCTCAACTTTCTCCCGTTTTCCTCGATCCTTCTATCGATTTACGCTCTCTTCCTGAGTTCTGATTTTCTTGTTTCATTTTTGTCTATTTTCTTTCGTTTTTTTCATTTTCGGTTTCGTTGTTTGCCATTATCTGTCCAACTTTATTCGTTTATTCGGTTCCGGTGTCCTAGTTTTTTCTCCTGTTCTGCCTCATTCTTTTCCGTTTCGTTTTTTTCATCTTTCGTTTTTATATTTTCTCTCCATTTTTTTTCTTTTTCACTCCCGTTTTTCTCTTTTTCTATTCTTGCTCCCATATTTCAAACTTTTTTGTCCCGTTTTTACTAGTTTTCTGCCGAGTTTATCCTCATTTCCTATCTTGTTTCTTTACGGTTTTTCCTAACTTACTTTCATTTTTTTTTGACGTAGGACTACGTCTTACAGCAAGTTTTGAGATAGGGTGTCATTCCAAAAAATCAAAAAATGCGAGCGTCACGAAAAATGAAAGGTTTTGAGCGCTAATAGCTCAGCGGTTTTCCTATCGATTTTCAATATTCTTACACCAATCGATTGGAAAATCTTCTAAGAATTGACCCAAATGAAGAAAAGTATGGATTCTTGATGTTGAACTATTGAAAAATTGAAAATAATGAACCTATATTTTACCAGAATTCTTGCTTCGTGATTGGTTGGAAGATTCTTTGCGATGATCTAAACCTATACCAATTTGATATCTGTGCTTGGGAAGTAAGCCAAAACAAGTGACCAAGTTTCCTCATTTCAACAAGATTTCTTAACACCGCGGTTAAACCTAGACCATTTTGATGTCCTTGCTTGGGAAGTACGCCAGAGAGAGTAACAGAGCCCCCTCGTGCCAACAGATTTCTTACGAACGCGATTAAACCTAGTCCAATTTGATGTCTGTGTTAGGGAAGTGTGCCAGAAAAAATGACACAAGTTCGCTGTCCCAACAGATCGCAAATTCTTGACTGCGAGACGATTAAACCTCGGCGAAATTGATATCTGTGTTGGAAAAATGTGCTACAGCTGTAGTGTTCGGTTATAATACGGCTCTGTATGAATACGCATGCTTGCCGTTTCATTAGAAGTGTAATGAAAAGATGTGCTGTTGATAAAATAGGATTGAATTCATAAAATCCCTTCGACGTGGGGAACTATGGGTAATAAAAACAATCTTTAATTTCTGTAAGGTAGCAGGAAACCAATAGTTTGTGTTCTTGATTTTGTTAAATTGTTTTCAAATGCACAATCTTTTGAGAATTGAACGTATGCAATGTTACTACTTTGATAAATGTTACATACAACGCATGTAGCATGTTTATATGTTGCATATAGCATGTATACATGAAGAATCGAATGATTACAAGCATGAATACATGCTATTATCACTACAAAGAGACTTACGTAGTCCTGCGTCACCTATATATGCGGTTGTGTCTTGTGCACAACCCCTCTGATTTTTTATTTTACCTGTCGTTTTTCGTCTTTTTCGGTCCAGTCTCCTTGTTTTTTGCTTCGTTTTCCCTCGATTCTCTCCCGTTTTCTTTTTTCCACTTTTTTACTTATCCCGTTTCTGTTCCCATTCCGTCACATTTTATTCGGCTGTTTCTTTATCTCTCGCTCGTATTTTTCCTCTTTTTCCTATCCCGTTTGTTCGGGTCGTGTCATTTTATCATTAAAAAATTAGAAACTACACAGGAAGAGAAAAGAAGGAAAATTATAGAGAAAACGAAGAAACTGAGGAAAAACTGAACAGAGGAGTAAAAAAACTGGATAAAAAATGAGGAAATGAAAAGGAGTTGAGAAAAATACAATCGACGACAAGGATAAAACGGAATAGGATAGAAAAGGAGGAAAAACGGATATGAGAGGAAGAACGGAACAGATGAAATTGGACCTGGAACTGGAACTATTTCTATGGAATTAATTTACTTATTTCAAAAACTAACTGGGTTAACTGGGAACCACTAGGGGTTACAGCTATTATTTAGTTTTACATTGAATTTTACTGAGAAAGTGGGGCACGTGCCACATTCTCGGCACGCCAGTGTCTGTAGGTCACAGCTAACTTCAAAAAAACAGATGGTAGTAACAATCTAAGTTTTATAACGGTATTTATGCCCAATTTTGATCACAAAAACCATTATAAAAGTGAAATGAAACCTTGAATGAACTTATATGCTCTTGGAGCAGGCAAAGAATATAGTTTTGTTGAATATAGTAGGGTTTATTTCTAATCCCCGTCGTAGTAAGTAAAGCCATTCTAATTTTCATCATTTGTCGGATGGATTTAATGAATACTCCAAAAGTTCTTGTGCTGATTTGACTAAAACACACTTACCTTTCGATCAGTGAACTTTGAAATCACTGAAAAGCGATTATTAAAGCATATTATTGAAATTACGCAGCTGACTTTATTTCTAAAATTCGTCGTACCGTTTTAAAATCCGTCCATCAAAATTTCTCATCGTTCGAACTAAAAATCACAACAATGTTTACGAAGCTAACGCGCATGTATTTGTGTAGAACGGCATGACAAATGTTATTCTGCAAAATTTCTGCACGTCAGGCAAATTTTCCTGGCTGTAGAACGACAATGCCTTGCGTGAGTTATTTTCATTTATGGATGACATTTCGACATTTTCTTCTTCGTCGCACGAAAAACCGTAGGAAATTTGGCTAGCAGAACTTCTTTAATGATAAAAAGCATTTAAATAGATCTCAGCTCACTTTGATTGATCGCGTATGATAGACAACAAGCTAAAATATTAGGGAAAAACTAGTTTTGCATTGTGTGTCATAGAAATGTTAATATTTTTAATAATTTTTGTTGGATAGGACGGGAATAGGCAATTACGACGATGCAGCAACATACCCTATACCTCTATTTTTGCTTGCTTAAAAACTGTAGAACTTTTAACATAAAAAATACTCTAATTTTGACCCCGAATTACTCGACTACGGGCAGACGGATACAAATTAAATAACATGAATCGAAAACTAGATGAAAAAAGTTACAATACATCCAGAGAAGGTTGTCATATATCTCTATGGATCAGCAACGCTTTTGCTCTGGCAGCTCAATAACCGAAAAACTCATTCAGTTTGCATCCGATATCATTCAAAATATGGAAACTCGCAAAAGATACTTGATCGAAAAGAAAATGTAAAAAAAGATCAGAACGCATTCGTTCTGCTGTACAATCAGAGGTATGACCGAACGGCGAGTGGCGGAACTGACTGTGAATAGCGTTCGAACTCCAGCACAAAACAGGCGTTACACACTTAAACGATTCGGTAAAATTTACCGAAATCTAAACAGCTGAACGTTCGGTAAAATTTTTTATTGCACCAAACATTACTAATGATCTGTAAACGTCGATTGGCACCATCGAAATTTTTACCGAACGTTCAGCTGTTTAGATTTCGGTAAAATTTTACCGAATTCGGTGCTTTTTGTTAAGTGTGTACGAAATTGAATGAACGACGAGAGGCTGACTGCAGCAGAAAAAAACCCCGCCTGGGACCACTATTTTCTTCACTATTTTTTAATGACGTCGGCTTTGCTATCCCCCGCCTGCCTATAAACTCATTTAAGCTGATGATCGGAAACTATATTCGTTTGCGGGGCTCAGAGCCGTAGCGTGCCATTGTTGCGCCCTAGGCGAAGACCCGATTTAGCTCTCCCTCGTTTCTTGAATTCGTATTTCCTCCAAGTTTATTATTTTTGATAAGATTTTGAACCACCATTTAGATTCTGAAACTGCGCTAAATTCTGGACCACATTTTTTTATCAAATTTAGTTCCAAATTAGGTAACAAATTTTGGAACAGAGTTGCACTAGATTTTGGACCACATTTTTGATCAGTTTTTAAACCACCAACCAGATTTTAGATCGGATTTTGAACCAGATTCCGGACCTGGGCCACATTTTGGACCTGGACTAGATGCGAGCCACAATTTTTTTATCAACTTTATTTTTGAAATTTTGAAACAGATTTGGATTAGATTCTGGACCACATTTTGAACCACATTTTTGATTCGATTTTTTACCAGGTTTTGAAAATCAAACTTTGCATTAGATTTTGAACCCAGATTCTAGACCTGGTTTGGATCACATTCTGGGCCTGCATCAGATTCTGGACCAAATTTGGGTCAGTTTTGGACCAGATTTTTTGATCAAATTCTGAACCTGAACAAGATCTTGGAGCTGCATCAGATTCTAGATCCGATTTTGGACCACATTTTTGTTCAGATTTGGAATAGATTTTGTATAATATTTTGGACTACATATTTAATGAAATTGTGCCCGAGATTCTAGACCTGGATCAGATTGTGGACCTTGGCCCGATTCTGGACAACATTACTCATCAGATTTTGGACCACCAACCAGATTTCGGATCAGATTTTGAACCAAATTCTAGAGCTGGACCGTATTTTGGACCTGGATTAGATTGACGGTATTTTTTATCAAATTTTGTTTCAGTTTTTGTAACAAATTTTTTAATCAGATTTAAACTAGATTCAGGACTACATTTTTAATTTGATGTTGGCCATATTTTGAGCCAAATTCTGCATCTGAACCAAATGACCTACATCAGATTTTGGACCACATTTTTATTGAATTCGGACCAGGTTTTGGATAATATTTTGGACCACATTTTTGTTCAGATTTCGGATTAGATGTGGGACCAAATTCTGAAGCACATTTTTTTTGTTCCAGATTTTGAATTAAAGTTTGGATCAGATTCTCAAATTGGGCCAGATTATAAACCAGAATTTGGACCACGTTTTTGCCGAGGGACCAGAGTCCGGAGCTGGATCATATTTTGGACCTGGACTACATCGTGGACCACATTTTTTTATCAACTTTTGTTTCAGCTTTCGGAACAGATTTGGACTAGATTCTGGACCAAAATTTGACCAACATATTCATCAGACAAGATTGGATTTTTCACTAGATTTTGGATCAGATTTTAGATTCAGATTCTGGACCTGCATCAGATTCTGGACCAGACTTTGGACTCATTTTTCATCAGATTTGTACCAGATTGGGGGCAGATAACATTTTTGATGAAATTTTAAACCAGACTGTACCAGTATTGCACTATTCCGTGTTACCTCATTGGCCAGTCGCTTAACTTTGAGTCAAATCAGGCAGCACCGTTAGTTTTTCTGGTGTTCCTCAAGGGAGTAACCTAGGAGCGCTGCTGTTTTTTTACTGTTTTCAATGCTGTCTGCTTAGTTATCCCCTGCCTGGCTTTAAACTCATTTATGCTAATGTTCTGAAACTACTTCTCGACTTGAGCTGCAAGCTGTAACGGCTGCTGAACTTTTTCTTCTTAGTTGGTGCTTGCACAATTTACTGACTGTTAGAGTGTGTCGAAATGGTTAGTGATTTCTTTCATAATAATCCAATATTGTGCGACTACACGGTATCCGGAGAAACGCTTGAAAGGCTGCTCTAGAGGAGCCACACCTTCTTGACTAGCAGACAAAGTTCTTTCTAAGGTGGGACAGAGCATCGGGATTCCTTAAAGGCAGCATACGACAGATTTGCGGATAAAACATATTGGATGCGTTCTAAACAAATAATCCAGTAGTCATAATGTGGATTCCAGACAACGTAGCTTGTTTCAAGAATGGAACGAAGAAGAGAGTAATAAAGAAGTATCAGCGCAAAGTACCGGGATCGCGAAATTCTCTGCCAATGCGGAAAATAGTTCCGAGCTAACGGTGCGCCTTACTAACGATATAGGTATAGTGTTGTCTGTATGACATTTCTCTACCCAGTACGACACACCTAAGTCTTTTACATTGTCACTGCGCTGTAGTGTGGCTCTATCTTGAGTCATAGCAGCGTAGCATAGCCTTGTTCCAGGCGACAACAATCGAGTGACGTTTGATTATAGTCACTTTAGCAGCTTGGGTCATTCGTGACTTCTGCGGGGTTGGGAATTGGTCCTCGGCGTGAGAGGCGTGAATGCTAACCACTACGCCGGGATTGACCTCGAGTGACGTCGTTAACGAACAGCGAAAACAGCAGTGGTCCTAAAATGCTAACCTGAGGTACTCCTGAATCGCTCTGAAAGCATCTCGATTTGGCCTTTCATGAAAAATTCTTTTACATACTTCTGTAACTTGAAAGTGTCAGTCTGTTAGACTTAAATTAGCAATTCCATAGATTGTATGTGTATTTTCACGGATTTAAGTAAAACTTCACGCCAATTTTTCTGCAGAATTTATTTGATTAAAATCTAAATCAATTATATTCTTTATTCATGTTGTGAAATAGAAACATCTCAAATAGTAAAGTAATTTTTATTGAACTCCTATCGAGTTTTTTATGACCAATTTTGGTCGAAGAATAGTTTCATGAGAGCGCGGAAAAATCGAAAATAAACACGAAATCAGTTTCACCTCAAAGATTCGACGGTTGTTCATTTCGGTGAAGTTTTCTGCGGTGAACGTTTCGAAAATAAGCCGATTTGAACGATGATCCACAGATGTCGCAGCTAAACAATCGCTTATCGCTATGAGCGCGCCTATGCTCATGGAGCAAGGAAATGTTTGCAAAACCTTTTCCGCAGGTGGAACACTTGTGTGGACGATCCGTGCTGCGCACCTTCCGGTGTTTCGTTAATTGTCCCTTCAAATGATACTCCTTACCACAGATTTCACATCGGAAATTTCGTCTCCTTTGTGGGCTCGATAGTTTTGCGCTTCCTGAGACTGATTCTGCATTTGGAAGTTTGCTTGCTTGCATCACATTGCAAGGGCCCCTCCAATGGTATATCTTTATGCACCAGTGCTTTGTGTATACTGACGCTTCTCTTGGACAAAAATTTTATTCCACAATGAGGACATCCGATCCCTTCTGTCTTTGAGTGCTTTTTTTTATGAACAATGAGACTAATCTGTCGAGTGAACTGAGCGACGCACAAGTCGCATTTGAAAGGTGTAGGGTCCACGGATGTGTGAATTGCTTTGTGCAGCTTCAAACTATAGATTGATTTGTATGATGAGCCGCAAACGTCGCAATCAAATTTTCGCTCACCAATGTGAGTACTCATATGACTTGCAAGCGAACTATGATACTTGAATTTTCGTCCGCAAATCAGGCACTCCCTTGGGCTAGGCTCAGAGTGAACTTTACTGTGAGACGTGAGACTACATTTTTGACGGAACTGTGCAAAGCAAATATCACATTTGAAAGGTTTTTTCTCGTCGGCTATGTGGATCTGCTTGTGAATATTTAGTTGGATAGATGTCTTGTGTGATGAGCCGCAGATGTCGCACTTATAGAGTCGCTCAGCGTGCAGGAGTATGTGTTTTACGATCCCCGGTTTTTCTCGGAAAGCTTTTCCGCAATGTTCGCACTTATAGGGACGATCTGAGCTATGCGTTCTCAGATGAAGTTTCAGTTGTTTATTCAAGTGGAAATCTCTTCCGCACACTTCACATTTGAATTTCTTGTCCTCTGCATTATGGAGTACGATTTTATGTTGTTTAAGACTAGTGCTACTCTTAAAACCTCGGCCACATATATCACATTTAAACTGCGGCTCACCGTGCAGTTTTTCGTGAACAAATAAGGTGTGACGTCCCTTGAATGCTGCACCACAGATGACACATTTGAACGGTCGATCCACGCTGTGGCTGGTCATATGCCTGACAAGCAAAGATTTTTTTATAAAACCGGCGCCACAAACAGGGCATTCATGGGGACGATCCTTGATGTGTTGCTTCAGGTGCTGCGACAATTTCATTTGCAGTGAAAACTGTTTGCTGCAAATTTTACATTTGAAGCTCTTTTCCTTTTTTTTATGAGACGTCGTTTGATGGTGGGTAAGTTGGTTCCTAGTGATAAAACCTTTGCCACAGCTTTTACACTCGAATTGCCGTTTACCGGTATGAATTCTCCGATGACTCTGAAGATTACATTTTGCGGCAAACCCGGCGCCGCAGATATCGCAAATGTGTTTCCGCCGGCCACCACCACCAGTACGGTTCGTCTTCAAAGTATCCGTCTTGCTGGAAGAGAAAAAAACCACAGATGTATTCCTTCGATATGCGGCGCGCTTTTCTAGTTTTTTTTTGGACTGTTGTTTGGACTGACGATCCGTCGCCGTTCTCAAAAATTGTGTGATTGCGTTACTCGTTCACAGGGAAGATTTGATTCTGGTCGATATGTGATTTCAACAAGACGGCACAACATGCTGGCATGCAGCAGTTGAAACAATGGTTCCAGTTGAGAGGCGAATTTAAGGAGCAATTAAACCGCTTGTTTTGGATCTCAAAATTAACCACCTAGATCGGGTGATCAAACACGTCGCATTTCGCGA
The DNA here is from genome assembly GCF_943734655.1 of Sabethes cyaneus. Taxonomy (NCBI): domain Eukaryota; kingdom Metazoa; phylum Arthropoda; class Insecta; order Diptera; family Culicidae; genus Sabethes; species Sabethes cyaneus. The sequence continues at coordinate 147,227,305 of NC_071353.1, read as the reverse complement.
CAAATATTGGACTAACTAGTGGTAAGCAGTCACTCGCTAACAGTAAAAGTATTTCACAGTCATGAAATGACTAAATCAATGAACAGTTCTTTTCCATAAACCATACCCGTGATAAAAAAAATCTAATAAAATTCCATGCACCATTCGACCGAAACCTGTACAATAATATTGAATATCCCCTTTAGTATAACACGCAGTGGTCCTACTTTGTTACCTTGCGGAACTCCAAAGACGTTTGAAAATTGCACTGAAAATTGCAGTCCGACTTTTGCACATCAAAGTGAAATTAAGAAAACTGTTGACAGCAGTCGCAGCTTGTGGTGCGTACAAAACCTAACCACTTTACACTACACTAGTCTTTTTTTGCACGGTGTTTTTTTTTCAATTACTCAACAACGGTGCTACTTAGGGACTATTTACAAATTACGTGACGAGTGTCGGGCCGGTCCTAAATGTATTGAGAAATAAGTGAATGGTCCCTAAGTTGCCCCGTCGTTAATAATCGAAAAAACAAACCGTATAAAAAAGTACTTGAGTGTACTTAGACTTGCCATATACTTACTCCCTTCCCTTTCCGTAAGACGCTCTCTCCTACTTTAAAATAGGAGGAAATCAGCAAAATGGAACACTTTGTGACAAGACAAAATTTCCACCCTGATTTTTACATAACATCAGTTCGTTTTTCATCTGACAGACCTCGTCTGAATTGCAGCCGTTTTTTTTTTGTACCTAATTTTAGACGTAAGTGACACTGGACTGAATATAAGTTTTGGAATAACACCCTGTGCTAAGGCTAATGGAGTAATCGAGTAATCGAATCCGTATTTTCTCTACCTTTTTTTTATTTTCGCTCTTACTTTCCTTCCGTTTCATTGTTCCGTTTCCTATCCCATTTTTTCTCGCTTTGAGTCCTGTTTTTCAAATGTTTTTTGTTATTTTCTTTCCCATGTTTCGCCTTCTCATCTTCCTTTTTTTCTTGTTCCAGTTTTCATCTTTTTCTAACTCTTTTTGTCTCCTATCCTTCTCGTTTTACGCCTTCGTCTGTACCCTTCTTTGCTCTTTTTGATGCCCCATTTTGTCCGTATTTTTGTCCCGTTTATTCCATTTTTTGGTTCCTCCCATTTTGGTTTTTCGCCTTTTGCTTTTCCTTGATTCCACCTTTTTTGTTGTCCTTTTCTCCTTTTTCTTCCCATTACATGTCCTAATTTTCTCCTTTTATATCACGCTTGATCTCTTTTCCCGTTGTCCTTGATTCCTCTATCGATATCGCTTCTTTTTACTCTCTCGCTATACGTCTTTTGAATTATCTTATTTTCGTATTCCCTTTCTTGGCTCGTTTTGCCTCTTTTCCACTCTCTTTTTGGTCTTTGAGTGGAATACGGAGATTGACTGATGCAAGTCTGCAAGTCGTAGGCGAAATTCGTGAATAAAATTAACAGTGGAATGGAATCGTAAAAAAAGTGTCTTTAATTCCTCCCCCACTCTTTTTCTTTTTTCTGTTTTATTTGGTCCCAGTGTACTACTCTATTTACCTTTTTTGCCACGTTTTGTTTTTCTTTTCCGTTTTATCCTTTTCCGTTTTTGTTTTTATTTTTCTGTCACGTTTTTTCAAGAAACGAGAAGAGTCGTTTCTCCATTTTCCTTTTCTGTCCCGTTATTGCTCGTTTTCTGTCATTTTCTTTCTCTTTTCTTTATAGTTTTGCCTTTTTTCATCTAATTTTTCTTCTTTTCACTTTCGTTCTTTATTTTTTTTACTATCCAGTCTCCTTGTTTTTACTTCGTTTTTCCTGGTTTCTCCCAAGTTTTCTTCTTTTCCATTTATTATGCCCTGTTTTCCTTGCCGTTCTGTCAAGTTTCTTTATCTCGCTCGTATTTTTCCTCTTTTTCTATCCCCTTTGTACAGGTTTTGGCTCCTTCTCCTTTTCCTTCGTAGTCTTTTCCTAATTCTTTTTATCTCCTCTCCTTCTCGATTCCTTTATTTTTGGCTTTCTTTCGTCTAGTTTTCTTGTTTTATTTCCCGTTTTACTCCGCTCTTGTTTTCTTGCTATTCCGTGTAAAAGGTAAAGGCTCGGTTCGCATTTCGTTTCATTTCATTTCACTTTCTGTTCCATTTTTCAAGGCCCGTTTTTAATCTTTTTTGGTTTCGTTGTTTGTCATTATTAGTCCAATTTCCCATTTTCCTCCTTTTTTGTCACATTCTTTCCGCTTTTGGTCCCTTTTTTGCATTGGTCTGCGGTTTTCCTGTTTAATTTCTCGTTTTTTGTCTTTTGCTCTTCCGTGTTACCTTTTTCCTCGGTCAGCCTTTCTTGTTTTTCTTTTCTTCTTTTTCTTCCTATTTTATGTCTCAACTTTCTCCCGTTTTCCTCGATCCTTCCATCGATTTTCGCTCTCTTCCTGAGTTCTGATTTTCTTCTATTCCATTTTTGTCTTTTTTCTTTCGTCTTTTTCATTTTCGGTTTCGTTATTTGCCATTATCGGTCCAACTTTGTTCGTTTATTCGGTCCCGGTGTTCTAGTTTTTTCTACTATTCTGCCTCATTTTATTTTTCTTTTCCGTTTAATTTTTTCTCTTTTTCTCTCCCGTTTCCCGTTTTTTCTATTCTTGTTTCTCTATTTTCATACTTCCGTAATTTCTCCTTTTCTGTCCAGTTTTACTTGTTTTCTGTCCAGTTTATCCTCATTTTCAATCTTGTTTCTTTGTGGTTTTTTTCTGTCCAGTTTTCTTGTTTTTTGCTTCGTTTTCCCTCGATTCTTCCCCGTTTTCTTCTTTTTCACTTATGTCCCACTTCCCTTCCCATTCTGTCACATTTTTTTCGGTTGTTTCTTTATCTCTTTCGTACTTCTCCTCTTTTCCCCGTTTGTATGTGTTTTGTCTAGTTTTCCTTCGTATTTTTTCCGTTTTTCTTCTCCTTCTGCCTCATTTTTTCATTTTTTGCATTTTTACTTTTTTTCTGGAGCAGCAACAAACGGACTATCTCTCTAGACTCATCGGTAATCCATTTCCAAAAATCACGTAAAAATAGTTGTGTAAAAAAAAACAAACCGCGTAAAAAGCCACAATTTTTTGATCAGATTTTGGGTCTGGAGCAGATTTTGGGCCACAGATTTTTGATCAGTTTTTAAACCACCAACCTGATTATAGATCGGATTTTGAACCAGATTCCGGACCTGGGCCACATTTTGGACCAGGACTAGATGCGAGCCGTATTTTTTTATCAACTTTTTTTTTAGATTTTGAAACAGATTTGGACTAGATTCTGGACCACATTTTGAACCACATTTTTGATCCGATTTTCTACCAGGTTTCGAATCGGACTTTGGATTAGATTTTGGACCCAAATTCAAGGCCTGGTTTGGACCACATTCTGCACCTGCATCAGATTCTGGACCAAATTTTGGTCAGTTTTGGACCAGATTTTTTGACCTCGTTTTTGATCAGATTCTGGACCTGAACAAGATCTTGGAGCTGCATCAGATTCTTGATCCCATTTTGGACCACATTTTTTTTATCAGATTTGGAATAGATTTTGTTTAATATTTTGGAGCACATTTTTTATCAAATTGCGCACGAGATTCTAGACCTGGACCAGATTGTGGACAACATTTCTTATCAGATTTTGGACCACCAACCAGATTTCGGATCAGATTTTGAACCAGATTCTCGAGCTGGACCGTATTTTGGACCTGGATTAGATTGACGGTATTTTTTATCAAATTTTGTTTCAGTTTTGGTAACAAATTTTTTAATCAGATTTGAACTAGATTCAGGACTACATTTTTATCAAATCAAATCAAATCAAATTGGCCATATTTTGAGCCAAATTCTGGATCTGAACCAAATGTTGGACCTCCATTAGATTCTGGGCCAGATTTTGGACCACATTTTCATCGAATTTGGACGAGGTTTTGGATAATATTTTGGACCACATTTTTGTTCAGATTTCGGATTAGATGTGGGACCAGATTCTGAAGTACATTTTTTTTGTACCAGATTTTGAATTAAAGTTTGGATCAGATTCTCAAATTGGGCCAGATTATCAACCAGAATTTTGACCACGTTTTTGATTAGGGACCAGAGTCCGGAGCTGGATCATATTTTGGACCTGGACTACATCGTGGACCACATTTCTTTATCAACTTTTGTTTCAGCTTTCGGAACAGATTTGAACTGGAATTTCTGGACCAAAATTTAACCAACATATTCATCACAGACTAACTAGATTAGATTTTTCACTAGATTTTCGATCAGATTTTAGATTGGGTTTTAGTAGACCCAGATTCTGGACCAGACTTTGGACTCATTTTTCATTAGATTTGGACCAAATTTGGGGTAGAATTTTGGACCACATTTTTGGCTGAAATTTTAAACCAGATTCTGTAGCCGTACCAGATTGTGGGCCTTGCCCTGATTCTGGATCACATTTTTTATTAGATTTCAGGTCAGAATCAAACTTGGGTCCAGATTCTGGAATTGGAACACAATGTAAACCAGATTCTTGATCACCAACCAGATTTTGGATCAGGTTTTGAACCATATTCTGGAACTGGATTGCAGACCACATTTTTTATCAAGTCCTTAATCAGATTTTGGACCACATTTGTACCAAATTTGGACCAGGTTTTGAATAACATTTTGGACCATATTTTTGATCACATTTTGGATCAGATATGGGACTAGATTGGCAATCACATTCAGAACCGAGACCTGATTTTGGGCCTTGACCAGATTCTGGACGACATTTTTTTTTAGATTTTGGTTCAAATGTAAGATAAACCAGATTTTGATCAGATTTTACATCAGCAACTAGATTTTGGATCAGATTTTGGACCAGGACTGCGTTGTGGGCCGCATTTTTTATCAGACTTTGTTCCAGATTTAGACTACAATGTGGACCATATTTTGGGACCACATTTTTTAACAAAATTTGGAAACAAATTCTAGATCTGGTTCCAGACCATCGTAGCGTGACATTGTGGCGAGCTTGGCGAAGAGCCGTTTTGGCGCCCCTTCGTTTCTTAAATCAGTGTTCCTTCGAATTGTTATTATTTTTCAGAATTAGACTGTCTTACATGATGCGTATAACTTCCTATATCCCGTACTTCGCTTCGCTCGAGTGTTTTACTATTGGTGCCTCCTAGAGAGTTAACTTCGAGGTACGATGCTGATCTTACAAGCCAATCGTCGTATGTTCGAATCTCGGCAGGACCACCTAGCCTAGAAGCCTGAAGTCAGTAGGATCGTTATACTAGCCCTGTAGTTATCCTGTGCTCTAATAACCGGCTGCGAAGTCTGTCTTAAAGAAGTTTATAGCCCAAGGTTTTTTACTGTATCGAAATGTTTTGTGATTTCTTTCACAATAATCCAATATTATGCGACTATCCGGAGAAACACTTTAAAAAAGAGTTGCAGTAATAAAAGACCTACACGCTAAAAGAGCACACGCTAACAAAACCCCCGTTCTGGTTGCGCTCCGTTTTGAAGACTTCAGCTGTAATATGTTATATTTCGCAAGCTGTAAACACTAAGTCCTGTTGGGACTGGCATTGAGATCAACATGGATTTTATCCAAAACCCTCTACCGCTACAAACCTTATGCAGTTTACAGCAACTAACTTGCAAGACATGTGCGTAGGATTGATACGCTTTATACCGATTTGAAAGCTGCATTTGATCGGGTTAACCAAAGTGTACTGTTGACTGAGTTGGAAAAACGTAGTATTCCACAAGGCAGCAATCTCGGACCATTCCTCTTTAAGTTGTTTATTAAAGACTTATCGTTTTTACTTTCGAATAATTGCCGCATGCTTTTTGCAAACGAAATTAAAATATATGATTATCAAAAATACTGCCGAATGTTTGAAACTCCAGCGTTTTGTTGACGTTTTTCTGCAGTGGTGTTTTATGGATCCATTTTGTAACTTAAGAGTATTAGTCTGCAATTTTATGTGTATTTTCACGGATTTAAGTAAAACTTCACACCAAGAACTGCAATTTCTAGCAGAATTTATTTGATTTAAATCTAAACGGACTTTTTTTTCATTTGAGTTTAGAATGTTGTGAAATAGAAACATAGCAAATAGTAATATAAGTTTTGCTGCACTCTTATTACGGTTTTTGTGATCAATTTTGGTCATAGAAAACTTTCATAAGAGTGCAACAAAACAATAGAAATAGACACGAAATAAGCATCACCTCAGAAATTCGACGGTTGCTCAATTGGGTAAAACTTCCTACGGTGGTCGTTTCTACAATAAACAATAATAAACTCTGAGCGAGTTTTATGCTGTTCAAGACTGATTTTGCTTGTTGCTTACATCACTTTTCAAGGGCACCTTCAATGGTAGCTCTTTATGTGAATGGTAAATGTGTAAATGGATGCTTCTCGCGGACAAAAATTTTATTCCACAGTGAGGACATTCGATCCCTTCTGTCTGTGAGTGCTTTTTTCTATGAAGAATGAGACCATTCTGTCGAGCAAACTGAGCGACGCACAAGTTACATTTGAAAGGTTTCGGGTCCTCGGATGTGTGAACTTTACTGTGCACCTTCAAACCGTCGCCTGTCTTATATGATACGCCGCAAATGTCGCACTCAAATTTCCGCCCAACACTGTGAGTACTCAGATGCCTTGCAAGCAAACTAGGACTCTTGAATTTTCGTCCACAAACCAGGCACTCCCTTCGACTATCCTCCGAGTGGACTTTCCTGTGCAACGTGAGACTACCTTTCTGATGGAATTGTGCAAAGCAAATATTACATTTGAAAGGTTTATCTTCGTCGGCTATGTGGATCCGCTTGTGACTGTGTAGTTCGACTGATGTCTTGTGTGATGAGCCGCAGATGTCGCACTTAAATAGTCGCTTATAGGCGTGGCGGCGTAGGTGCGTTGCGAGCAACGGTTTTTCTCGGAAGGTTTTTGCGCAATGTGCACACTCATATGGACGGTCTGAGCTGTGCGTTTTCAGGTGAAATCTCAGTTGTTTAATGAAGTGAAAATCTCTTCCGCATATTTCACAGTTGAATTTCTTTTCCTCTGTTTGATGGACTGCGATTTTATGCTTGTTAAGTCGGTAGCCACACTTAAAAGGTCTGTCACATATATCACATTTAAGCAGTGGCTCGTCGTGCAGTTTTCGGTGATCCTTTAACGAGTGCTGTCCCTTGAAAGCTGCACCACAGACGTCGCATTTGAACGGTCGCTCCACACTGTGGCTGGTCATATGCTTTATAAGCCTAAACCTTTGTATGAAAGCAGCGCCACAGACAGAGCATTCATGCGGACGATCCTTGCTGTGTTGCCTCAGGTGCCGCGTCAATTGCACTTGCAGTGAATACTGTTTGCTACATATTTCGCATTTAAAGTTCTTTTCCTGCATATGAGACGCTCGATGATAGTCAAGTTTGATCTTAGTGACAAAACCTTTGTCACAGATTTCACACTCATATGGCCGTTCATCGGTATGAATTCTTCGGTGCCTTTTGAGATCACTTTTTGCGGTATACTCTCTGCCGCAAATATCGCAAATGTGTTTTCGCTGGCCACCACCACGACCACCCTCAGTGCGGTTCGTCTCCAAAGTGTCCGTCACGCTGGAAGAGAAAAAAAGCCACAGATGTATTGTTCCGATATGCGGCGTGCTCTTCTTGTTTTTTTTTGATTGTTGAACTGTCGATCCGTTGCCGTTCTCAGCAATGGGAAGATGGGAAGCATTGGATCCGGTCGGTATGTGATTTCAACAAGACGGCACTACAACAATCCATCTAGATCGTATACTGTAATTAAATACGTCACATTTCGTGACAAATATTGAACTAACTGGTAGTTCAATACACAAAGCATTGCATAGTAATGAAATTGTAACGGGATATTTGACTCACGCTGAACTGAGTCCAAATTTTGGGATGACACCCTGCGGTAGGACGTAGTCCTACGTCAAAATATCCTGTGAAAGAACTCGACCTTTCAGAAGAATGTTTTGGAGTAATCGTAGGATGGCCGATTAGGTTCAACACTCAGAACTTCCCGGTGCAAATGGATTTAAAATCAAAGTTGAAATTGGACTTAAGATTAGAACAAGAGGTCTAGAAATTGAGTTAAAATTGAATTTGACATCTTTCGTCTTATCCTTTCACACGTTTTGTCCCATTTCTGTTCCGTTTTTCCTCTTTTTGTTTCGTTTTGTCTCATTTTCTGTACTTTTTTGTTTTATGATTTTCACTCTTACTTTCCTTCCGTTTTCGCCTTTTCCTCACGTTTTCCATTTCTCTGTCCCATGTTTCCGGTTTCATCTTCTGTTTCCTGTCCTGTTTTTCATTCGTTTTTTATTTTCTTTCCCGTTCTTCGCCTTCTGTTCTTCCATTTTTTCTTGTTCCAGTTTTAGTCTTTTTCTAACTCTTTTTATCTCCCTTCCTTCTCCTTTTCCACCTTCGTCTGTTTCGTTTTTCCTCTTTTTGGTCCCTCATTTTTCGTCTTTTCTGTCACGTTTATCCCTATTTTGGCTCCGATTTTTATTTTTTCTCTCGTTTTTCCTCTTTTACTTTTCCGTGTTACCTTTTTTTATTTTATCTTTTTCTACCCATTTTATATCTCAATTTTCCCCTTTTATATACCGTTTGACCTCTTTTCTCGTTTACCTTGATTTCTCTATAGTTTTTTTACTCTCTCGCTATTATTCTTTTGATTCATTTTGTTTTCTGTATCGCACTCCCTTTCTTGTTTTGTTTTCTCCTGTTTTCACTCTTTTTTTCCTTTTTCATTTTTTCTGGTCTCTGTTTCCTCTTTCTCTGTTCCTCTTCTTTTCTATTTTCTGTCTAGTTTTCATCCTTTTCTCGAGTCCTTCTGTTCTTCTGTTTCATTTTTGTCTTTTTGCTTTTGTTTTTCCTCATTTTATCGACTTGTTTTCTGACCATTCTCTATCCTCATTTTCTTTCTCGTTTCTCTATGGTTTTTTTCTGGTTTTTTCTTGGAAACAAGGACTGCTCTTCTCTTTCGTTCTTCATCTTTTTTGGGCATTAGCCTTATTTTTTACTTCGTTTTTCTTCTTTTCCACTTTTTTCACTTATTACCCAAGTAACCAGTAAGCACTAAACACTAGTCCTTTGACAACATTATATAAGCATACAGAACTATGATTAAAAGCTTATTTTTCTTTATATACTTCTATAGAACTCACCTAATGCTAAAAAGGCGAAATAGCGGGTTATTAAAATGCTACGCCACAAGCATTCAATAAACATTATTAGTGTTTGTTTGGGGCTTAATCGAAACGTCATTTTGTTTGCATTATCGACGTATCGAAAAAGTATCGACGGCATATCGTTTGCTTGCTTGGAAATTAAAAATAGATTCGGTCGGGATTTAAAAAACTAAAAAAGCAAGCGATTTTTTTGCTGCATCACAAGGGGAGCAGGATAAACAGAACCATTTTTTGAAATGCTGAATAATGTTACCACCTAGACAGGATTCGAACCGGGAGTTAGTCATGCAACCTCATTCGTTTCCTTGCACCTTTGCTATCTAAACCATAGCGGACGTGATTGAGTGAGTTGAAATTAGTCGTATTTAAATCTTGGTGATATTCCCTCTCATATCATAGCTACTTGTCCTGCATTACCAATAGGATAGAAAAAGACGGCATCCGTTAGATGGAAGAGGACACGAATAGTGGTCGTAGAATAGCAAAATAAGAAGTCAAGTACAAGCCGTTTATCAACACTTACGGCTCGTTTTAATGCAATTGACTAAATTCATTATATTGTTACGTTATATGCGCATATATTGCTTTCTTTAATGTTGATTTACGTTAATGTTTCTATGCATCAACAATGTTAATATACGTTTTATAAGCATTAAGATGGCTAATATATAAAAGTTTGGCACTAGAGATGCAGAATTATTTCCAATATACGGTTTTGAATTAATGCTTATGGTTACTTGGGTATGTCCCGTTTTCCTTCCTTCCGAGAAGAAAAGGTGATAAAAAGAGTTAGGAAAAGCATACGAAGGAAAAGACGATAAAGCCCGAACAAAGGAGTAGAAAAAGAGGAAAAATACAAGAGAGTAACGTGACAGAATAGGAAGGAAGGAAAACGGGACATAATAAGTGAAAAAAGCGGAAAAGAAGAAAACGAGGACGAAACGTAGAAAAACGAAGTAAAAAACAAGGCTAATGCCCAAAAAAATATGCAGAACGAAAGAGAAAAGCAGAAAAAACCATAGAGAAACGAGACATTCTGTCACGTTTTTTTCGTCTTTTGCTCTTTCGTGTTACCATTTTCTTCGGTTCATCTTTTTTGTTTTTCTTTTCTTCTTCTTTCCACTTTAAGTCTCAACTTTCAACTTTTATATTCCGTTTGACATCTTTTCCCATCTTCCTCGATTCTTCCAAAGCTGGAAGGTTACAATGGGCGGGACGTGTTGTGAGAATGCCGGACAACAACCCCGCAAAAACGGGTATCGCCTCGAATCCGGTTGGTCCCAGACGCAGAGGTGCGCAGCGTGCTCGATGGTTAGACTAAGTGGAGCAGGACCTGGAAAGTGTGGGGCAGTCGAGAAAATGGAGACGCACAGCCATGGACCGAGTTAGTTGGCGAAACGTCATTCTGCTGGTCAAATCCTGAGGGACAGCGGGCCAGGATAAGTAAGTAAGTCGATTCTTCTATAAATTTTCGCACTCTCTCTGAGTTCTGATTCTGATTTTCATCTGTTCCATTTTTGTTTTTTTCTTCATTTTTCCTCATTTTGAGGCCCATTTTTCATCTTTTGCTGTCTCGTTGTTTGTCTGTTCAACTTTTTTTTCTTATTAGTCTGTCCTGTCCTACTTTTTCTCCTTTTTTGTCACGTTTGATTTTTCTTTTCCGTTTTATACTTTTTGTTTCCCGTTTATTTTTTCTTCCAATTTTTTGTCCCATTTTTCCTCTTGTTTCTTCATTTCATGCTCCAGTCTCCCATTCTCTCCCGTTTTTACTCGCTTTCTATCCAGTTTATCTTCACTTTCTTTCTCGTTTTCATGGGGTTTCCTTCTTTTTTCTCATTTTTCTTTTCTCTTTCGTTCTTCATCTTTTTCTGTACAGTCTGTCGCTTTGTGCTTCGCTTTTTCTCGCTTCCCCCGCGTTTTTTCTTTTCCTTTCTTTCTGCCCGATGTTTCCCTTCCTCTGTTTCTTTTTCATGTTGTCTCGTTTTCACCCTTTTCCTGAGTCCTGATTTTTATCTGTTCCATTTTTGTTTTTTTTCTTTCGTTTTTTCTCATTTCTGTTGTTCATCTTTTTCGGTTTCGTTGTTTGTCATCTTATTTATCCAACTTTTTTCGTTTATTCGGTCCTGTTCTTCCGCCTTTTCCGTTACGCTTCGTTTTTCTTCTCCATTTTACCGTTTTTGTGATCCGTTTTTATTGTTTCTCTCCATTTTTTTCGTTTTCTGTCGCGTGTTTTCTCTGTTCTCGTTAGTCAATTTCAGTGATCCCATATTTGCTCCTTTTGTGTTCCGTTTTTACTTGTCCAGTTTATCCTCATTTTCTTTTACATTTCTTTATGGTTTTTTCCTACTGTCCTCTTGATTTTATTTTTTTACTTCCATTCTTCATCTTTTTCTATCCAGTCTCTGTTTTTTGCTTAGTTTTTTTACGTTTCATGCTCGTTTTCTTCTTTTGCACTTTTTCACTCATTATATTCTGTTTTCCTTGCCATTCTATCAAGTTTTTTCTGTCGTTTTTTATCTCAATAATCTCGTATATTTTTCTTTTTCTACCCTGTTTATCTCTTTTTCCTTCATACTCTTTTCCTAACTCTTTTTATCTACTTTTTGTGCCCCATTTTTTGTCTTTTCTGTTACGTTTATTCTGTTTTTGGCCCACTTTGCCCCTTTTTCTTCGGTCCACCTTTCTTGCTTTTCTTATCTTCCTTTTCTTCACGATTTTCCTTTCCAAATTCTTATTTTATATCCCATTTTCCTCGATACTTGTCCCGATTCGCCCTTTTTCTGAGTCATGACTTTCCTTTGTTCCATTTTTGTCGTTTTTCTGTCGGTCATTTTAAGGGCTGTTTTTCATCCTTTACGGTTTCGTTGTGTGTCAATGTCCAACATTTTACCTTTATTCGGGCCCGGTATTCTGTTTTTCCTTCTTTTCTGTCACGTTTTGTCACGGTTTTTTTCGTTTTGTTCTTTTTGTTTGCCGATTTTACTTTTTCTCTCAATTTTTTCGGTTCCGATTTCTTTTTTTCTGTTGTCGTTTTTTTCTTTTTTAATGCTCCCGTACTTTCTCCTTTTATGTCACGGTTCAACTCGCTCTCGGTTCAGTTTATCCTCATTTTCTATCACGTTTCTTTATGGTTTTCCTTGTTTTCTCTCATTTTTCTTATTTTCTCTGCCGTTCTTCACCGTTTTCTGACTTATTACGTCTCGTGTTCCTTACCATTCACGTCAAAAAGGCGTTTTTTCTGTCGTTTCTTTATCTCTCTCTCTCTTATTCGCTCATAAGGATTTCGGAAACCGGTTTTTCGGTATTGTTAAATGCAATACCGGTAAAACCGGTAAAAGTTAACACTTAAAAAACAACATTTACAAATTATATGATTGGAAGAAGATCTCTCCATTATCAATGGTACTCAATTTCATTTGGCATAACTAATTGATTAGTTCATTAAAAAAATAACGCGAAGAGAACTTATCGTGTCATCTTAAATTAATGAAAAAACTTCCAGAGGCAGAGAATTTTCATTCGGTGTCCACAGAAAAAGGAAGTGCAATTCTCAGCGGTAAATATGATATGTGACATGAAAACCCTTGTTCCAGAACTTTCAATAAGCGGCTTAGATACTGACTCTTATGATAAATTAATACTGAAAGTCCAGTCACCGCTTAAGTAAAGCGTATGCCTGTTTCTTAGATCGGACAGAGACGTTCGAAACGATGATTGGAGGCCGTATAATTGGCTCAGCCCTGCCAACAGACTATTCTAACTAAGCAATTTTTTATTCCAGTTTGTACTAGCAACCGAACAAATTCCTCTTCCGTGGTGTGTTCTGACATTTCTCTAGAGTAATCCGTTAATTTTCACTGAAGATTTTCTGACCAGCTTCACCGTATATCGCCCGTTTCTTGTATTGCGCAATATTCTTCATATTCTTGGCGGTTGGCGCATTCAAGCATGAAACCGGACCTACTTTGCCCATCGCAAAACCCTAAGATCAAGAAGCATACGCCGCCGTACGAAGCTGACAATGTACAAAACCCTTATTTAACCGATGGTTCTTTACGGACTTGAAGCTGTGATGTCGTTCACGGTAGAAATATGCGCCCTTGTCGTGTTTGACCAGAAACTGCTGCGGATGATATTTGGCGGAGTACAAACTGAAAGCGGGGAATGGCGGAAATGTTTTATGAATCACGAGCTGCATACACTTCTTGGAGAAATTGCTATCGTACAGCTGACTTAAGTCAGTAGACTGCGGTGGGCCGCACATATCGTAAGGATGCCGAATGACGACAAAACGACAAAAACGGTTCTCAACAATCCCTCCGACACCCGGTGGACTCGACGTGCAAGATGGCTCGAACAGATCAAAAGCGACTTGTGACGTCTGAGACGCCTGGGAAGTTGGCGACGAGTGGTCCATGGAGTGGACCGAGTTAAATGGAGACGACTGCTCAAAAAGCGCATAGCACTCCGGCTCTATACTGACAGCGGTTGGGTATTTCGAGGGTTGGATATTATTTGTAGAATCTTCAATCATGAAATTTATTTTGCCCTATAATTTAAAAGTTTTACCAGTGATTTAAGTTTCTCGAGTTGTTATTTGATCATGCAAAAAATGGCGAAAATACCGGTTTTCGAGCGTGGAAAAACCGGTAATTCGGTATTCGAAAATAGCCCGGTAATACCGGTTAAACCGGTTTGGGTAAAACCGGTAAAGCATTCCTACTCGCTCATATTTTGCTCTTTTTCTATCCCGTTTGTTCGGGGTTTGTCTCGTTTTCGTTTGTACTCTTTTCCGTTTTTTTCTCTTTCTGCCTCATTTTTCCTTTCTTACCTTTTTTACTTTTTTCTGAAAAGTGAATGTGCTCTAACAAAATTTTCTTATATTTTCATAGGAAACTGTTTGGTTCATGAAATATGGACAACAAAAATGTTATCATTAATTAAAAATTGACATATAAAAAAAACTCCTTGTGACAGAACATAATTTTTAAACTTTTTTCTTGGAGTTTGTCACCATCACTTATCGTCTTCATCGTTTATCACGGGAGAAAACTGTTCGAGTAACTCTTGTCCATAAGTCTGGCCATACGAAAAATCCTAGCAAGTATCGCTCAATGTCCTACTTGTCTGTGCTAGATAAAATAATAGAAAAGCTAACCGTTAGTCGGATTATGAACTTAATCGACCATAGTGGCCGCATTCACAAACATCAGCACGGATTCAGGCAAGGCTTAAGCACAACTGTCAGCCTCCTCTAACCTAGTGGAGCAGTAGGATTTATTGAGTTTATTGACTTGAAAAAGGCTTTTGACACAATTGTCCATAAACTGCTAATTCTGATAAACTGAGCACAGTTCGTGTCTGTTCGAGACTTAAAAGCTCACTGGGAGCGGTGTCTACGGGTGTGCCCCAAGTTAGTAATCTGGGACCAATATTGTTGCTAATATTTATCAACGATCTAGCCAAGCTAAACCTCCATGGAAAACTGCGTCTCTTTGCCGATGATATCATCTATTTTCCATCAAGGAAATGATTGTACCACAGCACAACTCTAAATCAAACATGATTCTCTATTTCTCGACGAATTCTCAACGCTGCTATCGATGAATCTATCAAAAACCTAATATACGTTAATTCATTCATCCCGCCGATCGAGTTTCAATTGTAGTCAACGGTCAAGTTATCGAGAAAGTAAAGGATTTCCCATTTATTGGTCTAACGTTAGAGCGCAAGATGAACTGGAACGCCCACTTCGAATCGCTAAAGCGGAAGTTATCCGTCCTATCGTGTGTGTGTGTGTGTGTGTGTGTGTGTGTGTGTGTGTGTGTGTGTGTGTGTGTGTGTGTGTGTGTGTGCGTGTGTGTGTGTGTGTGTGTGTGTGTGTATGTGTGTGTGTGTGTGTTTGCGTGTGTGTGTGTGTGTGTTTGCGCGTGTGTGTGTGTGTGTGTGTGTGTGTGTGTGTGTGTGTGTGTGTGTGTGTGTGTGTGTGTGTGTGTGTGTGGATTTTGAGGAAGGTTTTTTTTCCTACCCATAACCACGTTGAACTGAGTAACACTTCCTTAACAGAGCTAATTCTGAAGTTAAAACAAGCTACTATGTATGATACCTGCTAATTAAATAACCCTGCCAAGTAACAATTTGAGTTTTGTTACACTTTTACAATGGTATTTATGTCCAATTTTGATCACAAAGACCATTATAAGAGTGTAATAAAACCTTGAATTTTATTTGGGCTGATTCCTGTACCAGCAGTTTCTGATTACGGGTAAAGACTCCACATAAGTTTGGCAGTGTCGAGAGTACCCCTTGGATACAAGTGATCATTTCAATGGGTGCTTTTTGGGATAATTTTACGACACGCTAATTTTACTGCAATTTCTGACGAGCTTTCGCATATCGACTGGCAAAATATTTTCATTTCCCCTGACTTATTTGATACCGCTATAATGAAACCGATAACTGACAAAATGATTAATTTTGTTAATCGCTTTGAAGCATTTGACCGTATGGACGATAATTATTTTCTGGTAGAAACGGCTCTGGATTTCAACGTAACAGCATTCTACCATGCAGTATATAAAGTTCTATCCCGGCATTGCGCAATAATTGGTAAACGTGAGTTAGCAACCAATTATCCCGCTTGGTTTGACGGTGAAACAATCTCGCTACTAAAAAGAAACAAAAAGCTGTATAATAAGCTTTTAAATCCAGGAATAGAGTACAACATAAACTATACAATACATGGACAGGTAGCAAAGGGACATACAGCTCAACCCGAAAACCTTTTGGACTTATGTTAATTCGAAGCGTCAGGACAAAGGACTACCGATAAATGTAACGTATAAAGACAAAAAAGCCGGAAATGCATTCGAAGCGGCTGAGTTGATCTCTGAGTTCTTTAAAAATGCGTTTAACCCCAATCCAAGGTCAGGATACCCTGAACCTCCGTTATCAGATCCAACACCAGATACATTCGAACTATCGTTGACAGACATTCGTAATGCGATTTCGTCTTTAGATACTTCTAAATCCAGTGGGCCTGACGGAATTCCAAATGCTTTGTTGTAAGGTTGTGTATATGGTTTATTAGCTCCACTACACAGCCTATTCAGTGCCTCATTAGCAACAGGTTCATTTCCAAAGTTATGGAAGATCCTGCACATTATACCAATTCGCGAAAAAGGTTCTAAGCTGCCGGTTGAGAACTACAGAGGAATTGCCATTCTCTCGGCCATACCTAAAATGTTTGAATCTCTGGTGTATGAGCAATTGTATCTTGTAATTGAACCAAAAATTTCAAATTTTTAACATGGTTTCCTTAAAAAACGCCCAACGTTAACGAATTTGGCAGAATTTGTCTCGAGAACTGCGCAATGGATGATGGATGGTTATAAGGTGGATACAATCTATACGGACATGTCGAAGGCGTTTGATGTAATTAATATAGATGCGATTACAGCTGTCTTACCAAAATATGGAATAGGCGGAATGAATCTGCAGTGGATAGACAATTATTTAAGAAATCGATCGCAATATGTCAAGATTGATAAAAGCAAATCAATGTCGTATTATCCGGCTTGGTCTGGTGTACCCCAAGGGAGCCATCTTGGACCTTTACTTTTCGTAACTATCATGAACGAGCTTCTGGAACTACTTCCCGATGTTTACGTCCTAATTTATGCCGACGATGTTAAGATTTTTCTCCCAGTAAAATGCATGAAAGATAGTCGCATACTTTAAGATAGCGTCGATCGGTTCGTCGGCTTTTGCGAAATGTTTGGTCTCGAAGTGAATACAACGAAGTGTAGCGTGGGTTCGTTCACTCAAAAACCAAACAAATTGTTGTTTGAGTATCTAATAGAAGGTGACAGGGATTACGTATTTGTGTATTTGATCTTGAAGTAGAAATAGATATTGAGCTCAACTTTGTTCGTCATGTTGAAAAGATAGTAGCAAAAGCAAATTCACTGTTCGGTTTAATCAAACGTCTTAGTGGAGATCTGAATGACCCGCATACTATCATTACTCTATACAATTCCTTAGTACGCAGTGGTACTGAATATGCGAGCATAATTTGGCAACCATGCTACGAAGTGCATCAGGGTGGCAACTGGATACGAAAAACCAAATTCCCTGATTTTTCCAGGTTTTTCCCGGTGTTTAATAAAATTCTAGGTTTCATATTGCGATATAATTTTAACTGAAAATGTGTTTCGATCATTGATATTTGAATTGTTCATCAATCTAAAGGTTTTGAGAAAAATTTCCCCACCTACTCTATTTCCCTAGGCGAATTCTTCAATCACTTTCTCTTATTCTGCCAACCAGCAAATTATACTCCTCCCGTGAGTTCCTCATCTGTTTTTTTCCCGCGCAAGTTTATTCGTAAACTCAGGCGCAAGCGGAATTTTAGTGCCCATTGCGGCTAGCCGTCGAACCCGCCGTGGTGCTTTTCTTGCCAGCCACGCGGAAATGTTCGTATGTTTAATTTTTGTTCTTCGAGCCATAAGCCATGCAAAAAAGCAGTTTAATTGAGCTAATTTTTAATTTCGCTTTACCACTGGTGGCTGTTCTACTTTCTGACCAACGCGGCTTATTTCGCTTTGCATGGATTGATCGGGATTTACTCTTCCGGGTCCAAGATAAAACCAAAAATTCGTAACGTGGAAGGTAGGGTCGCTACACCCGCATTTCGGTTACAATTTGTTACAACAGTATGGCAAGTTTATGTACTGCCGTGAGTCAGTGGAATTTCTCCAACATTTTTCTCGAAAACCGAATTTCGCTGCGGTACCACTGGCATTTACTCCGATGTTCTGCGAATTGTGTCACATGCCGCAAAATGTCCGTCCTAAAGCTTCATTGTCATTCGATTCGACTTGACTAACGCCAAACGAAACGCGCAAAGTGAGTGCAAACTAAATTTGTTACATCACTTCACTTGCCTCGTAAAATAAGGCCCTTTGCAAAACACTGAGCTAATTATCGATAACCCAATCTATCGCTTGTGTGCCATACTTCTTTATCTATTTCTAAGTGTTCTTGACTACTCAATGAATCGATCATTGGGGTTGTTTGAAAAATTCCCTGATTTTGTTAAAAATTTCCTGATTATTTCAAGTTTTTGCAGGTAATTTCAAATTCCCTGACAATTCCAGGTTTTTCCAGGTAGTTGCCACCCTGTGCATAAGAAACGTGTCGAGCGAATTCAGAAAAAAATCATACGCTATGACCTACGGGATTTAGGTTGGTCTGGAGAGATGCCCGATTACAAGTCGTTATGCATGCTGATTGGAACGGAAAGCTTAGCAAGCAGACAACGTACCACAGACGTGTACGATGGACGTTCTTCGTTGAGGCGGGTTAGGACTTTTCAATTGACAAATAGAGTCTAAAACTATGCTAGAAACGAACCAGTTTACAGAATGATGTCCATATTTAATAATCATCGGGATATTGTTAATGTTAAAATGACAAAGCAGCAAATTTTATGTAAATTTTATGTGATAATCAATTAGTTATACTTATGATAACGGGCGAAGCCTACAATCAGTTAATCAATAAATAAATAAATAAATAGATAATCCGGAAATTCAACTTAACAAGGAAATTTCACGCTTGATATTGTCTTCCAAAATCACATCTGAGTTTTTGCGAATAGCCTAAAATCGAATTGGCTGACAATGTGCTCACCATTCCGAAGACTAACAAGTCCCATTTTCGGATGCCTCATCAATTGTTTGCTCAAGTGAAAGTTTGAAGGCATTAATTTTAGCACATTACATTTATACATTTATATGGTAATAAGAAAGTTTTATATTTTTATTTTAACTGTAATTTCTAGCAGAATTTATTTGATTAAAATTTAAACCGATGACATTATTTCATTTAAGTTCAGAATATTATGAAATAGAAACATCCCAAGAAACAATGCAAGTTTTATTGCACTCTTATGGTGGTTTGTATAACAAATTTTGGTCATAAATGCCGCTATAACAGTGTAATAAAACCAACATTGCTACTTGGAACTCTAACATTCTCCCGGAAGAACGATGAAAACTGTTACACTTCACTTCAAAGGTCCGGGTTGCACCCCCGGGTGACACTTCTTGCGGTGAACGTTTCGATATTCAGCCGTTTTGTACGATAATCCACAGATGTCGCAGCTGAACAATCGCTCATCGCTGTGAGCACTCATGTGCTCTTGGAGCTGGCTATGAAATAAGAAACCTTTGCCGCAGAACAAACATTTGTGTGGACGATCCGTGCTGTGCACTTTCCGGTGTCTCGCTAGCTCGTCCTCGAAGTGATAATCTTTACCACAGATTTCACACCGGAATTTCTTCTCCCCCCCCTACGTGCTCCCTAGTTTTATGTTTCTCAAGACTGAGTTTACATTTATAACTTTTATTGCATTCATCACATTCAAATGGTTGTCGATCTTTATGTATGCGTACTTTGTGCAAACGCATGCTCTTCTCAGATAAAAATTTTCTTCCACAATGAGTACATTCGATCCCTTCTGCCTGTGAGTGCTTTCTCCTATGACAAAGGAGACTACCCTGTCGAGTGAATTGAGAGGCACACAAGTCACATTTGAAAGGTTTCGGGTCGACGTATGTGTGAAGTTCTTTGTGCGCCTTCAAATTGTGGCTTGACTTGTACGATAAGCCGCAAATGTCACACTTAAAATTTCGCTCAACACTGTGAACCTTCATATGACTCGTAAGCAAATGGGGCAGCTTGAATGTTCGTCCACAAACCAAGCACTCCGAACTATCGTCAGTGTGGATTCTCTGGTGAATCGTGAGCCTGCCTTTTTGATAGAATTGTGCAGGGCAAACTTTACATTTGAAAGGTTTTTCCTCGTCACCTGTGTGGATCCGCTTGTGAATCTGTAGTTCGTCAGCTGTCTTGTATGGTGAGCCGCAGATGTCGCACTTAAATAGTCCCTCACGGACGTGGCGGATTACGTGTTTTGCGAGCGCCACTTTTCCTCGGAAGGTTTTCCCGCAATGTTCGCACTTATAGGGACGATCTGAGCTATGCGTTTTCTGGTGAACCTTCAGCTGTGTGCTCAAGTGAAAGTGTTTTCCACATGTTTCACATTTGAATTTCTTTTCCTCTGTATAATGGAGTACAATTTTATGCTGTTTAAGTCTATAGTTAGACTTAAATGCTCTGCCACATATATCACAATCAACCGATGGCGATGGCCCGTTGTGGATTTTTTGGTGACTTACTAACAAGTGATGTCCCCTGAACGCTGCACCACAGAGGTCACATTTGAAATGGCATTCCACGCTGTGAGTGACCATATGTTTGGCAAGCTGATCTTTCAGTCTGAAACCAGTGCCACAAACAGGGCATACATGCGGACGATCCGTGCTGTGTCGCTTCAGATGCAACTTTAGTTGCAGTTTCAATGCAAACTTTTTGTTGCAAATTTCACATTTGAAATTCTTTTCTTGTGTATGGGACGTTCGATGGTAGTCTAGTGTGATCCTATTGGCATAAGCTTTGCCACAGACGTCGCACTTGAATGGTCGTTCACCGGTATGAATTCTCCGATGCGTTAGGAGATTACTGTTTGTGGCAAGCCCTTTGCCGCAGATATCGCACATAAATCTTCGCAGCTGGCCACCACCACGACCAGCACGGTTCGTCTCCAAAGTGTCCGTCCGGCTGGAAGAGAAAAAAAGCCACAGATGTATTGTTTCGATATGCGACGTGCTTTTCTAGTGTTGGTTTTGGTCTGTTGAGGTGTCGATCCGTCGCCGTTCTCAACAGATGGCAAGCATTGGATCGGGTCGATGAGCGTGATTTCAATAAGATGGCGCGACATGCCATGCCATACAGCACGTGAAACCTCCCATAGAGAGCCGAATTTGAGGAGCAACTAAACCGTTAGTTTTGGATCTCTAAATTAGCCACCCGGATCGTGTGCTTGAGCACGTCGCATTTCGTGACAAATGTAGAACTAACTAGTAGTAAGCAGTAACTTGCTAAGAAAAAAATATTTCACAGTCATGAAATGCGTTAATCAAAGAACAATTTTTAAGCATAAACTATGCCCATGTACAAAATTTAATGAAACTTCATGATATTACTCAACCATTCGACACCTGTACGATAATATTGAAAATTCCTATAGTATAACACGCAGTGGTCCTACCTTGTTGCCTTGCGGCACTCCAAAGGCATTCGAGACAGCCTGCACTGAAAATTGTAATCCAATTTTTGCACAAGACTGTTTCTATCAAGGTGAAATTAAGCCAGTTAGTATATATGGTACCTACTGGATCAATAACTCCCCCCTGCCCAAGTGACAATTTGAGTTTTATTACACTCTTCTAATGGTATGTATGCCCAATTTTGATCACAAAAATCATTACAAAAGTGTAATGAAACTTTGAATGTTATTTGGGTAGGTTCCTGTTTCCTCTAGTATCTGATTACAGGAAAACCTCTTCTGAATTTAACAATTTTGAGAGTATTCTTTAGATAGAAATGAACACCTCAATGGATGCTTAGCATTATCCAGCAGTCCACCTTAGATAAAGAATTTCATGCTTAACATTTTCTTCCCAAATCGCAATTGAATTTTTTTCCGAAAATATTCTAAAATCGAGCCGACAGATAATCAGCTCACCTTCCAAAGACTGATGGGGGTCTTATTTTCGGAGGCCTCATCAATTAATTGTTTGCTCAAGTGAAAGTTTAAGGGTATTACATTTTGAGGGTAACAAGAAAGTTCGCTGAAAAGTTGGGTCTTGGGACGTGAAAAGTCAAATTTTTGAAACACGTCAGTAACATATTTGATTGGAATATGATATTTTATTTGAGTTTAGAATACATTGTGAAATAGAAACACCCCCAGAAACAATGCAAGTTTTATTGTACTCTTATTGCGGTTTGTATGACCAATTATCGTCATATAAGCCGCCATAAGAGCGCAATGAAACCCATATTGTTACTTGTAATTTTAGCATTCCTCCGGAAGAACGGCAAGAACTATACACTTCACTTCGAAGGTTTGGACTGATCTTCCGGGTGATACTTCCTGCGGTGAACGTTTCGATAAGAACCAGTTTTGAACGATGATCCACAGATGTCGCAGCTAAACAATCGCTCATCGCTATGATAGAGCATATGCTCCTGAAGATGGCAAAGAAATAGGAAACCTTCGCCGCAGATGGAACATTTGTGCGGACGATTCGTGCTGTGCACTTTCCGGTGACTCGCCAGTTGGTCCTCGAAGTGGAAATCTTTACCGCAGATTTCACATCGGAATTTCTTCTCTCCCCCTACGTGCTCTATAGTTTTATGTTTCTCAAGACGGATCTTGGATTTAAAACTTTTGTCACATACATCACATTCAAACGGCACTTCCAATGGTCGATCGTTATGTATGCGTTTTTTGTGCATACCGACGCTCTTCTCGGATGAAAATTTTATTCCACAGTGAGGACATTCGAACCCTTCTGCCTGTGTGTGCTTTTTCTTATGCGAATAGAGACCACTCTGTTGAGTAAACTGAGCGACGCACAAGTTACATTTGAAAGGTTTTGGTTCCAAGTATGTGTGGATATTTTTATGCCTCCTCAAACTGTTGCTTGACTTGTACGATGAGCCGCAAATGTCGCACTCAAATTTTCGTTCAACACTGTGAACCGTCATATGACTTGCTAGCAAGCTAAGATATTTGAATGTTTGTCCGCAAACCTGACACTGGCACTCCTTCAATCTATCCTCAGTGTGTATTCTGCTGTGGTTCGTGAGATTACCTTTCTGATGAAACTGTGCAGGGCAAACTTTACATTTGAAAGGTTTTTCCACTTCGGCTGTGTGGATCCGCTTGTGAAAGTGTAATTCTGCAGATGTCTTGTGTGACGAGCCGCAGATGTCGCACCTAAAGCGTCGCTCATTAGAGTGGATGGGTACGTGTCTTGTAAGCGCTGATTTTTCTCGGAAGGTTTTTCCGCAATGTGCGCATTCATAGGGACGGTCTGAGCTATGCGTTTTCAGGTGAATTCTCAGTTGTTTATTGAAGTGAAAATCTCTTCCGCATATTTCACAGTTGAATTTCTTTTCCTCTGTTTGATGGACTACGATTGTATGCTGCTTAAGTCTGTAGCCAAACTTAAAAGGTCTGTCACATATATCACATTTAAGCGGTGGCTCGCCGTGCAGTTTTTGGTGAATTACTAACGAGTGCTGTCCCTTGAATGCTGCACCACAGAGGTCACATTTGAACTGTCGATCCACGCTGTGGCTGGTCATATGTTTGGCAAGCAATGACCTCTTACTGAAACCAGTGCCACATACGGGGCATACATGCGGACCATCCTTGATGTGACCCTTCTGATGCAACGACAATTGTACTTTCAGTGAAAACATTTTGTTACATGTTTCACATTTGAAGCTCTTTTCCTGCATATGAGACGCTCGATGGTAGTCGAGTTTGAGCTTAGTGAGAAAGCCTTTGCCACAGACGTCGCACTGGAATGGCCGTTCGCCGGTATGAATTCTCCGATGCGTTTGGAGATTGAATTTTGCGGCAAAATTTTTGCCGCAGATATCGCAAATGTATTTTCGCCTGGCCACCGCCACACGGTTCGTCTCCACCGTGTCCGCCTCGCTGGAAGAGAAAAAAGCCACAGATGTATTGTTTCGATATGCGGCGTTCTTTTCTAGATTTTTTTTTGGATTGTTGAATTGAAGATGGCAATCATTGGGTCTGGTTGATATGTGATTTCAACAAGACAGCGCGACATGCAAATAAACTCCTTGTTGTGGAGAAGCTAATAAATCCCTTGTTTTGGATCTCTGAATTGTCCGTTTAGATTATGTGATTAAACACGTCGCATATCGTGACAAATATAGAACTAAATAGTAGTAAGCAGTTACTCGCAACTATTTCATAGCAGTAACAATACAACTATTCGCACAATCGAGATATACGCCAAGGACGAACGTGGTCAACTCGTTACAGTGCATGACCCAAAATGCCGTCATTGAAAATAATCGGGATCTGATTGCGGTGGAATGTGATTATGTTGCATTTGAGGCAACTTATTGTCAGCCAATTTTCTTGTGCACCAGCCTTCATGACTCGATCATTGTTGTAGTCCCAAGCAGTCAAGTACGGTTTTGATAGACAGGTAGGTACACGACTATCCCAACCCCCCCCCCCCCACGCACCTTCCCGCTCTTTCCCCTCCACTCAAAAAAAAAAATTTTCATTACTTTCCCCTACCGTTCCCCTACCCCCTTCATCAATTGTAGAACCACCGTTTCTAAAAAATGTTAATGTTAATGCCTGACTGCATTTCTAGGACTAAAAACACGAGTTTGGTCTATACGTCTTAATGTTGTCAGCATAAAACAGGCGACATCTCCTTGATAAGACTGTAGAGAGCTCGTTGATGGATAATGTAAGAAGAAATATATTGCTAAATTGCTTTCTTTAGGAACTCCCGATAGGTTGCAAAACCTTCAATGTTCTTCAATCGACATACCACAATTCACAAAAACCAACATGGTTTTCAGCCAAACTCGAATACCACGAGTGTTACCATTAACCTTGTTAATGAAATTCAACGAAATATTGATCAGCGAAAAATTTGCTCTGCTATTTTCATTAATGTGTCAAAAGCCTTTGACTGCGTTTCTCATTGTATATTGCTGACTAAACTGCAAAGGTATGGCATAAGGAATCAAGCCTTGACATTACTTGAATGATATCTGAACGGCAGACAACAACGCGTAGTGATTGAATACCAATCAAGCTCCGATCTCACCGTGGGATTTGGTGTACCTCAAGGTTCCATATTAGGTCCCCTGCTCTTCAATATTTTTATTAACGACATTTTTAAGCTGCCGTTGAAGGGCAAACTTCAACTATATGCCGATGATGCTGCGGTAGTGTTCGAGTCCAATAGTGTAGAACGATTATTTGAGGATATGCAACATGACCATGCGTCTGAAATCAAATATATAATTTTTGCCAGTACTAATCATTATGGTGACTTGGACTATGTTCTATGACTAGGAAAAGAAAAGCTACAAAGAGTCGACTCAATCACATACCTAGGGCTGATATTACAGCAAAATCTTAAGTGGAATCTACACGTTGAACAAATATACCGTAGAATAGTAAATAGTTTTCTCGGAATTCTTCGTCAAGCTAGCCATACGTTGCCTACAAGAGAGAAAAAGAATCTTTTCTATGCTCATGTACACTCACAAATTAGCTATCTAAATATTATATGGCAGAACGTACTGAGTACTGAATGATGCACTGCCTTCTTCCGAGGAGTTAGGTGCTTCAAACCTCGAAGACGGTTGGGACAGAATTTGTTAGTGGGACGGTTGGGGCACTAGGTATTGAGCCTCGGAGTACACAAAATGATTGGTTTGATGGGGAATGCCAACAAGCGGTGGAGGAGAAAAAAAAATGTTTGGAAAAATTATCTAAGTATTGTCACTAGAGAGAACCTGGCCAAATACCGACGAGCTAGGAACCAGTTGACCACGATCCTGAGGAGAAAAAAGCGCCAAAAGGAGGACAGAGATCGTGAAGAATTAGAGCAACTATTCCGAGCTAATGACACGCGCAAGTTTTATGAGAAGGTGAACCAAACTCGGAAGGGCTACACACCGAAACCTGACATGTGTAGGGACGAGGGAGGGAATCTAATTACAAACGAGCGCGAGGTGGTCGACAGGTGGAAGCAGTTCTTCGATGAACACCTCAATGGCGAAGTCGAAGAAGGAGGCGGAACGGAAATTAACTTAGGAGCGTCCATGGAAGATAGTAATGTCCTAGCACCTGATCTCCAAGAAGTCAAACGAGAAATCGGGCTGCTGAAGACCAATAAAGCCGCTGGGAAGGACCGCCTACCGGCAGAACTTTATAAACATGGCGGAGAAACGCTAGCAAAGGCTCTACTCGCTAGCGGCGTATTCAAGCAGGATATCGCACCTACTTTGCCCTTCGCAAACGAACTCGAAGTGGTAGAGGAGTTCGTGTATTTGGGATCGCTGGTGACCGCGGACAACAACACTAGTAAGGAGATCCAGCGGCGCATCCAAGCGGGAAATCGTGTCTACTTTTCCCTTCTTAAAACGCTACGATCAGGAAGCATACGCCGCCGCACGAAGCTAACAATGTACAAAACCATTATTAGACCGGCAGTTCTTTATGGACTTGAAGCCGTGACGGACACGCCGGAGTTTGAGCACACGCCGTGTTTGAGCGGAAAGTGCTGCGGACGATATTTGGCGGAGTACAAACTGAAAGCGTAGAGTGGCGGAGGCGTATGAATCACGAGCTACAGGCACTGCTTGGGGAGACTCCCATCGTACATCTAGCGAAAGTTAGCAGGCTACGGTGGGCCGGACACGTCGTAAGGATGCCGGACGACACCGGCACCAGGAACAGGGGGGCCCAACGTGCACGATGGCTCGACCAGGTCGAAAGTGATTTGCGACTTCTGAGACGACTAGGAAATTGGCGACGAGTGGCCCAAGACCGAGTTGAATGGAGACGAGTGCTTGAAACAGCACGCGCCACCCCGGCTCTATGCTGCTGAAGAAGAAGAAGATATGGCAGAACGCGCCCAACTATGTTCTAAGCAAAATCTCCCTTACTCTGAATAAGTTCATGAGAATCATTTTCTGGGAGCAGTATTTAGACCCAAATGTAAGAACTTTAGACTTATATGCTGTTAACAAAGTGCTGAAAACCTACGCCAAATTAATTATTACGAGTCTGTGCTATTTATATTCAAAGTTAAAACAAATCTGATCAAACACAGTCTAAACCTACGGTCATCAAATGAAGCCCATCGATATGAAACTCGCAATGTGAGTAACTTCAGCGTCGTAACCCCAAGTACAAATTACGTTAGACTTGGTTGTATTTATCCGGCAATAATTAATTTTAATAATTTGCCAATAGGGTAACGACACCAGTTTTCGCCGCAAAATCGAGATTTACTGCCATATAGTTGCAAATAGATGAGCAGTTTCAAGCCTACAATAACCAGAAACATTTTTCCTATGATTTGGGATAAAAATTAAGACTAAATGTTTGAAAATATAGTTGTAAAGGTAAAATTTGTGATGCCTGTACAAGCACCAGTTTTCGACCCCCCAAGATCCAGTTTTCGCCACCCCTAGAAGCATCGTTTGTGGCATGTTTTAGTCTAGAAATTCATTTATATTTATGTATTTTTCGAAAACCTGAATCAATTTTCAGTTGAATGAGGAGAAGAAAATGGAAATCCGTTGAGAAATAACCGAGATATGGCAATTTACTTGATATCAGTATCAGTAGCGTCTATCTCTAATTTGGCACACGACCGAAATCGTATCAGCATGGCTGTCAAACTTCAAGATTTTATAATTTATTGACACTGAAAGCTTTTGCAGGTTCACGGTTTTCTATGCCAACTTTTATAGCAGATTCAGATGCCCTTCGCAAAACGCTGCAATTAAGGGGCATAAGCTGCCGTACGTACCTGACAATGTTCAAACCCCCCATTAGACCGGTAGACTATGCTCACGGAAGACTTACGCTCCTTTGCGGATGACATTTGGCGGAGTACAAGTTGAAAGTGAAGAGTAGCGGAGGTGCATGTATCAAGGGCAACAGACACTGCCTGGGGAAATTACCAACGTGCATTCGACGGAAATCGGAACGCTCATGGGTAAATGAAACTTTCAAATTTTAATGTATAAAGTCTATTGGCTAATCATTATTTCACATTCACTAGTTTCTTGATAATAAATTTTGTCAGTTTTCAAAAAATTGACAGGTGCACTGAACTGCCTTTGTAAAACGGATGGTTTTCATGTTTGTGAATATGATGGTACGCTACGAATGTAATAAATTGCAGAGTTTCAAAAAAATAGTGTTGCATTCAAATGCAGTAATTACAAGCAAGAATCTATAGAACAGATTCTACTGATGAAATCACCACATTTTATGAACATGGTAGAAAACAGGAAATAATAAATGGACGTTGCTTTTGAATCGTAGTCGCAAAATACTATTAGACTTTCCGCAGATAGTAGCGCTGCTTTTACAAACGTAAATGAAAAATGTTTTCTGATCCATTTAATTCTAGTTATCTTACATGTGCTGGTAAAATCTGAGTTGTCATATCAATAATAAATTGTGTACATTTAAAATACATTATATCTAATCTTTGTAATCAAGAGCGCAGGCTCTTGAGAAAACTTGACTTGAATTATTCAAATAAATTAAGCAAAGCAAATTGTTAGAGTGCAGGACAATTTCGGTGTTACTGTTAGGATCATATTGTCCCTTACAGTGTCGCCCATTCGAGATTCAAACAAATAATGACTGGCTTGTTAAGTCATTGTGGTACCTCCAGATCTACTCGAAGAACTTTCAAATGAATGCTTATATTATTTTTTTAATTTTTTAATATTCATATTAACATTATTTTTCTTATCGTCCAGATTGTCACATAGCGTTTTTATAAGATAGATAGAAATGACGACGGACTGGGGTCAGACCCGGTGTAGTGGTTAGCATTCACGCCTCTCACGCCGAGGACCCGAGTTCAAATCCCAACCCCGCAGAAGTCACGAATGACCCAAAACTGGTTAAAGTGACTATAATTTAAACAAAAAAAAGAAATGAAAAATTAATTAATGTATCTAATAACAATTCGGTTTTCTGAAATTAGCTATCTGGGATGTTAAATTTGGAAAATAACCTCTATGAACTAAATCAGCGTAGTTAGAATGGAGTATTCCCAATCAAGTAAACATGGCGAAAACTGGTGCCTGTGCTGCGCTCAAAACGCTCTATTGAAATTCGCCAATGGCGAAAACTGGATCACCTGCATAAAATGGGAACCAGTTTTCGCCAGCTAGAATTTTCTAAAAATCCAGTAAATAAGCAATAATTTAAGGTTTATTTATACACCATCACTGAAATAAATAAATAAACGATAGAAAAAATCTTTAAGTTTTCTACTGTAACCACAAAATATATCGTTTTTCCAACAATTATTGTTTCTCATCCATAGCTGTGCAGCAGAAAAAATCACCCCGATCTGAGAACACAAACTGAAAATAATGATAACTTAAGTTGTACAATTATCAAGGTTCTGGAATCGTATTTTATTGATTAAGTATATAATTTTGTTTAAATCAATGAATATGTTATGGCAATTATCGTACGCCAACTGGCAATAAAACACCTGTGATCCACTAAGGTGGCGAAAACTGGTGCCGTTACCCTATATCTTCAAAATATTTCATCTATTTACACATTCAAGAAAACTTAAAAAAAAATACATTATAGATAATCTATACCTATAAAGAAGGATTTCTGTCTGTCTGTCTGTCCGTATGTTCCTTATAGAATCAAAAACTATTGAACCAATCGGCGTGAGAATTTGCATGTAGAGATTTTTGGGGCCAGGAAAGGTTTTAGTGATGGTTGAAGACCCCTCCCCCCACTAAGAGGGAGGGCTCCCATACAAATAAAACACAAATTTCTGCATAACTCGAGAACTAATCAAGCAAATAGAACAAAATTTGGCATGTGAAAGTTTTCGAGGGCAAGAATATTTTCTATGGTGAATTAGGACCCCTCCACACATTAAGAGGGAGGGCTCCTATACAAACAAAATACAAATTTCCTCATAACTCGAGAACTAATCAAGCAAATGGAACCAAATTTGGCATGTGGGAGTTTTGGATGGCAGAAATTTTTTCTATGGTGAATTACGACCCCTTCCTCTTTTAAGAGGGGGGGGGGCTCCCATGCAAATGAAATACAAATTTCCTTATAATTTGAGTACTAATCAAGCCAATGGAACCAAATTTAGCATGCAGGAGATTTTTGAGTCTTGAATTTATTTTATGATAGTTAGAGACCTCTCACCCCTGTGGTAGGGGGATATGGACTCTCATACAAATAAAACAGAAATTTTTGCGAAACTCAAAAACTAATCGAACTCGAGAAAATCGAGACTCTTCCATAAAACATTAGTCAATACAAGACCACAAAAACTATCTATAGTAACACTAGATCATTCAGGACGAGACGGTCGCGAGTGTTGCCGGTGACCCGCCGTCGGAAGCGCCGCCCACTGGGAGGCTTGCAAAACTCGAGATTGTGACAAAGATCATCCGAGATTCATGGTTTATGTACAGCACAAGTTAATTTGAGGCAATACGAAGTTTGTCGGGTCAGCTAGTATTATATAAACACAATTGATCTGTATGCTCTCTTATACACAAACAGACAGCGTAGGAGAACCTCCCAATCAGTCTTATGACTGCCTGAGGTCCATAAATCAAACCGAACTGATCCGATTCTTCTGGAAAAGTATTTTTGAATGGCAAAAGACCTGAGATGTTTCGAAAACCGCAAATCGAACGGCATAGCCATTAAATGGCTCAATCAAATACTAACTTATGAAACTTTTGAGAAGTTTTTTTTTTCAAACTATGTTCGGGTACAAAATTTGATGAAATTCTATGCACCATTCGACCGAAACCTGTACGGTAATATTGAAAATTCCTATAGTATACCTTGCAGAATTCCAGAAACGTTCGAGAACTGCACTTGAAAATTACAGTCCAACTTTTGCACAAGTGTTTTGTGCTGTTCTCAAAACTGCGGGTTTGGGTGACGGCTGATCTACACGGCCTTGTTAGCAGGAAAACTGAAT
This sequence comes from Sabethes cyaneus, assembly GCF_943734655.1. Taxonomy (NCBI): domain Eukaryota; kingdom Metazoa; phylum Arthropoda; class Insecta; order Diptera; family Culicidae; genus Sabethes; species Sabethes cyaneus. Next base: position 147,196,383 of record NC_071353.1, on the reverse strand, counting down.
ATAAGTTATTTTAATTATTTGTTTCGTTTTAGCTCATGAACCACCTCCTACTGTACAGTGAAAACTCTGGTAAAAAAAAGTTCAAATAATGCTAATGGATACCAGAAGAAAAAATTAAATTAATAATGGAAGCACTTATGGACACTCGAATGGTGCAGGACTGGTGAGGTTTATCTATTTTTGCCCATATATACTCATTTCATCTCAATGATAAAATCATAGTGGCTATATTTAGTAATCTTCCTATATTGCATATTCATTCATATAACACATATTTTATTACATATACCATATACCATCATTATAGTAAAGGGGAGAGAGCATCAGGGTATCGAATGAATCGAAGACTGGATCTGGGCTGTGGTAACCAGCAAAAGTCATATAAGGTCGAAAAGGATCAACCAGCAGTCCAACTTAGATAAAGAATTTCAAGCTTAACATTTTCTTCCAAAATCGCAACTGAATTTTTTTCCGAAAATATTCTTTAATCGAGCCAACAGATAATTAGCTCACCTTCCACAGACTATCGGGGGTCTTATTTTCGGATGCCTTATAAATTAATTGTTTGCTCAAGTGAAAATTTAAGGGTATTATTTTAACAAAACCCGTATATTGAAGCATAAATTTTGTGTACATTTTGATGGTAACAAGAAAGTTCGCTGAAAAGTTGGGTCTTGGGACGTGAAGAATCAAATTTTTGAAACACATCAGTAACATATTTGATTAGAATATGATATTTTATTTGAGTTTAGAACATATTGTGAAATAGAAACACCCCAAGAAACAATGCACGTTTTATTGTACTCTTATTACGGTTTGTATGACCAATTATGGTCATATAAGCCGCAATAAGAGCGCAATAAAACCCATATTGTTACTTGGAATTTTAGCATTCCTCCGGAAGAACGATAAGAACTATACATTTCACTTCGAAGGTTTAGACTGACATTCCGGGTGATACTTCCTGCGGTGAACATTTCGATAAGAACCAGTTTTGAACGATGATCCACAGATGCCGCACTTAAAGCTTCGCTCACTAGAGTGGAGGAGCACGTGTGTTGCAATCACCGATTTTTCTCGGAAGGTTTTTCCGCAATGTGCACACTCATATGGACGGTCTGAGCTGTGCGTTTTCAGGTGATATCTCAGTTGTTTATTGAAGTGAAAATCTCTTCCGCATATTTCACAGTTGAATTTCTTTTCCTCTGTTTGATGGATTACGATTTTATGCTTCTTAAGTCGGTAGCCACACTTGAAAGGTCTGTCACATATATCACATTTAAGCGGTGGCTCGTCGTGCAGTTTTTGGTGAATTACTAACGAGTGCTGTCCCTTGAATGCAGCACCACAAAGGTCACATTTGAACTGTCGATCCACGCTGTGGCTGGTCATATGTCTGGCAAGCAAAGACCTCCCTCTGAAGCCAGTGCCACATACGGGGCATACATGCGGACGGTCCTTGCTGTGACCCTTCTGATGAAAGGACAATTGTATTTTCAGTGAAAACATTTTGTTACATATTTCACATTTGAAGCTCTTTTCCTGCGTATGAGACGCTCGATGGTAGTCAAGTCCGAGCTTAATGATAAAAGCTTCACCACAGACGTCGCATTCGAATGGCCGTTCGCCGGTATGAATTCTCCGATGTGCCCGGAGACTGGTTCTTCCGGCAAAATTTTTGCCGCAGATATCGCAAATGTATTTTCGCTGGCCACCAGTTCGTCTGGCCACCGTGTCCGCCTCGCTGGAAGAGAAAAAAAGCCACAGATGTATTGTTTCGATATGCGGCGTGCTTTTCTAGTTTTTTTTTTGGATTGTTAAATTGACGATGGTCGCTGTTCACAACAATTTTGAGATTGTGTTACTCGGCCACAGTCAAGATGCCAAGCATTGCATCTGGTCGATATGTGGTTTCAACAAGACGGCGCTACATGCCATGCCATACAGCACGTAAAACTTCCAATTGAGAGGCAACTACAAACCTTCTTTTGGATCTTTGAATCAACCATCTAGATTGTGTGATTAAGCACGTCGCATTTCACACAAATAAAGAACTAACCAGTAGTAATAAGTAACTCGCTAACAATAAAAGTATTTCACAGGCATGAAATGACTTTCCATCAAAGTGAAATTTAGAAAACTGCCAACAACAGTCGCAGCTGGTGCGTTCAACAAGGAACATGTCGTCGAAGGAATTTTACTGACGACAAAAATACCCGTTAACCTCGTCAGTCTCTGATGCGCATAAAAATTCAATGAAAATAGCAGCCAGTGTCGAGCCTCGCCGTGAAAATTGCTTGGTTGAATACGTCGATATTCAAGCGGCATCGAATCTTAGTAGAATCAACTTGGGCCTACTTGGGATAAGTTTATTGTCATTACCAATGTCCTTTCCAATTTCTTTTAAGTCGACAAGCTTCACCGCGGTGGTACATTTGTTCGACTTCAACATAACCGTGCGGGTGTTTTTTTAAATCACCTGTATACCGTTAACTGTAATTTAAGTTGTATCATTTTTTCCTTTCCTGAAGAATCATATAACTGCGTCCTTTGATAAGGACTATTATTGTATGACCCATATTGGAAGTTCAATCATTCAGACAAATACTATGGCAAATGATTTTTTACGTCAAGTGAAACTTGCTTGGAAACTTCAGTTCCAAAAATGAGACGAGGCTATATTTGAAACAACTGAGGTAAGAAAAATTCAGTTTCTGTGTTGGGCTACGTTGCGCTACCGTCGCGAGAAACCAAGTGAACAGTTCCGAACGCGTTCAACGCGAACCTGACTGCTGCTAATCTCAGTCAGTTGTCTGCAATTGGTCAACAAAGTAAGACTTGTGTGATTATTTGTAGCTGTAAAGTAGACTTCGCACAATAGGTCGATCGTGACCGGATAGTTCCTGTTTTAACGGAATGCATCAGATTTGTTGTTGAGGTTTTTCGCGAAGAATCGCCCAAGAAGCACAAAAAGTACATATTGCTTTAAAAACAGAAGAAACTTTTATTTACTTTAGAGCAAAATTCGTCTATACCGTTCAAACTAGAAATGTGGGAACAAGATTTGACTAATAGTTTTATCAGTGGAATGAAACTAAATAACCTTCATCAGACGTTGCCTTCCCGCCGGGAAAAGACAGTTTACGTTGCAGGGCTCAGGGATGTATATTGAATGCATTGCGCATATGCATCTACAATCCGTATATTTTATTAAAAATAGTAGTCGCAGTAGTAGTAGTAGTAGAATATTATTACGTGTTTCGAAGGCTTATTTGTTTGGTACATTACTAAGTATTAACCATGTTTTATTATTCCAGTATGAATAGGATACTCCATACTTGAACTTGTCAAGTATGTTTTTATACTGCTTGTTTATTACCTTGCTTTCCGGTAAATCTTGGGTTGGGTCTACTTGGTCATCAACATTGATACAGCGAAATTCAGATGCTCCGAATATGAATGGAACGGTCCGGTGCTGCCATAACTTAATTAAAAGAAATGGTTCCGCACGACCACTCTACCCACCCATATGGTAATCAAAATATTTCTGTATAAGTATATATGTATACAGTAATATCTCGAAGTTACGTTATATCCAAGCAAAAATAAAATTTATTTGTTCGAATGAAATCGATTGCAACCGAAAGACGAGCCTTTCAAACCGTTAACTTCCAAATTTTATGATGATTGTACTTGTTGATTGAAAAATGCGAAAAAATGAAGAATGTGTAAAGATGATGTTAATTGAAATTTAGAAATCTAACTAACGTTCATCATATGACTTAAAAATTAAAAAAATACGAATGATTTTTGCTCAATAGAAAGGCGAAGCCAATTGTTTTTTATTACTTTGCAGACTTTCCCAAAAACTACGTTATACCGAGGTAAAAATTGCGTTATATCAAGCTATGTTATATCGAAGTTACTTGAAATCGAGGTTGCTTTATATCAAGATATCTATGTATCTATATATATAAAAATGAAATGCTGTTCGTGTGTCCGGTATAGATTCGCAAACCACTCGACGGATTTTGATGAAACTTGGCAAACTTGGTGAGGAATGTTGTTAGCATGGTTTGAGACCCCTCCTTCCTCTAGAAGGGGGGGCTCCCATACAAATGAAACACAAATTTCTTCATAACTCGGGAACTAATCAAGCAAATGGAATCAAATTTGGCATGTGAAGGTCTTCGGAGGCTGATATTTTTTCTATGGTAAATTAAGACCTCTCCTTCGTTTAAGAGGGGGGGCTTCCATACAAATAAAACAAAAATTTCTTCACAACTTGGCCATTAATCAAGCAAATGGAACCAAATTTGGTATGTAAAGGTTTTTGGAGGTTGATTTTTTTCTATGGTAGATTGAGAAACCTCATTCTTCTAAGAGGGGGGCTCCAATACAAATAATACACAAATTTCCCCATATCTCGTCCATTAATCAAGCAAATGAATTTGAAGGCTACTGGAGGCAAATTTTTTTTCTATAGTGTATTGAGATTCCTCTCCCCTCTGGAAGAGGGGAGGACTATCATACAAATTAAACAGAATTTTTTGCAATATTCAAAAAGTAATGGAACTCGCGAGTGTTGCCGTCCATATTAAAATATAAGATAAATTTGGAAAAAAATTGTTAAGAATAAATCGGTGAAGCCTATATAATGGGTCAAATTAAATAAAAGTAAGATAATATAACACTTATTTTAAAAACAAAAGAAAAGGCAGAGAAAATACATTGTTGAAATGAAAATATGAAGAAAATAATGTTGAGATTACACTAAGTTTATGGTTTCTGACCAGTTTTCAACTGATGCAGTTGGATTGACTGCACTGATATTTTATTAAGATTTTGCCAACATTACCATTTTAAGGGTTGGTAATAAAACCCAAATTGTTATGTTGGACTTGCTGCTCGAGTCACAAATGCTGATGCGTTGGATTAGAAATTTTCGGCATGATTTAGGAATATCTTGGGTTGTCAAAAAGAAAGCTCTTGGTTGCAAAATTACAATTAATCAAATCTTCAGAATTATGCATTTACCCCCTTTTTAGAATGGCGTAGCAACGCACGCCGGGTCCTCTAGTTACTGTATATGATATATGGTTCGGCACGACCATAGATAAATTAAATGTTTTGGTACGACCATTGACCAAATGGTTCGGTGTTCAATAAAGTATTCACTCAAAATATTCTGCACATAACTAATGGCAAATTTCCATATGAAACTCCATATGATTATCAGGTGGCACATATAACCACATTCGACCCAGACGTGCACATAAAAATTACACGCATATGAATAGTATGTGCCAATTTTTCGCGTACACATTAATCATAACTGTTTGGCACACAAAGTTCATTTACTGGGCACTTTGCCAAAATCTATGTGTGGGAAACATAGAAACTAAACCAAATAAATTCTTAGTGTATGGTTCGGTACGACCATAGACGGCTGAAATTGTTCGGTACGACCATTGATGCATAAAATTATCCTGATTGGCATTTAATTAAAATGGTTCGATACAACCATATATTAACTAAATTATTCGGGGACAATAGATGAATTGAATAGTTCGGTACGACCATTGCACAATGGACAAAAACAAGCTCGCAATCTCAATATTTGGAAGCCGCTAGTTTGGAATCTTACAAGATACCTATTCCTATGTAAAAAATGCAAGGAATCGAAAGGTGATGGTCCCGTCTTGCGCAGAATCATGATGAAAGCTAATTAAATAATATAGAAACTTCTTTGCCACCCGTGAAGTGAACTCAAATAGCTTCTAAATGGTATCAAAACATCAGTACGAAATTTTCGAAGATCACCCGCATAGAAATGCATAACGAATATTAATGGAAAAACATTACGGTTACTATGAATTTTACTGTTTACAACACTTTATGCTGTAACTTCACTGTACCGTTGTTGGAAAAATTTTCATATAATTCGGCAACAATGCAAATTGTTTTGAAGCAGGAAATAATCTCTAAGGTCCAATCCTTGGCAGGTTGAGTTATTTGTAGACACAAATTGTGTCTCTTCCTCCGTCTACTGTAGAAACCACCGATTGAGAAGTTTAATCTGATTCGTTTTACTGACGGGACGACGGCACTATGCAGGCGCTTACGACTTACTTGTTCGTCTGTCAACATATTAGCCGCGATTCTTAACGCGGGTGTTCGGGGAAAGGCTCCGTTCCTATGGAATAGACCAACCTCGTTGTTTCTACGTCTTGACATCGAATGAGTGTCAGGCATATTATTAAGTTTTTATAACGGTAGATTTTACAATTGACAGACGGAACGATAGAAGACAGTAATGAAACAAAGAGTCGATAGGATCTAACAGATTGAGATAAGGCGTGAATGGGAAAGAGCGGATTTGTTTATGTAGGTGTACTGACCTCTAATACTTTCCTAATATGAGCGATGAATGCGGCTCGAAAATCATAATAGTTCGAAGTCTATCAAACTCATTGTCATCATGTCTTTTCAAAAACATGAAATACGGTAATTAATCAGCCGGTTTTATTTTGTCCTAAAAATCCGAAAGCCTACAATTTTTTTTGCAGAACTCACCTTAAATTTCATTGTAACTTCGTTGTAAAACAGTGTAAAACTTATAGTGAATGTACCACAAATTTTACTGTTTTTGGTTTTTATTTGTATGGGGAAAAGCCGAAAAATTTAGTGTTACATCACTTAATCACCCCCTTATTCGCTGTAAAATTGGCGGTTTCCATTAAAATTTACTGTGAAAACAGCGGTATTCACGGTAACTTCAGTGTAACTTTTACAAAGTTTTTCACTGTTTCAATGTGGTTTTTCGAAGTTTTTCAATGTTTGTAACAGTGAAATTTAATGTTTTTTCGCTATACATTTTTATTCGGGCAGTTAATAAATAAATAAACATGCGCATTCGTGCAGAATTATATTGTAACCGAAGACTACACTGTAGCGTACTTTTTCAACACAGATATCAAATACGCCTAGGTTTAATCGTCTCGCCGTAAAGAATTTGCGACTTATTGGGACAAGGAACTTTAGTCATTTATTTAGCACATTTCCCTAACACAGACAAGAAATTGATCTAGGTTTAATCGCGGTCATAAGAAGTTTTGTTGGGACGAGGAGAGTTTGTCACTCTCTCTGGCGTCCCGGGTAGAAATGCATAACGAATATTAATGTAAAAACAGTACGGTTACTATGAATTTTACTGTTTACAACACTTTATGCTGTAACTTCACTGTACCGTTCTTAGAATTTTTTTCATATGAATGTAAAAACTTTACGATTACAATGAATTTTACTGTTTGCAACACTTTATGCTGTAACTTCACTGTACCGTTCTTGGAAAATTTTTCATATAATTCGGCAACAATGCAAATTGTTTCGAAGCAGGAAATAATCTATCTAAGGTCCAATCCTTGGCAGGTTGAGTTATTTGTAGACACAAATTGTGTCTCTTCCTCCGTCTACTGTAGAAACCGACGAGCCAGAAGTTTAATCTAATTCGTTTTACTGACGGGACGACGACGCTATGCAGGCGCTTGCGACTTACTTGTTCGTCTGTCAACATATTAGCCGCGATTCTTAACGCGGGTGCTCGGGGAAAGACTGCGTTCCTATGGAATAGACTAACCTCGTTGTGTACGTCTTGACATCGAATGAGGTGTCAGGCATATAATTAAGTTTTTATAACGGTAGATTTTCCCCTTTATTCTTGTTTACGGCCGGATCCTGCATTCGTACGAATAGTTTGCTTCGAATGAATCGTGAAGCACTATTCTCATATTCGTATGAGCAAAAGGAAGGGGCGTTCGAACGTTCGAATTGATTCGAACGAAAACAAGAATACGAATCGAATGTCATTCGAACGAAAACAAGAATAAAGGTGTTTACAATTGACAGAGGGAACGATAGAAGACAGTAATGAAATAAAGAGTCGATAGGATCTAACAGATAGAGATAAGGCGTAAATTGGAAAAAGTGGAATTTGTTTAAGTAGGTGTAGTGACCTCTAATACTTTCCTAATATGAGCGATGAATGCGAATCGAAAATCATAATAGTTCGAAGCCTATCAAATTCATTGTCATCATACCTTTTCAAAAACATGAAATACCGTAATTAATCAGCCG